>NW_011494610.1:2634305-2670040 GCF_000754665.1 Bison bison bison
ACGTGTCTGGCAATCACCCTGGAACAGAACAAGAAGGGGAAGGTGTTAGGTGGACCTGGCCCAAGGCGCTGAGCCAGGTGGACAAAGAGCCCACTGCCACCCCAGGAAGGGAGACTCCACAAGGGCAGGGATGTGCCTCTGTCTTATTTACTGTGGTACCACCAACCATGCCTGTGATTGTTATTTACGACTCCCAAACCAGAAAAATATATAATTGTATGTTATTTAAATGTGACAAATGCATGGAGTATCATGCGATAAACACTGCAAAAAGAGAAACTGAGATTTTATGTGGCAGACACTGTTGGCTGCCCAGCAACAACCCTCCCCCGCCCCATCCGGCCCTGGTACCAAAATCTTCACTGTTATAGATGACAGTGCATCTATCTAGATAACCTCAGATCCCAGCCTCCACTATAGCCAGCGGTGACCAATGAAACACAAGCAGAAATCACTGATAGGGAGCTCTGGAAACACACTTTATTCCTGGCCTTTTGTATCTCTTCCTCCTGCCTGCCTGGAACACAGATGTGATGGCTGGAGCTCCTGCAGCCATCTTATATCACAATGTGATCTGGAAAATAGAAACATACTAAGCAGAGCAGTGCAAAAAGAAAGGGATAGGGTGGTCCTCAAAGATAGCATGAGATTGTCCCAGCAGCTCTGTCTCACCAACCTCCAGCCTTCCCTCATACTAAAGAAAAACAAACCCCTAATTGGTTTCAGCCTCTGTAGTTGGCTCTCTGATATTAAGAAATCAAGTTCAACTCCTAACTGACCTGGCTGTAGCCAATGAGCTATCTGGGGAGGCCTACCAGGAAATCCTGGAAAATATCTTCCTCCCTAATAAAAGGGAAAAGCAACAGCACCCCTCCCTGCCTGGGATAAAATTACATGAGGAAGTGATGCAGGGACTGCAGGACCATGTCCTGATCAAGGTGGCAGCCTGCTGAGGGTGGCAGAGTGAAGGACAGAAGGCTCTTGATATGTGGTGCTCCCGATGTGCAGCATGTCATTTCCTTAGGCCAGTGTTCAGTTGCGTTTTCTGTTCTCGCAACTGAAAATACTCCTAAATCGGGGGTCTGGCTCATCTCAGACTTCCTGGAGGAAATGACAACCAACCCGAAACTGAAGACTGAATGGGTGTGGCCAGTGTGCTGGGCCCCTGCTGGGCCCGCCTTCAAGGCCAACTCTCCCATGTAGAATGCTGCTGTGAGAGGAAGGTCCCTCCAGGCTTGGGACCGCCAACCCCTGGCCAGGTTGAGGGCATGGGGTCCAGGCAAGGCCAGTGCAATGCCTCCTGCCCCAGAACACGACCCCTGAGCAGAGGAACCCAAGGTCAGGGAGCAGCTGGAGCCAATCTTGCCTTAGAGCGTGCCCTGGAGACAGTGTCCCACCGCACCTGCTCCTGAGGAGCTCGGAGTTTCCTGGTGCCAGTTCCTTTTAAGGCCTGGCTCCAGGGTCTCTCCTGACTCTGTGGGTGCTCCATGGCCTTCCCAGTAAGTCACCATCTCTTTTTAATATTCCTTAAGTTAGCCAGATTCTGTTTCTGCTTCTTGCAACCCAAACAATCTCAGTATATCCAGGCAAAATATGTGAATTGTGCATGCATGGGGGGAGGGACAGGCAAAGGAAACAGCAGGGACAGAGGTCCAGGTGGACGGAGCCTGCAGCACAGCAGACAGCATGGCCAGCAAGGACGGGGTGTGGGTGAAGGTCGGCTCCACAGGGAAAGGGCCTTTGCTTTATTGTGTTCCCTGCTGAATTCGAAGGGCTTAGAACAGAGCCTGGCACACAGTAGGTGCTTGATAAATACCTGCTGAGTGGATAAAGACATGGTGGGCAAGGACTAACTCATGCAGGAGCTTGTAACCAGGTCAATGAACTTCGACTCCATTCAGAGGGTCACAGGGCCTACAGCCTCTCATTTAAACAACTGTCCAAGTGAGAACTGATTCCAAAAGGCCCCTGACACCGCCAGGCCAGAGGCCTGCACTTTGGGTGTATCCCACACACCCCCCAGAGCCTGCGGCCAGCAGCGGAGTGGCGGGGCAGGGAATTCCTCAGCTAAAGGAGAAATGAATTCAGAGCTGCAGGCCCCAGAGCAGAGCCTGGGGCAGCCGCTGGCCTCGTGTTTCACTGCCCCAGGCTGACTCATAGATGACAAACCTGTCCTGTGGGAACCCGGGCGGGCGGTTAGAGGGCCAGCAGGCTCTGAGCCCCGCCAGGGGCAGGGGGCTGCCATCCATCCTGGAGGTGCCACATCCACAGCCATAGCCTCCCGCTGTGAGGGGCCCAAGAGGCGGGCAGGCCCGGTGGGGTTGCGGGGGGCCCGGGCTGACGTCTGGAGTCCACCTGGCTCTCTGAAGCTCTCACAACCTGGGCTCCCAGCCTATCCCCTCCCCTCTTCTCCCCAGAGGGCCCTGGGGTAACCCAAGGGGCAGCTCCCAAAGTGAGAACAGCAGCAGGATGGATCCTCTGCTCAGGAGTGAATCACACCAACCCTGGGTGTACCCCCACCTGAAGAGTAAACCCCCACCCATATCCCACCAGCCATGGGGAGACCGAAAGTCACAAGCCCCCATTTTCTTCCAACAGTGTAATCAACCTCACCACCTGAGTCTCCCTGCCCCGAGTGGCCCACCAGCCCCCTGGTGGGGGGGCTCCAGCCACACTAACGGCCTTGAGGGTCAACCCAGGGGCAGCTGCTCTTATTAACCTCGTTTGGCAGATGAAGACATTGAGGGACAGACAGACAGATGCAGCACTGGCCCAAGGTCACAGCTTGAGAATGGAATCCTCTTGCAGCCAGGCCTTCCCTCCAAGTTACAAACAGGGAAACTGAGGCTCCAAGAAGGGAAGAGAGCTGCCCTGGGTTGTGGCCAGGGCTCCTGCCCTGTCCTTGTTTATCCTGTTTCCTCTAGGCTGGTGCCTTGAGCTGCCAGACTGCCCTTTGCCTGCTCCCATCCAAGCCCCGCCACCCCAACCCCCAGGCGCTGGAACCACCGCCTCTGCCAGCATCACCATCAGCCTGGCCGTGGGGTCAGCGTGGCAGGCACTCGGGCACATTTCTGCAGAGCCGGCACAGGAGCCAGCAGATGTCAGCCTCCCCGCAGCACCTGGCTCCTGGCCTGACCTGCTCTGGCCTGTCCCAGCCCACTGCTCCCCACCCTCCTTTTGACGGCCGCAGCCTGGGGCATGCTGGAGCCCAGGCAACATGGACCAAAAACCGTGAGCAGAGAGGGGAAGAGACAAACCTGAAGCTGGGGTCCCCGTGTTCAAACCCCTGCTTGGCCAAGCTGTGACCGTGGGCAACTCCTTAACCTCGCCAAGCTTCACGTCCTCATTTGTATTTTTTTAATCCCTGGATTTGCTCTTAACTTTCCAAGGCCTCTGCCACCCCTCAGTGGTGTTCCCTGCTCAGATTCCACAGTACAGGTTATAAGCAATAGAGAGGAGTATTACTATTATTTCTAATATTATTATTGACTACCAGGGCATCATGAAAGCCCCAATCACATACACACCCAATCTTACAAGAGTACCCCATTTCTAGGTGTCCTGAGGCAAGTTATAAAACCTGAGCCTCAGTTCCTTCATCAGTAAAATGGCGATAACAACTGTTTTTCTGAAGATTAAATGAGATAATACACAGAGATCAGAACTGATGCAATATGTAGCTTGTCAATCAAAGGACTAGTACCTCCCTCATTCTCAGAGCTAAAAGAACTCTGATTCATCCAAGGAGTTGGCAGGGAGCCTCAAGGAATGAATTCTGAGGAATTCTAAGCCACGCTCAGCAATCCTTGTTGTCTTCCCCAGGGAGTGGTTTAGGGGTATATGTGGGACCCACCTGGCCATGAGACCAAGAGGAAGACCACTTGGGAAGGGAGAGGACTGGAGGAAGTTTCCTCCCCCAATACACAGAGTGAGAAAGCTCTCTTCACCTGTCCCTGCTGCCTGCCTTTGGCCATAGGTCTATATGGATGCGATATCTGGAGCTGTGGCAGCCATCTTATGACAATGAGGCAGCGGGCAAGGTGGTGGAACCAAAAGATGGAAAGAGCCTGGGTGTAAATGGCATTGTTGAGCTCTAGGATCATGAGCTCTGGATGTCTAGTTACGGGAACAACAAAAAAAGAAAAACGACTTTACTGTGCAAGTCAAGTTTCTTATCATGTGCAGCCACAAGCATTTCCAGCTGATCAAGGAGGTTTCAACCAACATTTTGTTTCAAGGAGCAGAATGACCTAGAAGTTAGAAATGAAGAGGTGTTCAAAGCAAAATAACCCTCCTGAACTACACAATTATATGTTTTCTTTTTGACCTTCCTGCCAAGGTACAAGGTGGGGATGACTCTAATGAAGACTTGCCATAACCAGTCGTCAAGGTCACATCCTCATCACCAACCTCTCTCACGCAGAGAGACCCATATGCATACCGTCCTCCCCTTTCCCTGAGTGGGAGCCAGATGCCAGCTGTCTTTTGGTCAATCTCGTGGAAGCCATCCTCTGTCAACTCCAATTAGCCTCCCTATGTCCCCAGACCAGGCCGAGCAATGGGAGGCCTGCTCAAGTGGACAGAGGGTCAGCCACAAACTTTACTCCACCATCCTCCCCTTGCCTCCACTGCGACAGGATGCTGGGGGATAGGGGTGGGGCATTTTCAGGACCCACTGACCACGACTCAGGCTATTCCAGGGGGCCTTCGGCCAGGATCACAGCTAATCTGACAGCACTGGCCAAGAGCAGGTCCCCCCTCCCCGTGCCTGACATCAATCACAAAGAGAAACCAGCAGAGGAAGTTGCTCTGGCTAGTTCTCCTCCTTGCTGGAGTGCTCCAGGTCACAGCCCTGAGCCTCCCCAGCTTGGTCAAGGACCTTGGAGTTCTTCAAGACTCCTCTCTCAACCGCCGCCCACAATCCATCCATCCAACAGCAGATTCTGTTAGGTCTACCTTCAAAAAATCCAAAACCTGACATTTCCCGCCTCCCCCGAGGCCACACCATTCTCAGGGGAGTTCTTGTGCTCCCCTGCCTGTAGTTCTGAATTTGCCTCCTCACCGGTCTGTCTATTGCCAGCCTCATCCTCTGACAGCCCAAAGATCTTATCCCACCAAAATCAGCTGCTGTCTCATCTGTGCTGGGAGCCCTGCAGTGGCCCAAGCCCTCCCAAGAGGCCCTGCTAGTAAAGCACACACTCTGGGCTGGCTTCAGGGGATCCTATGGAGGGGGTGGTGTAGTACAATGGTTAGCAGCTCTGTGCTTCCAAGCCATGCAACTCTATAAATTCAAATCCAAGGTCATTTTAAGACCTCCCACATTTTAGGGCCCCACATCCCAGCAAACATATTTTAAAATGCACTCACATCCTACATTAAATACATTTTGGGGGTTTGAAAAAGTTTTTTCAAGGTGTTTTCTAAGCTTGCTTTTGAAGTTATTTGACGCCAAGAAGGCTTTACTTTACATAGATTGGCTCTGACTTCTAGGCAATCATCAGGAATTTGTTCGGCAAAAGAAAATCCAGGCAGTAAATTGTTTTCGAATGGAATGAAGTTTCTATGAATGGGAAACTTAACTATTAATGAGGCTGCCATAGAGCTGCACTCTCTAAAAGTTTAAACATGTATCCATTTCAATTTCACAGTCGGCTCCTTGTCTTTGGAGCCAGTGCATTCTTCTTATGAACTATGAATGAAAGTTCGTGCAGGCTCCCTGAAACGTCTGCAGAACCGAGGCACGAGGGGATACGATGGGCCCACCCGAGTTGTAGCTATGCTGCTGCCAGGCTGTGTGTTCTTGGACTAGGCACTTGGCCTCTCTGGACCCCAGTTCCCCATCTGCAAATGGGGTGGAGGACTCAGTGAGACAATGCCCAAAAGAGCAGATGGGCCCTGGCCCAGAATAAGCATGCTGTGACCAGGAGCTACCAACTGCAAGAGACGGGCAGGCAGGATGGCTCACAGCACCTCAACAGAACAATCGCCTTGGGGAAGTTGCAGCAAAAGCGGCTCATAGATCCTTCCAAGACTCTGCCCAGCCCCTGCTCACTGGGGACCCGTGTGAAGCGAATAACCTGGCAAGCCTCCACCCGGAGGCTCCGGTTTGGTGGCAGGACGGAACCAACTTGTCCCAGCGGGCCAGGGATCATCTCATGTTTAAAACAGAAAGCCTCAAGGTGGCAGTCACCCCACTGTCCCTTGACTGACAGCGAAAATGTGCTCTATCCACCCAACAGAATATTATTCAGCCTTTAAAAGGAAGGAAATTCTGACACGGGCTACAACTTGGACAAACCCTGAAGGCCTTATGCGGAGTGAGCCAAGCCCGACACAGAAGCACAGACACGGCCTGGCCCTCACACGGGTCTCCCTGAGCAGGCCAGCTCAGAGAGCGCGGAAGGGCGGCTGCCAGGAGCCGGGCAGCAGGAGGAACAGGGCGCTACTGTTCAACAGGGACAGGGTTTCAGCTTTGCAAGACGGGAAAAGCCCTGCAAGTGGACGGTGGTGATGCTGTGTGATAATGGACTTAAGGCTACTGGACTGTACACTTCAAAATGGTTAAGATGGTAAACGTCATCTTATGTGTTTGCCGATGTGCTCAGTCATGTCTGACTTTTTGTGACCCCATGGGCTGTAGTCCACCAGGCTCCTCTGTCCATGAGATTTCCCAGGCGAGAATACTGGAGCGGGTTGCCATTTACTCCTCCAGGGGATCTTCCCAACCCAGGAATCAAACCCGAATCTCCTGTACTGGCAGGCGGGTTCTTTACCACAGCACCACGTGGGAAGCCCATATTATGTGTATTTTACCACAATTTAAAAACCATTTTATGGAAGGGGGGGTTCAGGATGAGGGGACACATGTACACCCGTGGCTGATTCATGTCAATGTATGCCCCACACTGCCACAATATTGTAAAGTAATTAGCCTCCAATTAAAATAAATAATGTTTTAAAAAATTAAAAGATAGTTGGACAGAAAAAAAAATAATTTTAAAACAAATTTTTAGGGACTTCCTACATGGTCTCGTAGCCAAGACTCCACACTCCCAATGCAGGGGGCCCAGGTTCAATCCCTGGTCCGGGAACCAGATCCCATAGGCTGCAACTAAAGACCCTGCATGCCTCACCTAAGACCCAGTGCAGCCAAATCAATCAATAAAATTTAAAATTAAAGCTTTTTAAACCTCAAAGGCCCACATCCTGGTCAGCCCCTCAGCTCCGGGTCACACCCGCTCAGGGGAGCTCTCACCTGGGCCAGCAGCCAGTCCACCAGCTTGCTCCCAGGCAGCACGGACTTATACGTCTTCAGGTGGTAATCGCGGTCCCTGTGGAGAGGCAGCCGGCCGTGAGCCAATCGGACAGGAGGGAGGGGAAATAGTCCCGAAGTCCCTGCTCAAAGTGCTAGGGGTCCAGGGACTTCCACATTCTCCAGCCACGGGTCAGAGGCCGGGGGACCAGGGTGACCACCAGACAAGGAGACCGGCCAGACCTGCCCCTCACTCACAGAGTCACCTAGGCAGGGCTGTCCCAACCCAGAACCCCATCCTCAGGCAGCTCTAATGCTCTGGGAACTCTCCCCAGCCTAGGGTTCTCCAGCAGGGACGACTATGCCCCCCGAGGAATGCTTGGCTGTGTCTGCTGACATTTTTGGCTGTCATGATCTGACCGGGGACGGGGGGGCCCAGAGGTACCATCAGCATCTAGCAGGCAGAGACCAGATGCTGCTAAGCACTCAAAACTGCCCAGAATAGCTCCCAAACAAAGAACGATCCAGCCCAAGACGTCAAAAACGCTGAGCCTGCGGAGACCTGATTTACTCTTGAGTAGCGAGAGAAACTTTCAGTTCTTCCCTTTTCCCTTCCGTTTCATCATTGACATCCTTGCGTCTAAAGGTAACAAAACTGTGTCGATATGGAAACGTCTCTCCAGGGGCTGGAGTGGGCAGTCAGGACCAAGCAGAGGGCAGGGGTCTGTGACAGTCCTGGTTCTTCGCTCTGACCTGTCAAGATTCCTGCCAAGTTGTGGTATGAAGGGTTGTGCGGATCTTGCAGCCAAACCACAAAACTGCTCAGCTTCTGAAGCCGACGCAAATGGGTGTCTGCAGCCAGCCCTCTTGGGGCTGAGAAAAGCAGGTTGGGGGAGCTCTTCTCGGGAGCTGGGGAGCCCAGCAGGGCACGTGTGTGGTAACCAGGACCTGTGGCCGGCCTGGCCACATCCTCCTTTGGGGGCAGACGGAGGGGCCCCTCCTGTGAGGTCTGAGCCGAACCGGGCCAGCCCCACCTGCCTTCTGGGCCTGCACAAAGGGGCTCCCTGCGCCTCACCTCCAAGGGGAGAAGACCCTGCCCCTCCGCTCCTGAGAGGTGGTAAGGGCTGTCAGGACAGCGGGCAGAGGCCTCTGCAGCTATTAAGGATCACATCACCCTCCCGGGCCTTCATCCACAACCATAAGCTTCACAGTAAAGACAATCACGAATCACGGGAACTGATACAGCGCTCACCGTGTGCCGGCGCCACTCAGATTCACTCCTCATGACAACCCCAGGGGTGTGAGCTATGCTTATGCCCGTTCCACAGATGCAGACACAGAGGCAAAAGAAGCTAGGCACCCCTCAACCACCACTCAACAAACATTTACTGAGGGCTCCTCTGCCCCGGACAGGCACTCTCCAGTATGTGGCTGGTTTCCAATCACTTAATGTTACATCAGAGTTCAGATTACACTCTTCAGTCTCAAGAGTGTGAAAGTACATGTGACTAGTGGCCAGTGTCCTGGACAGCACGGGTACAGAGCGCTTCTACCAATGCGGGAAGTTCTACTGGCCCGCGCCTCTTTGGGTGCTGCTGAGGGTTTGGGGACACAGTGGTGAGAAAATTCCCTGCCTTTGGTGAGTGTACAATTCAGTGGGGGAAGACAAGACAGTATACAGACCAAGAAATAGAGTATGTCAGCCACTGACAAGCTTCAAGAAGAAAACCAAAGTATATTCCAGATGTGATACTTTAGAAAGGTGGTCGGGAAGGCCCCTCTGACTTGGGGACATTTGAAGGAAAGAAGGGAGCAGATATGTAGGGAAAGAACATCCTAGGCAGAGAGGACAGCAAGTGCAAAGGCCCTGGGGTGGATCCTATTATCATCCCCATTCCTATTATCATCCCCATTCCACAAAGGGAAACAGCTGCTAACCAACTCGCAGGCTGAGATCCAAACTCGGCCTTGTCTGACCCCAGAACTAACACCTTTCACCACCAAGCTGCAGTGTTTCCCAACAGATTAACTCACTTGACCCTCGAGACAAACCTACAGGGTAGGTGCAGTTATGAGTTCCATTGGATGGAGAAGGAGACCGAGGCTCAGAGAGGTTAAGTTACAGGCCCAAGGCCACACAGCTGAGAAGAGGCAGAGGTGAAGCTTGCAGAGAGTAACTTACTTGATCACAGGGGTGTAAAGGCTGTGGAGACGGCAGTAAAGCCTCACACCCTGAAAGAGAAAAAGGGGGAGTGTGGGATCGGGCCACATTCTCCAGGGGACTACAAATCCCGGCCGATAGGAGGGTGTGGGGAGTAGAGGGGGGGCTGGTGGGGGCAGTGGGGTCTAGACTGTGGGTCAGGGCGGAGGGTCCGCACCTTGGACATGATGTCCTCCAGCTCGCTTCGGGCCTTGTAGGTGCCGTCATCGTAGCGGAAGCGGTACATCACCTGCTCGTTCTTGAACTGGTGCTTGTCAGAGACTAGAAGGACCCAGGGCTGGTGAGGCCGAGTGCAGCCCCCTGGCCCCTCCCAACCCACACCACATCCTCACCCTCCACCCAGCCAGGCTCCATGCCAAGTGCAATTTCACCAAACCCCCTGCCCACGCTCCAACTGGAAACTAAAACTTCAATGGTTCTTGCTATTTTTTGCAGGGACAGAGAGAAAATTCTCCTCCCCGCCCATAACTTTACAAGGCCACCTTGCTTTCTGGGTGCCCCGAGTGAGTGCTGGATCTTCCAGCCCTGTGAGCAGTTTTATAAGGGCAGCCACTCTGTGCCCAGGGAACAGGTGGCCGCACAGCAGAGTAGAAATGGCCTCTGGGTTAGTTCCACACACAGTTGCTGAGGTCTGACCTGCCTACCCTCACCCCCCTCAGACCCAGGCCCCACTCACCATGGTGGATAATACCATTCTCCAACAAGGCTTGGCCCAGGTTCACACCTTCTTCCGTCTTGCTGATTTCACCAATTTCTAGGAGCCAGGCAACAAACTCACTGCCAGAAATATAAGATGCAGTTGAGAGGGCCACCCCTATCCTGGGACCATAGCTGCCAGCACTGAACTGGCTTGATCCCACCCACTCTCAGGAGTAACAGCCGAACTGCCTGTGGGGAAGCAGAGCTCAGGACCCCACAGGCCCGGGGTTCCTGCTGAAAAGTGAAAGTGAACGTGGAAGTCGCTCCGTCGTGTCTGACTCTATGGCCCCATGGAATTCTCCAGGCCAGAATATAGGAGTGAGTAGCCTTTCCCTTCTCCAGGGGATCTTCCCAACCCAGGGATCAAATCCAGGTCTCCCGCATTGCAGGCGTATGCTTTACCAGCTGAGCCACAAGGAAGCAGGTGTTCCTGCTGAGGCCAGATGCTTTTCCTCAAGACCAATGGCAGAGAGGTGGGTGTGAGCAGACCCCAGGCCCTGCCTCAAGCTAACTGGATGGATGGATGGATGGATGGATGGATGGAAGGATGGATAGATGGAAGGATGGATGGATGGAAGGATGGATGGATGGATGGAAGGATGGATGGATGGATGGATGGATGGATGGAAGGAAGGACGGCTGGAAGGGAGGCGGGAAGGAAGGATGGACGGATGGATGGAAGGATGGATGGATGGATGGAAGGATGGATGGATGGATGGAAGGATGGATGGAAGGGAGGCTGTAAGGAAGGATGGATGGATGGATGGAAGGATGGATGGATGGCTGGAAGGATGGATGGAAGGATGGATGGATGGTAGACTGGAAGTATGGATGGATGGAAGGGTGGATGGATGGATGAAGGATGGATGGATGGATGGATGGAAGGGAGGCTGGAAGGAAGGATGGATGGATGGATGGATGGAGGAATGAGAGCATGGACACATGAGTGGACAAATGAATGAAAAGTGAGTAGATAATTGGATGATTCGACAGATAAATGACTACGTGACTGGGGAGCTTAGTGGGTAGGTGGGTGGAGGGAAGCATGAATGGATGGGTGAATGGTAAGTGGAGAGATTTATGGTAGATGCGGGGTGGGTGGGAGATGGATGATGGCTGGATGGGTGAACAGACAGAAGGAATGAAGAAACTAATAAGCAGGAAGAAATAAGGACCCAGAAAGATGATTGTAGAGAGTCAGGAGAGACAACCAACTCATGTTGTTCTCCCACTGAAAACCCTCCAATGAGCTGCCTGCTGTTGCTGCTGCTGCTGCTGCTGCTGCTGCTAAGTCGCTTCAGTCGTGTCCGACTCTGTGCGACCCCATAGACGGCAGCCCACCAGGCTCCCCCGTCCCTGGGATTCTCCAGGCAAGAACACTGGAGTGGGTTGCCACTGCCTTCTCCGAATGAGCTGCCTACTTACTCTCAAAAAACATCCAACTTCTGCCCACATGATGCCAAGGCCCTGCGTGAACTGTCCCCTGATCTCTGTTCTTTCACTTATTCTGCTTTACCGCACTCACCGTCTTCCCCAGCTCACAAAACATGCCAGACTCCTGCTTGCCTCAGGGCCTTTACACTTGCTGTTCCCGCTGCCAAGACACACGCTTCCCCAGCTCTTCACATAGCCCTTCTCTTTCATCTTTAGGTCTCAGCTCAAATATCACCTCCTTGAAGAAGTCTTCCCCAACCACCTCATCAAAACACCCCACACACACACAAACCATCCCATCTTTCAGTTTTACTTCCTTTTTAGCACTCATCACTGGAGTCGTACTCTTTACAGATTTATGGATGCGTTTATCAGCCATCTCCCAGAACCAGAATGTCGTCTCCATGCTGATGGAGACCTGTTGTCTAACTCACAGATCTACACCCCCAGCACCTGGAAGAGGAGCCCAACCACAGCAGGGCACAGTAACCTCGTGAACAACTGAAGGAATGAGCCATGCAACAAGAAGGAACATTCTGGGGGAAGCAGGAAGGCCTCAGCAAGAAAGATGTGCTCACAAGCCCAGAGGAAATGAGACAAATCCAATGTGACTACCCAGCGGGGCAGGGGCTCAGCCAGACCCCAGGTCCCAGGTCTCAGAGGAGTGTTTAGGGCTCCACGCAGAGCTCAGCCCAGTGGAAGTCAGCAGGAAAGGGGAGAGCTGGGGACGCGAGGCAATCTGTACTCAATGAAAGCGGGTGGCAGTTGGCCAGAGCACGGAGCTTATCGAAACCAGCTGTTCCGCCTCCAATTACAGGGCCAGAGGGGAGCAGGGCTATTTTTAGCTTTCCAGCATTTGGCGGAGCAAAGACCTGCCTTATGTGTAGGTAGTGGGGTGTGCCGAGGCACTCAGGGAGCCCCAGCGCAGGCCAAGGAGAGCGTAGAAGAAACAGATCTATTCTGCGGAGCCCCGAGTAGGGAAGAGATTGTTCTGAGTCCTGTCCTCCCCCAGTGCTATTCCCCAAGTCCTCAAAATCAGTGGCAGAAAGAAAGCTGCCAGCAGCTGGGGGAGGCGAACAGATGTGGAGTGCCCACTCTTGGAAGCTGAGACTCGGCTACCAGCTGCCCACCAGCTGTCCCCTCAGGGGCCACCTCTGGCCCGGACCGGCGGCCCTGCAGCCAGGGTTGGGGAGAGACAGGAAGCTCCCTGCAGCAGCTGCCAGCACAGAAAAAGGCAGCCCAGACGACAGAGGAGCCGAGACCCAGCTTTCTGCCCCGAGTTGAGTCTCGACCTTTTTTGAGGATCAATTTGCTGGGCAGATTTGGGCAAATTGCTGTCCCTCTCTAGGCCTCCAAAGGGTCCATCTGGCAGGTGGTTCATTCAGGGACCCTCTGGATTTTGTCAGTAATTTTCGAATCACACTGAATCTTGAGCTGGGATCCAGGGTTCAAAACCAGACATCATTCACCTCTAATGCAGGGACCCTGACCTCTCGTAAATGAGTGAAAAGGGCCAGATGGAAACTCTGCTGAGCCAGCCAGCACTTCTGGAGACGGCAGCCACTCAGGGCGGCCAACCATGTCCACACGGGGAGACTAAAGCATCTTATGACTTTTCAAGAGAAGCCAGAAATCCAGCGTTTCCTGTGAAATCTCCCAACTGTTAAATGTGGACACTGAATACCAAGTTTTATGGAAAACACGTCTGCAAAGCGCACTGGGTCAGGGGGGCATCGTCTGCCTCCACGGGGCACAGGGAAGAGAGTACAGGCGGGAGGATCAGCCTCTGAGTGAGAAGTAAGGAAACCAGTGGTCTGCCAGTTGGTGGGGGCCAGGGCACGAGGAGCAGCGAGATCCAGTCTTCCAGAAAGACGGAACTGGATGCAGGGTGGGGGGTGCTGGGGACGCAGGGAGCAGATCAGCCTACGTGGGCAGGAGCCAGAGAGTTAGCATGCATCAGCCTTCGTCGCTCTTCATTCCTGCCCCACTATATCATGCACCCAGTAAACATGGATTTCACTTACTGAATGTCAAATCCAAGGCTGGGCACAGGGGATACACAGGTACACCTTGACACTCTTCCCAGGAAAGTCCCTGAGCTGAGACCCAGTGTCCACTCACTCTCAGTACAAGAGTCCCATTTCTCTTGCTCATCTGCTCCACGACCTTGAGCTCCATGAGGGCAGGAACTGGGGGTGGGGGTCGGGGGGGTTATGTTCACCCATGTGACTCCATGGTCTGAAATGCTTCCAGGGGGGTGTCTGCAGCAATGCCTGGCAAGTCACTATTTATCACCTACTATGTACTGACGGGGCTTCCCTGGTGGCTCAGAGATAAAGAATTCGCCTGCCAACACAGGAGACGCAGGTATCTTGATCCCTGGCCTGAGAAGATCCCCTGGAGAAGGAAATGGCAACCCACTGCAATATTCCTGCCTGGGAAATCCCATGGACAGAGGAGCCTGGCAGGCTACAGTCCATGAGATCATAAAAGAGCTGGACATGACTTAGCAACTAACAGCAATCGTGCACTGATAATGACAGTAAACCACAGTGTCATGTGAAGATTAAAAGGCACGGCCACGTGGCCGAACGTGGAGCGGAGAAAGGCTGCCTGGCCATGTCCCTAGGGCTCCTGGTTCCTTCCACCTGAGGGGATCTGGGTGCCAGCCGGGAAGAAAGAGGACCATGGCCCCGGGCTCGGGGCAGAGCAAAGCCGTGCAGGGAGGTGAGTTCCATTAGCACGATGATAAACAGTCATCAGTCCTGGCCCTGCTTCAAATGAGCAATGAACAAAATCTCCCTAATCCTTCCTAAGGAGACAAAACACTGCTGAAGCTCTAATCACAGACCGGTTATCCCGTCCGGCTGGACTAAGCTCTTCGAAGGGTTCGGCAAGGGGCAGGGAGGGCCTCTGACCCTGGGGGGCCGGAAGCACACCTCTCCTAAGAGAAAAACCTCCTTCCTTGCCCAGGGATTAGCGGATTAGCTGATGGAGACCGGCCAGGCTGCCCCTTCCTGGCTTCCCGCAGGTCTCGGGCCCACACTCGCCCCTCCACAGAGCCTCCCAGGGAACACGGAGCGGGGTCCCTGACCTGAGGGCAAAACCCGACTCAAAGGCATCGCTGCCACCTCTCAGGGTCCCAACAACCCCTAAGACCCCCTGGCTGCTGCCAGACCAATCGTAAGCCTCAGGCCGTGACCCCTACCCCACCCCCCCACCCCAGCTTCACACTCTCCAACTGCCCATCCAACAACCTTTCAATATCTGTCAATATGCAAATGTCTACGGGGCATCTCAACCTTATTAACATGTCCAAACCATGGTTCCAAGTCTCCGCACCTTTCCCCACCTGGCTTCCAGGCCACCGCACTCACCAGCCTGCCTCCCACCTCTCTGCCAGCTTCCTCTCCTTTGATAGCTGCTCCTCCTCCCCAGGGCCCAGTCAATCCCTACCTCATTTCTTTCCTGCCCTCTTTCTACTCATCCCCTTGCAGATTTCATTCAGTTTCATGACTTTGAAAACCATCTAAACGCCCACATGCCCTGCACTTAGGTCTCTAATCCAGACTTTTCTCCCTGAGTCAAGATTCCATATCCACCTAACAAGTCGACATCTCCATCTGGGGGCCGGTCCCTGTATAAGCATCCAAATGTCCCCTGGGCTGTACCCCCGCCCCCGGAAACCTCCCTGCGTCTCCCCCGCCACTTCTCAGCAAGCAGCCATCTATCCTTCCAGGTGCTCATAATCCTTAATTCCCTTCTTCCCTCACCCTGTCAGCAAATGCCATCACCTTCAAGATGACCCAGAATGTGACACTTGCCGCCATCTTCACCGTGACCACCCTAGACCAAGTCACCTCTCCCCTGGTCTATGACAGCAGAATAATTCCAGCAGCTTTTATCCCAGGCCTCCCCAAAAGCTTTGGAGAAGCAAGTGGGATGAGAGTTAATGAATTCTAAACAGAACCCCAGCCTCACAGGCAAGCTTCTCTCTCCAGAAGCTTTGTGAGGCCCCAGGCACTCTCCTACCCTCTCCAGAGCGTGACCACCAGGTCTAACACACAGAGGGGCCTGGGAACAACTGGCTGGTTTTACGGGGATTCCAATTCTTCCTCCGCTTCTCCCAGTGCCCAGCCCGCTCCCCCAAGTGAATGAGATTTAAACCTGGGTTTAGGATCCAATCCCAAATCACCTGCATTCTGGCCCTTTGATCCTCGGTTATAAAACAAGGGCAGGGGCAATAACATTTTATTATTAGGAAATAATGTAGTTCCCAAACAGAGAAATTGGAGGTCCTATCTACTGAAAGCCATGGGAGACCTCCCTCCCCTTATGGATCTCCTAAAGGGAGGTCTTACCAGACACCCACCCGGCGAACACCTCGCTCTCAGACTTCCAGCCTCTAAAACTGTGAGAAAATACATCTCTGTTGTTTCAGCTGCCCAGACTCTGGGACTTCATTAGGGCATCTGAACAGACTAATTCAAAGGTCTACATTTGCCCTTCCGGCCCTCCCAAAACCTTTGAAATCAACTCTCTGCATTAAATACCTCTTTGCTTGAAATAGCTACAGGGGCCTCTCTTTGCTTAAATGCTAGAGCAGCATTTTTCAATCTATGGTGGGCAACCCACTCATAGTTTGTGAAAGCAATTTTATGGGGTCGCACAGAGTCGGACACGACTGAAGCGACTTAGCAGCAGTAGCAGCAGCAGTATTTTTGAAATGAAGAAATGAGTAGAACAGAATATGCAAATACTTGTAGAGTGTATAAAGCACAGTAAATTCTGTGAAACTTTGGCTTCAATCATACAATTAATGGATCGTATGTGTGTACCCGGTCACAATATCAACCTTACATTTTGCAGTGAGCTGTGGTCAAAAACATTTGAAAGACCTCATATGGGGACCTCACTACGCTTGACCGCCAAGGGCTGTTCCATAAGGATTTAGGATGCTTGAGTGGCTCTGCCCAGGGGGGCTCCTGAGGGACGGGGCAGAGCTGGGAAGAGCCAGGTGAGTGCAGCCGAGGCCCAGGGACCCAGGGGAGGGCAGGCGCAGGCACGCACTTGCCGAGGAAGCACTTGGGAACGGTGCTCAGCTTTCTCCGGCGGTCCTTGATCAGGTTCACCTTCTTGCTCATCATCATGTGGTACAGCTTCTCCCCCTTCTCCGCGATCATGACGTAGGCGTCGCGCTCCATGCCCAGCTTCAGGCCTACGGAGGACACGGTCAGTACCAGGCGCTGGGGAGCCCAGGGGACAGGCCTGTGGATCCCGAAAGCCTGTCCCCAGCTGACCCCCCACAACCGCCAAGAATCCCAGGACGACCAACCACATTGGCACGACCTTAGGCAAGTCTCCTCCACTAGCCCTCAGGCTTCCCATCTGTCTAGTGGGCTAAACCAGATAAGCTGAGCTCCGACCAGTTATCACAGTCTCAGAGCTCCTACCCCTTCAAAGACCTGCTTTTTGGCAGGTGGTCCCAACCTCTCTGGAAAGGACCCTATGCCCTGTCCCCAGACACAGCTCTCACTCGACAGGAGGGATCAGACAGTGGGAAGCCATATACGCTCCCGGATCCGAGAAAGCCCCCGGCCACGCACTCTCGCGCTGCTCCCGCTCGCGGATTATGGCGTCCAGCCACTTCTGCTTCTCCTCCGCCGTCTTGGCCATGCAGACAAACCACTTGTTCTTGGCCGTGTTGTGGATCTTCCAGCCGTTGGTGACGGTGTAGCCATTGCTGTGATAATCCGCTAGCGGGGGCAGGAGGCAAAGGGAGGGGGTCAGCATGGACTCAGCCATATAACTCAACATTCATCATTATACGCTTATGAGTGAGGTCATGGGACCAGCCCTGCCTGCTCCAGGAAGACAGGGCAGTGGAGACCTCAATGGGATCGGGTTTGGGGGTTGAACTTACCACCCTTCAAATGCTCCCTCTCCTATCTCTTCTCTGGTGGGCAAGGAAGACCTGCCCATAAAGAAGTCTCCCCCGGTGCTTCCCTGCCTCCTTGCCCATCTCCTTCGTGCACTTTAGGCTGCTTAAAACCCTAGTTTTAAGGATGGTCCAGTGGTTAAGAACCCGGCCGTCAATGTAGGGGACGTGGTTTGGATCCCTGGTCTGGGAAGATTTCACGTGCCATGGGGCACCTAAGCTGGTGTGTGCCGTAACTACTGAGCCTGTGCTCCAGAGTCCGGGAGCCACAACCACTGAGCCCACAGGCTGCAACTACCGAAGCCCGTGCTCCACCACAAGGGGAGCCACCGCAGTGAGAAGCCCACGCCGCACAGCAAAGTGGGGAGGCTGGGCTCAGGCAGGGCGTGGGCGGGGCCTACCTGTCCCGTCCTCCACGTTCTCCACCTCCATGACCTCAGTGTTGATTCGACCCCGGAAGATGTACAAGGAGCCATTGATGGATTTGGTCCTCTTGGTGGATTTCTTGCCCCCAGTGACCCTGAAAGACAGCGGGAAGTCAGTGTCCCCTACCCGTCCCCTCCCCGCGCTCAGTCATCTTCAACAGAGTGATCGGGTGCAGGACAGTGGCACAGAAAGGACAGCCGGGGACAGGAGCAGGGCAGGAACTGGCTTAGAAGTGTGGCATTTTGGCTGGTGCTGGGGTGACTTGAGCAAGTCTCTTTTCCACTCTCAGCCACAGCTTCCTCATCTGGAAAATGGGCTAATAACCTTGCTGACTTCCCAGAGCTACTTTTGAGCCAACGGAGATGTGGATGTGAAACCAATAAGGACCAATAGAAACCCCACTCTTCTAAGGCTAGAAAATGGGTAGAGGCTGTCAGGGTGTCTAACAACAGGAACTGCCTGAAAGAAAACCAGAATGGAGAGGACCTCCATTTCTACATGGAGAAATCTGCATCTACCTACCCACCGCTGAGTCACTCGCTCAGGGGGACTCTCACACACCCACTTAGTCACTTGACAAACCATCTGACCAGCACTTCCTCTAGGAAGGCTACCAAGGTGGGACTGGGGGAGTCACCCACCCATGCATTCAACAGGTGATCGAGAGAATACCTACCGGGCACTATTCTAGGTGCTAGGGCTGCATCAAGACGTAGTCTCTGAGACTACATCTTCCACTATGGGAGGGCAGGAGGCACCCCCAAAGCTCTCCATCATCCCCCCTTCTGGCTCCTACCCCCTGCAAGATTAACCACTATCCTGATGTCTAACCTCTTGGAGTCACTTTCCTGTTTCAGAACTTCACATTCATGGAATCACACAGGGTGATGGTGACGGACACTTGGGTTGGCTTCAGTCTCGTGTTGTGCCTTATGTTCTGGCATGTGTGTCTTAAGAAGAACATACATGTGCCTTTCTTCGGGTTTATCTACCTAGGAGTTGAATTGCTCAGTTATAAGGAATGCACACAACTCGCTTTGGTAGACGCTGCCAAGCCATAACAATTATCCCACCCCCAGCGGCGTACAGACACTCCAGTTGCTCCACAGTCTCCATAACTGGTACTGAATTTCTCATTCTGGCCATTTTGGTGGCCGAGAGGAGTGTCTCTAATAAAGATGTCATCTGTATTTCCCTGGTGAGTAATGAGGCTGCGCACTTTTTCATGTTTATTAGCCATCTGGTATCTTCCATTTGTGAAATGACTGTCCCTTGACCATTTTTCTGTTGGGCTGTCTTTTTCTCAATGCTTTATAACAGGGCTCAGCAGATTTTCTTCTGAAAAGGAACCAGCGTGTAAATATTTTCAGCTGGGTGGGCCATATGGTCTCTGTTACAACTACTGAACTCAGCCCTTGAGGCATGAGTGCATCCAGAGACAACACAAAAATGAATGGGCATGGCCATTTGCCAATAAAACTTTATTTATAAAAATAGGCAGAAGGCCAAAGTTGGTCTACATATTATGGATACGAGTCCTTTGCAAAGTGATAGCAAAGATCTTCTCCTCCTCTGTGGCCTGGCTTTTTATTCCCTTCTTGTTGTCTTTCGAGGAACAAAAGTTCTTAATTTTAATGTAGTCTGAAAAACATATTTTTCCTTTATAATTATACTTTCTGTACAATTTAAAAATCTTTGCTTACCCCCCAGGTCATGAAGACAGACTCCTATGCCTTCTTCTAGAAGCTTTATTGTTTTATTGCTCACATTTAAATCAATGATCCATCTGAAGTTGACTTTTGTATATTGTATGAAGGGTCAAGACTCATCTTTTTCCCGCTGGTTATCAAACTGATCCAGCACCATATACAGAACCACACTGGTACTTTTGTTGAAATTTAAATGACTGCTTTCATGTAGGTCTGTTTCTGGACTCACTACTGCACTCCATTAATCTGATTTTACACCATTTTAACCACACTATCTTAATTACAGCAGCTTTCCAGCAGCCTTGGTGTCAGGAGTCAAAGTCCTCTATCTTTGTCCTCCTTCAAAACTGTCTTAGCTGTCTTTGTCTGTGTTGCCATGTAAACTTTAAAAATCATTTATGTACACAGACACACAACCTCCCTCCTGCAATTTTTATCAGAATCACATTGAGGTTCTAGACAACGTCCGATAAGAGAATGCAAAGCACTTGCTGGTGATGAGGGGGTAAGGCAGGTCAGAATGAAGGACAGCTAAGACTCTGGCCTCAGAGCCTGAGTAAATGGTGGTGCCCTTTATTAGGAATGAAGAAGACTCAAGGAGAAAAAGGTCTGGAGCAGACGTTGCAATGAAAAGGAAGAGTCTCGGAACTCCCCTGGCGGCCCCATGGTTAAGATTCCACGCTCCCTGCACAGAGGGCACAGGTTTGGTCCCTGGTCGGTAACTAAGATCCCACATGCCGCGTGGTACGGCCTAAATAAAATGAAGAATCTTGTTTCAGACCCAAGTGAAGTGTGAGCTGTGTGTGACTAAACCAAGGGGAGACACGGTTTTAGATTTCTCCTACTCTACACACCCCGTTCCAGGCGCCATTCCAGCCACCTTATGTGTTTTACCTTGATCTGTAAAAACAACCTCATGAGATGGAGAGTGCTCTCACCCCCACTAAACAGACAGAAAAACAGAGGCATTAAGAGTTGACACAGCGAGCAGGCGGCAGCGTCTCTGCATTTTCAAACACTACACACTGCTGACGCCTCCATGATCTGAAACGAACATTGAGACACAGGAGACTTGGCTCTTCTATGCCCAGTTTCCTCTTCTGAAGAACCGGGAGGTGAGTTTTTAAAACTCTCCCTTCCACTTCTGACACCCGAGAAGCCTCTATTTTTATTTTTTTTAATACGTATTTCTTTGGCCACCTGGGTCCTGGCTGCAGCAGGCAGGATCTTCGCTGTATCTTGGGGAATCTTTCATTGCAACTTGCGGGCTCAGCAGCTGAGGCACACGAGGTTAGTTGCCCCTCCTCATGGGGGATCTTAGTTCCCCAACCAGCGATGGAACTTGCGTCCCCTGCGTTGAAAGGCAGATTCCTAAGCACTGGACCACCAGGGAAGGCCTGAACAGCCTCCAGTTTTGAATCCGACCAGAAGCACTCTTGAGTCAGAGACCTCTCCTGACCCATGACCCGGACTGGTGGTGCCTGGTGAAGCCATAACCAGAGGCAGACAGCTACCAGCGTCGGGCGTTTCCTGGGACCACATCAGGGTCGGGCCGGGAGCTCCATCCACCGCTGATGGCCCCACCCCTCCGAGACCTCTCAGAGCCCAGTCCTCGGGCTCCTGACCCAGTGCAGGAAAGGTGGCAGCCTGCCAGCTTCTCCCGGGTGACGTGTGCCCTCTGCCTCCAGCCGGCCCTGCTCACTCGCAAGCCTGAGGCCGGAAACGGAGTTACAAGAGCTCGTGTGGCCACAGGGCCGGCCCCAGAAGGCCCCCTGGGGGTCCAGCCCCACCAGCATCAGCTGCTTTGGCTCCAGCGGAGGAAGAGCCCGCGTGGGGGTGGCTGAAGCCTGAGTAAACTCGGCCCAGGCTGGGGGCCCACAGGGGCCTGAAGGGACGTGCTGTTTTCTAAACCCCCGGATTCTGGGAAAAGGGCCTGCCTCAGACGGCCTGGGGAGGTGCTGCGGGCAGGGCTACGGGTGGATGCTGGCCGTGGCCTTGGCATTGCCGAAGGAGGACTCTCAGGAGGGCCCCAGTGAGGACAGGCAGGGCGCAAGGTGGGAGGAGAGGGCAGCGTTGATGGAGGGACAGGAGGACACGAGAGTCACAGACAGACCAAGGGAGTGAGAGGGAAGAAAACGTCAGTGAGAAAGAGACACATGGCCCAGCCACGCAGAGACGGTGAGGAAGGACATGGAGGCCTCTGACCAGAAGGAGCAAGCCCCAGAACAAGGAGGGAAGGGGGCAGAGGGAGGGGCCTGTGGCCGAAGTGCCTACTGTGTGCTAAAGCTGCACTCACAGGATCACACTGAATAGGAACTCGTCACCTGTGGAGGTAATCAGTAACAGCAGCTACTCGTTCTGGGAACTTACTATGCGCCAAGCAAACTTAACAGGTTTGTCCTTCAAAATGGCTCTGTGGGGTACAGGATAATTCAACCTATTCCACAGATGAGGAAATTGAACCCGAGAGGCAAAGTCACAGAGTTAGAGAAATAATAAGGAACTCGGCTCTTAACCAAACACTATTGTAACTTTTTTTAAATCAACCCCATTTTACAGAAGAGAAAACTGAGGCTCAGAGAGGTCAGACTGCTGAAGGAGGACGATGAGAAGCTTCCCCACGCCCACACTGAACACCCCTCACTCATCCTGTGGAACGGTTCCTCACCACAACCTTAGAAGGCCAGCAGAACCAGACAAGGAAAACGAGGCTCAGGGAGACAGTAAGTGAGAAGCCCAGAACCAAGAAGGAAAGCGGAGGTGATGCCGAGAGTAAGGCCCAGATCTGGACCTCCCCTCAGCCCCAGCCTTTGCTAGATAAAAGAATAAAGAAGCCTCTGGCAAGTCACTATTTTGTCCCATAGCAACGTAGCAGGAAGAAGTTTCATTCAAAATGGGCTGCACTGGTCAGTTGTGATGGTTCTCTACCTCCTCAGCGAGAAAACTGAAAGGCAGGGATTCTCCTGGCCCACCAACCTACCCACCCACTCGTCCATCCAACCATCCACTCAAGCCCCCACCCCTCCGTCTCCTAACTTTCCCTCTGTCCACTCATTCATTCGTCTCTCCATCAACGCAGCCATCCAATCACCCAACCTTCCACACCAGGGACCAGCCACTCTGGCAACTACCAACCAATCATTCTTCAACACACCCATCCAACAGACCATCTATCCACCAATCTCTAAACCTCCACCATCCACCCAGCCTCCCAATTTATGACCATCCAACCATCCATCCATCTACCCATTTACTTATAAAGGCCCAACTCGACTTTCATCTAAACACACCTCTGCCAGCCCATCATGTCTTCATATTGATTCTCCAACGACCCAAACATAGATTCCCCCAACCAACTATCTATCCCTCCATCCAACAGGCTCCTAAACTCCAACCACTCACTCATTCATCTACTCACTCATCTGTCCACCAATCAGTTCATACACGCATTCACAAGCACTGCCTCCAGGCCTCCCTTCACCTATATCGATGAATCTCCCAAACTTCCACCTAGGCATCTATCCCTCCTCCCATTTGCCCACACATCCTACCAAACGTCCATCCCCATCGGTCTACCACTCATCCACCCGTCCATTCACTCTGCAAAGTTTAAGACGCTCCAATGAAAGACACAGAGATGACGAAGACACTATCTTTACCTCAAACAATGTAACAGGAGAAGGACCCCCTCCCCTCGAACCATCTATCTTTGGATCTTAGAATCACAAGATGCGAGTGCCACAAAAAAACCTCCAAACTCCCATGACCGCCTCGCCCTACACTGCCCACTACAGCAGCCACAAGCCACGGGTGACTGCTGAACACTTAAAGGTCCCTGGCACAAACTGAGACGAGCTGTAAGCGTAACAGACACACTAGATTTTGAAGCTTTAGCGTACATTTTTTAAAAGAATGCAAAATACCTATTCACTCAATTTTTTAAACTGATTAGGTAGAATGATAATATTTGGGGATATATTGGGGTAAATAAAATATATTATCTAAATTTATTCCACCTACCTCTTTTTGCTTCTCTAAATGCGACTACTAGAAAATTTTAAATAACCTATATTCCTGGAGAGTGCTGATCGAGAACAAATCCCTCAACTCAGAGGAGAAAAGGGAGGCCCAGCGCCCCAGGAGAAACTGTCAAGAGTGCAACCGGATCCCAGCCTCCTGACCCACCCAGGCAGCCCTGGCCCCACCTCCAGCCACTCACCTGGATTTCCGCTTGCAATAGACAAGCAGGTTGTCGAAGAGGAAGAAAGCTCTCTCCTGGATGTTGCCCGCAGAGATTTTTAACAAAGTCCCTTGCAGGAGGAGCTGGGTGCAGATGTCCGTGAGGTTGGAGCCCTAGGAGAGCAACAGGGCAGGGGTGCAGTACATGAGCTGGTGAATCCAGGAGACAGCCCTTGGGGATATCCCTCTTTGTTTCCAGAGACAGACCTGCCCCTGCCTCCCTCACACCCCCAAAATCTCAATGCACCACTGGAGGTGAGCAGACAGAAACCCAATCGACAGTACCACCCAATCGACAGCTTCCCTCTGCTGGCAGGAGAGCATACAGAGACGACCATCGCTCAGAGAGGGGACCTGGGACCTGGCGAGGTGGAAGGACTCACTCAGCCCACACGGCCCAGGCAGTGTTTTGTTATAGGTTTTGTTGTGTTTTGTTTAGTTGGTTTTTTGCCAATCCCCTCCTCCCCTTATTTATTTGTGTCTTGACTTGTTACTTTATTTCCTCCATGAGAATGCCACCTCTGGGACTTCTCTGGTGGTCCAGTGGCTAAAACACCAAGCTCCTCAGGCAAGGGGTCCAGGTTCGTGCCCTGGTCGGGGAACTAGATCCCACACGCCGCAACGAAGAGTTCGCATACCACACCAAAAGCTCCTGCATGCCGCAAGACTGAGAACAGCCAAGTAAATACATAGATATTTTTTAAATGCTGGCAGAATTCATTATATACATATAAAGAATGCCACTTTCCTAAGGACAGGAAGCATTATCAAGCATCTATCAACCATTTGCCACTGTACTTCTAGCACCTCCCACACACTCTGGCACACAGTAGGTGCTCAACAAATGCTTGCAGAACAAGTGACCAACCCCACGTGAACACCACCAGGGGAAGGATTCTGAGAGCACCCCCTCTAGCTGCAGGTGTGAGAAGCGATGGGGACCATTCCTGAATTCTACCTGGTCATCTGTGCTAAATAACCAAGATGCTGGGTGTGTGTGGCGTGCACTGAACTCTCATGGGGCTCAAGCAGCGTGATCAGGAAAGGCGCTGGGGAGCCCGGGAGGACGGCGAAGATAAAGAGGCTGAGGATGCAGACGGGGCGAGGTCCCTGCTGGAAGGGGGACGCGGAGCCAAGGACCACACAGGTCCATCTGGAGCTCTGAGCAGACCAGGGCCTGGGGCAGAGAGATCTTACAGTGATAAGAGAGAGGAAGCGGGAAAGAGACCTTGGAGGGTATGGGCCCCTGGGGAGGGGGGAGTCTCAGACCCATGCTCCTCTTCCGTCCGAGAAAGGTGGTTTCAGCTGCACGTGGCTGCCCAACCACAGACTCCACGTCTCAGCATCCCTCATGCCAGGCATGGTCCTGTGATGATATTCTAGCCAGTGTGCCCCGCTTCTACATCCTTTTCTTGAGAGAAAACCACCTCCCTCCCATTCCTCCCTTATCTCCTCTTGCCTAGGATGGAAGGTGGCCAGAGTGGCAGGACCCGCTGTAGCAGACGGCAGAGGACGGCGTTGGAAGGGACCAGGGTCCGAATGGAGCAGGGCCGCCCCACCCCCATCCTGCATCACTACTGAGAAATAAACTGCTGGGCTGGTTGTTCTGTTGCTGTTCTTGTTTTGGCTGCAGTGCACGGCACCCGGATTTGAGTTCCCTGACCAGGGATCGAACCTGTGCCCCTGCAGTGGAAGTGCAGTGCCCGAACCACTGGACTGCCAGGGAAATCCCAAGATTTTTATCTCACTTAAACCATTAAAATCTCTCTTTTGTAGAGCCTCCAACTTTAAGTGCTTGATGTACTTTAAATACATCAAGATAAGGATGGAGGCCCCATCCATTGGTGGGGCCTCTGACACTGAGGCCCAGGGGATATGGCACGAAAGTGTTTATTTTAGGGGAAATTCATTACAAACCTGCAGATCACAGAGTAGCAAGAAACCAAGAGACAAGATGCTGTCTCTGCCTGGAAATGAACTGAGGGAGGAAAGAACCGGGATTCTTCACAGAATCTCCTTCCCCAGACACTCAATACCCAGGAGCGACAAGTTCATACCCCAGAGAGGCCTGCTATCTCAATTATTTCTGAGACCCAGCAAGGGGAACTGGTTTTGGCAACTCCGAAATGAGACTGTCTGCTACCTGCCCTCTGCAATTCCCTCCGTTGCTGTCAAAGCGGGTTTGCTTGGTGCCCATGGGCCAGCTGGAAACAACAAATCCATTCACCCAGTGGTGCCAGAGAGCCCCCTCTGGGTCTTGGAAAACCAACTTCTTTGCAGCCAAGGGCTGTGCAGCCCAGGACACAAACACATACCCGTTAACAGAAATCACCACCTAGATGCTTGTGTGCCACCGGCAGATACGTGACACCCAGAGCACAGCAACCCAGCACGGTAGTGTGCCTGCTGCTCCAACGATACGGGGGCAAAAGCAGCCCCTGGAGCCTCAGCATCCACGCAAATGGAGAGCGCGACTCCCCGGTGATGAGAGTCCATCCATGGCCCACAGGGCAGCTCAGAGCAGACGGCAGCGCGACACTTCCTTCGAGACCCCGTGCTTCTGTCTCCTCTGTCCACCTCACTCGTGCCCGGCCTACCAGTCCTTCCAGGCTCCAAAGGGGATTTGGGCTGCTTGCACGTGCTGTGCTTAGTCTCTCAGTCGTGTCCAACTCTTTGCAACCCCATGGACTGTAGCCTGCCAGGCGCATCTGTCCATGGGATTCTCCAGGAAAGAATACCGGAATGGGTGGCCATGCCCTTCTCCAGGGGATCTTCTCAACCCAGGAATTGAACCCAGGTCTCCCACATTGCAGGCAGATTCTTAACCCTCTGAGCCACCAGGGAAGTAGTCCAACGTATAGTATTTTAGAATAACTATACTCAGGGTAAAGGGAATACCCAGATTTGTGAGATACAGAGCACCAGCTGACACCAAAACGGAGGGAACCAAAATGCTGTCATGCCCATTGCCCTTCAGGGTGGAAGGCTGCTTGTATAGGAACCTACCACCGGGCCCGGCTGTAGGGACCAAGAGCCCAGAGGCCATGCAGACCTAGACCAAGGCCAGGGGACCGCAGAGAGAAGCACACCTAGCCTGGGAAGTTGCCTCCCTGGCCTCAGCCAAGGGCCACCCAGAAAACTGCATCTGAAGTGCCCAGGATGCTGCAGAGGGAGGCCTCTTCCACCCCAGCTCTGCTAAGAAAGAAGCCCAGCTGACAGTCTCCCTGGAATCCTTGAACCCAGGTCAGGGGTGGGGCTAAGGACCAGATACACACGAAGAGGCTGAACACCACGGAGTCCGCCGGTCAGGGCTGCAGGCCTCCTTCAGACAGAGCAGAAGTGAAGTGCTGTGCAGAGAAGAGGGCGAAAGCTAACACAGGTGCACGGCTTACCATCCGCCAACTCCGGTTCTAAGTATCTCACAGAACTCCATTAACCCTTACAACTCTCACTTTACAGAAACGGAGTTTCACTTTAGGAAACAAAGGCACAGAACAGCGAAGTGACTTGTTCAAGGTCACACAGCTAGTCCAGGCTTGCCTGGTAGTTCAGCTGGTAAAGAATCCGCCTGCAAAGCAGGAGACCCTGGTTCGATTCCTGGATCTGGAAGATCCCCTGGCGAAGGGATAGGCTACCCACTCCAGTATTCTTGGGCTTCCCTGGTGGCTCAGCTGGTAAAGAATCTGCCCGCATTGCGGGAGACCTGGGTTCGATCCCTGGGTTGGGAAGATCCCCTGGAGAAGGGATAGGCTACCCACTCCAGTATTCTTGGGCTTCCCTGGTGACTCAGGGAAAGAATGAGATGGTAAAGAATCTGCCTGTGTTGTGGGAGACCTGGGTTCGATCCCTGGGTCGGGAAGATCCCCTGGAGAAGGGAAAGGCTACCCACTCCAGTATTGTGGCCTGGAGAATTCCATGGACTGTATAGCCCATGGGGTCGCAAAGTGTCGGACACGACTAAACGGCTTTCACGATGATACAGCTAGTGAGTGGGTGGGCTGAGACCTGAACCCAGACAGGTGGCCCTACTGCCCCACCCTCTCCCCTCTGCCACCTGTGCCCCTCCTAGACGGGGACCTGAAGTGTTTTGATGCATCTGTCTGCCTACAGCAGGGGTCTTCAGAGGGGCAAGAGCACAAGGCATCCCAGAGCGGGTGGGAAGAACATACAAGAACTTCTATTTATGGCCCCTCTTTTTAACTTCATGTTTTCCTCACGTTTCTTTCCTGCTGTCTCTCTTTGGGGGAGTGAACAGTGGACAGTCTCTTAAGCCAGGGCATCCAGAGCCAGTAAGAGTGGTATGTTCTCTCTTTTTCTTATTAAGACCATGCATGTCTTTTTACGACCGTGAGCTTCTCACGGAAGTCTGTGGAGCATCCCTTTGCAGGAGGGTCAGCCCACACTGGTACGAGCCCTGCCAAAGTTGCATGATGCTTTCTCATCTAAAAAAATCAAACAAGAAATCCTGCTTTGCAGCCACGGCTCTTCCTGACATTTATGGAGTATTTACTCTGAACCAAAAAAAAAAAACAAAACACTGTTCTGCATTCATCTAATCCCCGAATCCTCAAGTGAGCCATGTGGTCTCCTGCCTCTATCCAAACTTATCAGATAAGGAAACTGAGGCAAAGGCACCCCTCCAAGCAGAGGGGGCGGGCCCATACGCTTACTTCCACACTCTTGTGACATACTCCCATTTCCTGGTGTTCAATAAAATGGATTTATGGATTACCTTATCTGGTTTTAACTAAACCAGTCCCACAACTAAAAAGGACAATTGGCTTATAGAGGATCAGGCCAAAAAAACCACAGATCAGAGATCAAATTAATGATGCAAGCCTGAGCACACAGCAAGAGAGTGGCCAAGACAAGATCAACCTCCTTCAGAAACAAGTCCCTTGCCAGCCATACTGCGAGAGAGAGGACAGCTATCTAATCAGATTGGCAAAAGGTCAAAGAGACTAGAAAGTATCAAGAAGAGAATCAAAAATCAGGACCGGCAACCACCTTTGTTCACTGTGAATGCCGCCCTAAGTCATCCAGTCCCCTGAGGCGCTAACTGCTGATGGCATGAAGTTACTGCAAGCAGCTTCATAGTTAAACATTATTTGTTTTAGCTGGAACATATTATTTTCCCAAGTCCACTCTGAGGATCAAACTTGAAAACCTTTCTACTATACAGAAAACGATGTCACATTTTCCTAAAATCATCTGTGTTCTGTGCTTCACTTTATTGACAAAATGATACCAGGAGACAGCTTTAGAGATACTATTTCTGAAATGAGACAAGTAAAAGTGAAAGTGTGGTCGCTCAGTCGTGTCTGACTCTTTGTGACCCCAGGGACTACCGTCCACCAGGCTCCTCTGTCCATGAAATTCTCTAGGCAAGAATACTATAGGAGTGGATTCCCATTTCTTTCTCCAAGGAATCTTTCTGACCCAGGGATCGAACCTGGGTCTCCTGCATTGAGGGCAGATTCTTTACCAACTGAACCACAAGGGAAGCCCAAAATTAGACAAGTAGGGGGAAATGAGGCCAGGAGAATAAGCCAGACTTGCTTAAGGCAGGATCATCTGTAAGTTAAAAGGCTGGACCCAAAGTCAAGAACCTGCACCTCAGTTTTCTACTCTTGAAATGGGGATAACAACAGCCCTCTCTTCCTGTGTTGGAGTAATGTGTCACATGTGCTCAATAATTGCCAGCAGCTCTTACTCTGGGTCACTTTATTTCCTACTGCACCCAGCAACACTGATCAAAATAAGCGCCATTCTCAAACTGCAGATTTTTCAGGGTCATAAGAGCCTCAGAGACCCTTAGTTCCTATTTCCCTAGGCATTTACCAGAAGGCATCTGGAAATCACTTCTGGTCTGGCTGCCAAACTGCTTGCTTAATGCTCTCCTCACAGGGGCCCACATGAAAAATTTTCTTTCTAGCTGGATGTCGAGAACTCTGTCTCCCAAAAGAATTGCCCAGCTTCTTCCTTTTTTTTTTTTTGACAAATGAATGCTAAGTAGCTGATGTGTCCTGCTGTTTTTAACTTGGCTGCCAGGAAACTCAAAGCCCAAACAGACAGATACTTAAACATGTCCACTGTATATACACTTCAGGTCAGCATATTTGGTGAAAGTAGCCAAGTGACTGATTTCTGGCCAATGAGACGGGAAAGGAAGTCCCTCTGGGGCTTCTGGGAAAGGTTTTCCTCCACTAGGGAGGAGAACTGGGTCCCATCTCCTCCTGATTTGTGTCAGATGATACCTGGAGCTGCGCCACCATGGAACCACAAAGGGTCACAAGAAACCAAATCAGAGCTCTGGCATCATGAAGGTGAAACAAGATTCCTTAGAGGAAACACCCTAACTGACACAATTTTCAGTTGCAGGAACAGAAACCAAGCAAAGCATTTTAAGCAGAAAAAAATGAGGGCTTTCCTTACTCAATTCTTGGAGGGGCTAGAGCAGCCTAGAATTACAGCTGCCAGAAAACCAAGAACACTGCCCAACTGGCCCTCCAGGGGAGCCACTGCCCCTGCCCCTGCCCTAACTGGGGAAAGGGACAATCAGACCCCTGCCTGCCCGAGTTGGTGTGTGCATGCTCAGTCGCTTCGGTCGTGTCTGATTCTTAGCGACCCCATTGACTGTATAGCCCGCCAGGCTTCTCTGTCCATGGGAGTCTCCAGTTAAGAACACTGGAGTGGGGTGCCACGCCCTCCTCCAGGGGATCATCCCAACCCAGGGAACAAACCTGCGTCTCCAACACTGCAGGTCGATTCTTTACTGTCGAGCCAATGGGAAAGCCCGCCCAAGCTGGTACTCTCAGGAAATGCTGCCCAAGCTGCTGCTGCCAGGCCTCAGGTGATGTAGCCTTAACTATCAGCTACAAAGCCACCCTGTCCTGCCAGACAGACACCACCAACAGCACAACAGAGCCCTTCCCCTTGACACCCAGAAGCTGGAAGCCGGGCGCTCTGCAAATGCGATCACAGAGAGCCAACGCAACCACGACTGTGCTTTGCTGCAAGAGCAGAAGGGTGACCTCTGTCCCAGCCCTGCCTTCCAAACCTCACGCAGCTGGATCTGATCTTGTCCGACCCTATCCCATCTCAGGGACTCTGAGAAATGCAATTATTTATTCTCCAGACTCAGCTGGGCAGGAAGGACAGTGGGCACATGATAAACACTAATGCACAACCACCCACCTCCTTCCTGAACACAGGCCTCTCCCCTCTGGAGCCACACCCTCGACCTCCCAGCAACACAGTCTCATTTGCTGCTGCTGCTGCTGCTAAGTCGCTTCAGTCGTGTCCGACTCTGTGGGACCCCAGAGACGGCAGCCCACCAGACTTCCCCGTCCCTGGGATTCTCCAGGCAAGAACACTGGAGTGGGTTGCCATTTCCTTCTCCAATGCATGAAAGTGAAAAGTGAAAGTGAAGTCGCTCAGTCGTGTCCAACTCTCAGCGACCCCATGGACTGCAGCCCACCAGACTCCTCCGTCCACGGGATTTTCCAGGCAAAAGTACTGGAGTGGGGTGCCATTGCCTTCTCCAACAGTCTCATTTAGGGCTCCCCAACACAGGGAGAGTGTTCCAGGAGGCGCAAGTGGTAAAGAATCTGCCTGCTAATGCAGGAAACACAAGAGGTGTGGGTTCAGTCCCTGGGTTGGGAAGGTTCCCTGGAGGAGGCAATGGCAACCCACTCCAATATACTTGACTGAAAAATTCCATGGACAGAGGAACCTGGCAGGCTGCAGTCCATGGGGTCACAAAGAGTCAAATACGACTGAGCGACAGAACACACACACACACACAAAACACAGGGAGATGAAGTGGAAATCCCAAACGAAGCAAGTGCCAGAAAATCCAAACGGTCTAAGGCCGATGATTCCGAGAAAAATCTATGTCCAAGACTTTCCCCTTTAGTCTCAATCTCCCATTCCAGCTGTACTTACTCAGATATTAACTTTTTTATTTACTCAGATTCTCCCATTTCCTTCTACAGATTTTCAGGAAGACTCTAATAACTTAAGGAAGCCACAACAGAAGAGATCAAGAATCTCATCCCCTAATAATCATGACCACAGTAACATCCATGTGCTTGTGCTAAGTTGCTTTCCGTCCTGTCTGACTCTTGACGACCCCCAGACCGCAGCCCACCAGGCTCCTCTGCCCACGGGACTCTCTAGGCAAGAATACTGGAATGGGTTGCCATGCCTTCCTCCAGGGTATTGTCCCCACCCAGAGACTGAACCCATGTCTCCTGCATCTTCTGCATTGCAGGCATATTCTTTACCACTGAGCCACCAGGGAAGCCCAGTAACAGCCATACCTACCATTCACTGAGTACCTACTATGTACAGGTATAGATAAACAAAGCATGGTTCAGAGAAGTTAAGACATTTGCCTAAAGCCACCGTAAAGGAGTGTTGAAGCCAGAATTCTGTCCCGGAGTGAACCCTTAAACACTACCCTTGACCTTGGCATCGAAAGCTCAAAGGACAGCAGGCAGGTCAGGAAACGTGAAGGGGAGTGATTGGGGGTGGGGCAGGGAGAAAAACTAGAGGCTCCGAAGGCTGATGCCACGCAAAATGGGGGCCCAGGGTTCCCAATTTTTTAAGAGAAACTTGAAATCTATACTTTTATGTGGACCTCCCTGAAAAATAATTAAACTTTTTTTTGCAAGCAACATGCAGGCCAAACAAAATATGCCACAGGCTAAAGCTGGTGCCCAGACGGCAGTGTGAACCCACAGCTGTGCACTCCCCCCAGCCTGGGTCTGTCTCCAGCCCAGAAGGTTCCTTCTGCCCCAGACACACCTCCCAGCCTTCAATGTGTGACTGCAGCTGCTCCAAAGCCTCGAGCTTCTCCATCTGCCGCTTGGTCTCATTGATGTTGGAGCAGACGGTCTTCATGGCCTGCAGGGCGCTCTGGACTGCGGGGTGGTCAGGGTGCTTGCCGGGGGTCCTCTTGGCCAGTTCCTAGGTTAGAGGAGAGGGCAGGGATGAGCGACATCAACCCAGAGGGCACCAAACGGCCTCTAGATCACCCAGGTCTGAGCCAAGTCCCAGCTCTGCTCTGGACAAACTGGGACCTGGAGCTAGGGAACCTCAGTCTTTCATTCACACATTCAATAAACGTCCCCTGAGCAGCTCCTCCAAAACAGGCAGCGTTCTGGGGGACACATCTGTTAATACACTAGAAAAATTCTTCATCTGGTGGATATTGCATGCGTGCATACTCAGTCGCTTCAGTCGTTTCGGACTCTTTGTGACCCTATGGACTGTAGCCCGCCAGGCTCCTCTGTCCATGGGATTCTCCAGGCAAGAATACTGGAATGGGTTGTCATGCCCTCCTCTGGGGATCTTCCCGACCCAAGGATCAAACTTGTGTCTCCTATGTCTCCTGCACTGCAGGAGGATTTTTTACCCACTGAGTCACCTGGGAAGCCCCTGGTGGATATAACATTCTAATACAGAAGATGGGCTTAAAATAAAAATCAAGTATGTAACACAAGATTAGACAAATATTATGAAGACACATCAGAAGGGGCTACAAGGTCTTGGGCAAGGTGGTGTTCTTTCAGAAAGGGAGGACAGGGAAGGTCCCTCCGAGGGGGTTGACATCTGAACAGAGAGTGTGGACAAAGCCAAGGAGGGACTCCTGCACAAATCTGGGGAAAGAGCATGCCTGGCAGCAGGAACAGCAACTGCAAAGGGGCAGAGTGGGAGCATGTGGGCTGTGAAAGGGAAACATCCCAGAGGCAGTGTGGCTGGAAGAGAGAAAACCAGAGAGAGGAGGAGAGCGAGTCAGAGGCAGAGTCTGGTAGATCACAGAGGAGGTCACAGACACTGCTCCTCCCCAGCCCCAGCTTTCTCATCTGTAAAATGGGTATAAAACAGAAACATCCCAGAGGCAGCGTGGCTGGAGGAGAGAAAACGAGAGAGAGAAGAAGGAGAGAGAGTCAGAGGCAGAGTCTGGTAGATCACAGAGGAGGGCACAGACACTGCCCCTCCCCAGCCCCCAGCTTTCTCATCTGTAAAATGGGTATAAAGAACACCATGGGGACTTCCCTGGCGGTCCAGCAGTTGAGCCTTCCAGGATATCGAACCCTCCAGGTACGGGTTCGATCCCTGGTCAGGGAGCTAAGATTCCACATGCCTCCTGGCCAAACCAGAACATAAACAACAGAAGTAATACTGTAACAAATTCAATAAAGAGTTTAAAAATGGTGCAAAAAAAAAAAATGGTCGAAAAAGAAAGAAAGAAATCTTAAAAAAAAAAAAATAGAACTGCTGGCCTTCACGGGGACATGGAGAAAAGATGTGAAGAGGCCAGTCAGGAGCCTGAATCTGCCAGCCCCTCCCCGCCATTTCTCACTCTCCTCTCCCACCTTACCACAACACAGGCTGGGACATTCCGGAGGACAGGCGGGCCTTAATCCAAGGGTTTCAGCCCCATAGGACGTGTGATAAGGAACTGAGACGCAGAGACTAGCCAGGCCTCGAGATACCAGAGGAGATTTTCAGGCCGCACCGCCTAACCAACTGGCACAGATGACTTTCTCTCATCAGCTGGCCTCAGCGTGCCCGAATGTTTCACTATCTCTCCATCTCTCTACTCTCTCAAAAATCACAGATACGACGCTCTGGCCAGCTGGTTCCCAGCACAGCCACACGTGGGCTCCAGGGCTGTTTCCACCCCTGGGCCGCTGGGCGACCTTAGCCCAGATGCCCTCCACCCTGAGCTGCAGGTTTATCATCTGAAAACCTGTGATGCCACTTCCCTGCAGTCCAGGGGTTAAGACTCTGTGCTCCCAGTGCTGGGGGCCCAGCTTTGGGTCCTGGTCAGGGAACTAGATCCCACATGCCTCAACTAAGAGTTCGCAAGCTGCAACTAAAGACCTCATCTGCCACAACACAGATCGAAGATACCACGTGCCACGACAAAGGCCCGACACAGCTAAATAAACAAATTTTTAAAAAAGAGAAAAGAAAACCAGCGACGAGAAGGAAGACGGTGACAAGGACTGCAAGCAGCAGCCAGTGCCTACTGAGCCTCGGCCCTGTGCCTGGGAGGTAGGTTCTGTTGTCATCCCATTTAACAGACGAGGAGACGGAGGCTCAGCGGACACACCAAGGCCTCTGAGAAGTAAGAGGAAGAACCTGATCTGAACCTGGCTGTCTGCTTCTGCTCACAGTCATTTGCTTTGTTGTTCAGTCGCTCAGTCGTACCCGACTCTTCGCAACCCCATGGACTGCAGCACGCCAGGCTCCCTGTCCTTCACCATCTCCTGGAGTTTGCTCAAACTCATGTCCATTGAGTCTATCATGAGTGAGTGAGTGAGTGAAGTCGCTCAGTCATGTCTGATTCTTCGTGAACCCATGGACTATACAGTCCATGGAATTCTCCAGGCCAGAACACTGGAGTGGGTAGCCTTTCCCAGCAATGGCACCCCACTCCAGTACTCTTGCCTGGAAAATCCCATGGATGGAGGAGCCTGGTGGGCTGCAGTCCATGGGGTCACGAAGAGTCGGACACGACTGAGCGACTTCACTTTCACTCTTCACTTTCATGCATTGGAGTAGGAAATGGCAACCCACTGCAGTGATCTTGCCTGGAGAATCCCAGGGATGGGGGAGCCTGGTGGGCTGCCGTCTATGGGGTCGCACAGAGTCGGACACGACTGAAGCAACTTAGCAGCAGACTTAGCAGCAGGGATTGAACCCAGGTCTCCTCATTGCAGGTGGATTCTTTACCAGCTGAGACACGGGGGCAGCCCAAGAATACTGGAGTGGGTACCCTATCCCTTCTCCAGGGGAATC
>NW_011494610.1:2670142-2670637 GCF_000754665.1 Bison bison bison
AGGCTCCTCCATCCATGGGATTTTCCAGGCAAGAGTGCTGGAGTGGGGTGCCATTGCCTTCTCCAGGGAAGCCCATGGTGAGGGGTAAATCAGACACTGCGGGAAAAGCCACCCGGCTGGGAAAGGACAGCCTCGGTGAGCACTGTGTCTCCACTGGCCGGGATCAGGCCTGCCGCCACAGGACAGGACATGTGAGCTGAGCCCGCGAGCAGCAACGGGCCCGCCGGGTGCTGGGTGCGTACCCTGCGGAGCACCAGCTCCAAACACAACCCTCCTCTAGCCACGTTTATCTCTTCTCTGCCCAAACAGTAGCAGATCCTAACGGTGCCGAAGTCCAGACATTCTGTAACCTCAGACCCTGGGGGTTTTCTGAGTGCCTGCCTTGGGCCAGGGACGGGCCAGCGGGGAAGCAAAAGGGGGAGATGGAGCCCTCTCTCTGGAGGCAAGTGAGCTGGGAAAGCTGCTCCAGGGAAGACAGGGAGGGGAGGAGGAGGG
>NW_011494610.1:2670811-2693805 GCF_000754665.1 Bison bison bison
GGAGGAGGGGAGGAGGAGGGGAGGGAGGGGCCCAGACAACAGCCCCAAGTGGTGAAAGGGCTCATGATAAATCAGAGAAGGGGAAGGACAGTGTGGGCCGGAAAGGCTTCAAGGAGGAAGTGAGGCAGAGGCAGGCCGGTCACTGAGTATCGAGCGCTCTGCATTGGGTTGGCCAAAATGTTTGTTCGGGTTTTAATAGTGTGCAGAAAAAACACAAACTTTTTGGCCAACCCTACACAGAGGACGTATTTCCATTGGTTCCCAAACTCAACAGAGACAGACTGAGCCCAAGACAGCCCTCCGGGAGCTCACGGTCAAAGGGAGAACAGTCCACAAGTTGAGCGTTAACCACTGACAGTAATAACAAGAGCTAACACTCGCGGAGGGTGTATGTTCTTGTCAGGCTCCCGGAACCCTCACATCAGCCCCATGAGATGGTTCCTGTTTTTACCCTCATTTGACACACGTAAGGACTGAAGCCCAGAGAGGTCAAGTCATCTGCCTGAGGTCACAAAGCAGACTGGGGCCTAACCAATCTGGCTCTGGGGTCAGTGCTCTGAACCGCTATACTGTTTTATAACCTTTCTGAGAGTTAAATAGGAATACTTCCCTCCCTAATAAATATATAAGTTATATGATGGATAAGTGATAGGTGAGAAATGAGGACAGAGAGTGAGGGAGGTGCAATGGCCTGTCTCGAGGAGCTGGGCCTCCAGATGGAGACCTGGATGAAATGAGGGCATGGGCCATGCAAGAACATGTGGGAATGACACTCCAGGCAAGAGGGGAGCACAGGCAAAGGCCCTGAGGCAGCAAGAGACAGCAAGGAGGCCAGGGAGGCCACAGCAGAGTAAGAAAGAAGACGACGTGTGACGAGGTTGGAGGCAGGAGCTAAACCCAGACCAGGGGCGGTCGGGGGGTGCTCTTCAGGTTCATCCCAAGAGCCTCAGAGAAGCAATGGGTGGAGGGGGGCGGGTACTAGCTGAGGCCTAACAACATCCCTTTTATTTAGCCTTTACAGAATCCCTCTGACTGCCAAGTGGAAGATGCACTGGCAAGAACATAAAATGAACATAAAAGCCAGAAGACTGGCTAATGGCCACTGGTCCAGGCGAGAGATGCTCAAGACATGAACCAGGAAACCCAGGGATCCTCCTCTGATGGGTTCCCTGAGGGGCTGCCAACAGCCAGTAGCTAGTGAAAATGAGAGAAAGGTTAGTTCCCTTTTCTGTCTGTCTGTCCTGCCTGAGATCAGTGCTGGGTAGAGAACTGAAACTCAGCAGGGCCCTTCCGACCAGGCTGCTCGCTGGACCAAAATTGAAGGAAAAGTGTTAGTTTTGTTTTCTTTGCTCACAAGGGAGTGTGGGCTCCACTCTCCCCAGCTACAAACTCACCGCCTGTTCCTGCCCCCGGGCCTTTGCACTTGCTTTGCCCTTTACTTGCACTCTACCTCCAAACTGTAAGAAGTGGGACTGCGCTGGCATACAGATAGCTATAAGATCAATGGGAAAGAAATGAGAGCCCGGAAATAAACCCTTACACTTATGGCCAGTAAATGTTTAACAAAGTGCGAAGACAATTAAATGGGGAAAGAACAGTCTTTTCAACAAATGCTACTGGGAAAACTTTATCCACATACAAAAAAAATAAACTTGGACTCCTTCTCATACTGTACACAAAAATTAACTCAAAGTGGATCACAGATCTAAAAGAGTGAGCTGAAACTATAAAACTATTAGAAGAAAACATAGGTATAAATCTTTGTGACCTTGGGGTAGGCAATGCATTATTAGATATGACACCAGATGCATAGGCAACTAAAAGAAATTAGATTAACTGGACTTGAGCAAAGTTAAAAATATTGTGCTTCAAAGACTATAAAGAAAGAGAAAAAACAATCTACAGAATGTGTAAATTATTAATATATATCTAACAAGGGACTTGTTTTCATTATATACAAAAAACTCTTACAAATTAATAAAAAGACAAATAACTCAAATTTTTTTTAAAAAGCAAATGGTTTGAAGAAACATTTCTCAAAGACAATACACCAATGGCCAATAAACTCATGAAAAGATGCTCAGTATCATTAGTCATTACCAGAAATCCAAAACAAAACCACAGTGAGATAACACTTCACAGCCCCTAGAATGGCTATAATCGAAAAGACAATAACTAGTGTTCGTGAGGATAGAGAGAAATTAGAATCCTCATACATTGCAAGAAGAACTATAAAATGGTGCAGCAGCTTTGGGAAAGAGTTTTGCAATTGCCTAATGACAACTGGACCTAGCCATACCTCAAATCATGTATCCACATATGTTTCAGTTATGTGAGCCCTTTTTTTTTTTTTTTTTGGCCCCATCATGCAGCTTGCAGGATCTCAGTTCCCAGACCAGAGATCAAACCCAGCCCTGGCAGTGAAAGTGTGGAGTCCATTTTTTTTTTTAATTAAACCTGCTTAAGCTAGTTTTTCTATCCCTTGTATTTGAAAGAGTCCCTACTGCTTCATAATCCCAGAGAGACTGCAAGGATCCGGAATCCCAAAGATGTCCCAGTCAATCCCAGACAAGCATAAAGTATGGGTATCTTCAAAATTAATGGAAGCTTGAGCTGCACTAACAAAGGTCTTACGTGCAAAAGGAGGGAGGTGAAAAGGTTCCCTCCCAATTCAGAACTTAACACACTGTCTTAGTAAGCTACAACAGAGTCAAGTTCAAAATAGACAGACTACGGTGTTGAAAACCCTGACATCCACATCCAAGGTGGAACAGCTTCATGAACATACAGGGCTTGCTTGGCCCAGAGAAGAGTTTTTCTGGAAGGAACCCAAAAGCTGCTTGTTAAGCATCTTTGGGGCAGGGAGGGTGTGTGGAGAGGGTCTCCTAGGCGGCGTTAGTGGTAAAGAACCCGCCTGCCAATGCAGGAGATGTAAGAGACACAGGTTCGATCCCTGGGTTGGGAAGATCCCCTGGAGGAGGGCATGGTAACGCACTCCAGTAGTCTTGCCTGGAGAATCCCATGGACAGAGGAACCTGGCAAGCTACGGTCCATGCACAGAGTCAGACATGACTGAAGGGACTTAGCACATGCACACACACACACAAGCATCTTAGGAGAACTACATGACCAAGAAGAAGCCCTCTGCATCTGTAAGACCTCAGAGGGTTCAAGTGGGCTGAGTGTGCATATCTATAAAATGGGATCACATCAGATCCAAAGGCTATGGCCAGGATCAAACAGATTGATGAATGTAAACGTGTTGGTGGTCGGTAAGGACATGATATTTATCATGGTTATTTCCATACTCATAATAGCTCTTACATTTATTATTATTCCTATGTAGTAATAATAACAGTGAAAGTTGTAGTCATAGTAGTAATCATAATAGCTAGCATTTGAGTATTTACTGAGTATGCCAAAAACTGTTCTAAACTTCAATTTCTTAAGTCATTTCATCCTCAAATCATCCCAATGAGGTGTGTTAGTCACTCAGTCGTGTCCGACTCTTTTGCGACCCCATGGACGGTAGCCTGCCAGTCTCCTCTGTCCATGGAATTCTCCAGACAAGAATACTGGAGTGGGTTGCCATTCTCTTCCTCAGAGGATCTTCCCAACCCAGGGATGGAAGCCAGATCTCCTGCATCGAAGGCAGACTCTACTGTCTGAGCCACCAGACAAGCCCACGAGACAAAATCATGTTTATCTTCAGGCCACAGAGAAAGAGACTGAGGGACAGAGGGGCGAGGCCTCTTGCGCAAGGTCACAGAGCCAGAAGGCAGGACCTGGTGGGCATCCAGCCCATCCACGGGCCCCTCCAGAAACAGGACCAAGCGGGAATGAACACTCCCAAAGCAGGCTCTCAGAACAAACATGCAACATCTGAGCAGCGTCAGGCCCTGGGGACTCCTTAGAAAAACTGAGGGCAGAGAAGGGAGGGGGTGTGCCACGGGCACCCAGCAAAGCAGCGGCAGAAGCCCCTCCAGGCCCAGGCCGGGTGACCTCTCCCCAGCATCCGTCCAGCCAGCCCCGTGTGGTTTCAGAAGCGGGGCCTGAGGTGAGGGCTTCCTGGAAGAGAGGATGTCAGAGCAGAGGAGTTGCCGCTTCCGCCAGGGGCCCCGTCACCCCCTCCCCTCCCGTCACATTTACCAAAAGGACGCCTGCTGGTGTCCACTTAGGGTGGCCACGTCGTGTCCCCAGAGGTGTGGGCACGGGGCCTCCAACTCCAGGCCAAACCGGGGCATCAAGGAAACGCGACTGCAGCCAACTCCTCCTTTCTGGCTCAGCCTGCTCAAGATTCAGAACACGGGGCCCAGAGGTGGAGGAAGAAAGGGGAGAGGAGGAGGCAGGGAGGAGACGGGCCCCCGTTTTCCCGTCCTCTCCCTCATCGTGGAGTCCAAGAGAGGCCGCTCCAGGCCCGCTCCCAGGGCATGTTCGAGAACCTTCCATCTCCCAGCCGCAGCTCCCAGCTCAAGCACAGCATGGGAAAGCAGGGGATTCCCCGGTGGTTAGGACTCTGCACTTTCACTGCTGAGGCCGCGAGTTTCATCCCTGGGGGACCCGAGCCGACCCAACAAGCCCTGAGTCTGGGACTTTACATGACACAGGAGGGAAAGACACACTCTCTTCTCCCCCGTGGCCACGCTAATCAGATGCAGGTCTGAGGCTGCTGGAGGCCAGCGCGGCCACCACGAGAAGGGAACCTCCCAGGAACAAGGCGGACACAGGAAAACCGAGCCAGGAGACGGGAAGAGCCTGACCATCACTGGAGCCCCTGGATACAGCCATGAGAAGACAGATCCATAAAATCACGGTGTGAAAACAGCTGGATCTGTCACTGGAAGAAGGGGCAATATCCACCACTCACTGTGATGTGGGCTTGATGGAGGCTCCAGAGGAGACACGAGAGGTGAAAGGCATGCTGTCCCCTCTACAAAGAGAAAACAGCAGGCTGGAGGGTGGGATGGTCACCAGTGGGGGCTGGATCCCATGGAGAACCCCCACTTTCTGTGGACACTTCAGCCGGCTCCAAGAAGGGCTGATCTTGCACCCGACTGGGGCTCTGTCCACAGACCTCCACCTGAGGCACCCACATCGAAAGCTCAGCAAGCCAAGCTCTGATCTCTATTATTAAGACTTTTCCTGTATTTCAGTTCTGGGTCCTTACATGCCCTATCCAGGGCAACAGCAGGACTGAAATGAAGGGGCAGTGACAAGACCCACCACCCCTTGCAAGAAAAAGAAAACAAGAAACAAAGAAACATGTGGAAGTCCAAGAAAACCCAGAACCAAAAAAGCCATCTGGCACAAAACAACAAAAACTCCATGTGCGGCAACTGGATGAAATATATTTCACGCCAAGCATTCCCGATGTTAACAGTTCCAGCCCCTGCTGCATGTTCGTAAACTGTAGCCCCTGGGATGAGGAATTAATGGGAGAAAAGAAAGAATGCACGTGGGTCTTTTAAACTCCTTCCTTCCACTTGGGGAGAGAGCAGAGAAGACAGCAAGGAAGGGCTCGGGTCTGGGAGTTCCCATTCTGGCTCTGACCAGGATATGCTGTGTGACCTTGGGCAAGTCGCCTCCCCTTTCTGAGCCTTGGTCTCCTGGCTGCATAGGGCAGGACTGTATCAGAGCCTAGGTCACCATCCTGCCCCGGCAGGCCAAATCCTATTGCCAGGCTCTCTCAGCAAAGCCGAAGTTCCGGTCACCACGGGTCTGCGTTTTCAATGGACAACAAAAATTGGCTGACCTCAGTGGTGACCACCCCCTTAGATGGGACCATGCCCATTTTACAGATCAGGTAATGGGGGCACAGAGAGGTCCAGCAACTTACCCTCAGTCACACAGCTAAGAAGAGGTGGAGCTAGATTTCCAAACTCAAATTCTCTTCTTGTTTTAAATATTTATCTCTTTTTGGCTGCATCCAGCCTTCGTTGCACACGGGCTCCAGAGCGTGTGGGCTCTGTAGTTTGCAGCACGCAGGCTCTCTAGTTGAGGCACCCAGGCTTAGTTGCCCTATGGTGTGTGGAATCTTAGTTCCTGAACCAGGGATCGAACCTATGACCCCTGCATCAGAAGGCATATTCTTAACCACCGAACCACCAGGGAAGTCCCCAGACTCAGACCCTTAACCACTATGCAGAGTGTGGCAGAAAGCAGGACTCGGGCAGCACTCCCAGGAAGAGTGATCTGGGAGGGTCCCTAGCAAGATCAAGAATCAGCTTGGCTTTGAAAGGAGTGGGTAAGAGCAGGTGTCCCACCCAGAGGGAGTCAAGTGGCCCCAGGCTATTGTTGTGCAGCACACCGGAAAGAGCTGGTGCGGCCGGAGGTGCTGAAGCATCTGTGGGCAAGGTGTCGGTGCTCAGCCCACGAGGCAAGACACAGGGTGGGCACTGCGGTTCGGGGAGCTGGGGCAACGGGGGCCACAGTAAAGAGACCTGTGACTTCCTGTGTCTCCTTGGCAAATTGGTGACAACGCCAGAACCCCAGCAGATGAGGAACTCGTTTCATAACCTCAGGGTCAGAGAAGAATTCCACAGAGATACCCGAGGTAGCCAGAATGGAGAGAGAGAACTCTGGCAAATCGATACAAAAGGGAACTATCCAATAGAAAACGGGCAAATGATGTGACAAGGCGGCTGTCATTAAAGGCACCCATCTCCCCCACCACCGCCCTGGTCCAGGACCACTCACGTCAGCGCACCGGGCCCCCACCTCCACCTTCATCACCCCATTGTCCATTCTCCGTACGCAGCCTGAGGGATCCCACAAGAACTAAGATCCTGTCTCTCCTCTGCTCAAAACCTTCCCATGCTGCCCACCTCACTCAGAGCAGACAAGACCCCACAAGGCCCCGCGTAACCCGGGCCCATCACCTCGCTAACCTCACTCCCCAACTCTCCCCCTCAAGTCCTCCCCTCTGCTCACACAGGCCTCCTAGCTGTTCCTCAGATGCACTCCTGCCTCAGGGCCTTTGCACTGGCTCCTCTCTCTGAAAGACTCTTCCCCCAGGGGCCTGTATCGCCCCCTCCCTCACCTCCTTGAGGTCTTTGCACAAATGTCACTTTCTCCCTCTAACACTCCTGGACCTTACTAATCCCCACTGCAATCATTCCATCTAAACACACATATACATAAATGATTGGTAAATGAATGAACATCACATCATGTATGGACGTGAGAGTTGGGACTATAAAGAAAGCTGAGCACTGAAGAATTGATACTTTTGAACTGTGGTGTTGGAGAAGACTCTTGAGAGTCTCTGTGGACTGCAAGGAGATCCAACCAGTCCATCCTAAAGGAAATCAGTCCTGAATGTTCATTGGAAGGACTGGTGCTGAAGCTGAAACTCCAATACTTTGGCCACTTGATGCGAAGAGTTGACTCATTGGAAAAGACCCTGATGTTGGGAAAGATTGGAAGGCAGGAGGAGAAGGGGATGACAGAGGATGAGATGGTTGGATGGATCACCGACTCAATGGACATGAGTTTGAGTAAACTCCTGGAGTTGGTGATGGACAGGGAAGCCTGGCGTGCTGCAGTCCATGGGGTCACAAAGAGTCAGACACAACTGAGTGACTAAACTGACCGAACTGAAATGAATGAACAGCTCCAAAACCCAGGGACACTGCAGCACCAACTGTGGCTTCCTGGAGGTAAGGGAAGACAGGAGGGATTTGCTAAGAAAGTTCCGTCTTCACCGTGTGATTCACTGTGTTTGGTGTTGTCTTCTCCCCTCCCCCACCTCCCCCCCAACAGAAAGTTTTCTCCTGTGCCACCTAAAACACTTTGGCAAGCTGCAAGTGGTACACGGCCCACGCTCTGAGAAACACACCCCTCCCGGGTCATCCCCCAGCACCAAGAACTGATGCCAACACCGCCTTAAAGATAGACCACGGACCATCCCCAGGGCCACCCCACCCCTGACAGCCAAGCAAACAGAGGTGACAACCGAATGGCGAGGTCCTCAGGCTGTGTGTTGGTGACAGCTCCGTCACCCACTGGCAGGCGTGGGAGGTGCAGAAGACACCAGAGTCGGTGCAGGACCCCAAGGCTCTACGTTGAGCAGAGACTCTGAGCAGCATCCCTGGCCCGACAGCCCTGCAGCAGTGGTCCCCAAAGATGGCTCCCTGTTTGGGCCCAAGATGTCTGATCAGACCACTTACAGAGGTGAGGACAAGGGGGCAGGTAGGAAGGGAGACAGGTCTGGAGGAAGGGGAGAGTCCAGCCTTTGGTTTTAGCCGTGCTAGGCAGAAGATGCCTGTGAGACATTCAGGTGGAGAAGCCAGTGGCAAAACGAACAAGCCCACAGTTTAGGCGAGAGGTGTAGGCTGGAAGTCATCGGACAGAGACAGGGTCTAAAGCCGTGGGAATGTCCACCTCGAAACTTCTACTGGATGTGCACAGCAGCATTATTCACAAAAGCCAGAAAGTGGACACAATGCAAGCACCCATCAACTGATGAACAGATACACAGAACACGGTATCCCCACACAAGGGAATATCATTCTGTCATAAAAAGGAATAAAGATGTGATGGACACGATGACGTGGATGAGCCTTGGAAACACTCTGCTAAGTGAAAGGAGCCGGACACGAGAGAAACTACACATTATATGACTGCACTCACGTGAAATGTCCAGAGTGGGCAAAATCGCAGGAGCAGAAAGTCAATGAGCGCTTGCTGGGGGCCTGGGGGGGCGGAAGGGAAAGGGAAGTGGCTGCTCATGGATCCAGAGTTTCTCTCGGGAGTGATGAAAATGTTCTAAAATTACTGTGCTGGTGATGGCTGCACAGCTGTTGAATGTCCTTTAAGAAGGAGGGGCACAGAACGGTCGAGGCTACTGCAGACACAGGTGTAGATGGAGAAAGGCCCGTGGACAGAGGCTAGGGGCCCACCTACACTTGGAGGCCTAGAAGGCGAGGAAGCAGCAAAGGAGACTGAGAGGGAGGGGTCAGAGAGGCAGGAGGCAAAGCGAAGAGGGGACTGGAGGGGCAGCTGTCCCCTTGGCACAGATGGGCACCCTCACTTTGCCCCTGCTGGGCTCAACCTTGCTTCTACTACAGACGTGGGTCCAATCCCAGACGGAGAGCTCCGAGCGGCAGGCCCTGGGTCTGTCTTGCTTGTGACCGCGGTCCTGAGCTGCGACAAGAGCTGGTGCGCAGCGGGCAACATAAGACACACACATCATCCAGCGACACCTACAAGGGTCAGTGTCAGTGGGTCTCCCCTCGGGCACCTGCCATCTGAGCCCCGGGGGCATCACCCCAAGCCTGAATCATTTTCCTGGAGATGTTGATGGAAAACTCAACAAAGCCTGAAAATGCCAACAGTCTATCCCGGGCCTGGGCTGCAGGCTGAAATAGAATGTTCCGGCTATTCTTAGGCAACATTCAAGTTCAGCTTTTTGGGGCAGTTCCCAAAAGAGGCTTTCATTCTTGCTTCTTCCCCCTTCCCACCCAGGCTCCTCAACCCTGTTTGCCTCCTCAATTCAAAGTCCAGCTCAAACAAGGGGGCTCAGACAGAAGGCCACAGGGACAGCTGCAAGGGCGTCAGAGTCGGAGGGGGCAGGGGCAGGACAGAGGGTTGGGGCTCAGCTGCCCCACGCTCGTGGGATCATCTTTGGAAATCTGCTGGAAAATGTGACAGGACAGAGGAACTCAGGAGGGGTTCGAAGAGTTCCCGTCCATCCCAGCTGTTTTCTGATGCAAACATTCCAGCTGCGGGTGCCAAAGGCCAGGACACTCTGAGCAATTGTGCCGGGCGAGGAGCATGGCATGGCCCCACAGGAATCTCGGGCCCTGCTGGCTGGCCCCCAGTGTTCTCTGAGCCCCAGATAAACACAGCTGGAGATGGAGGAAACAGGGAGTGTAAACAGCCATTTGGTCTGGAGGGAAACCCACAGCCCTGCTTCCTCACTGTTTCCTGTGGGCAGTTAATCCTGCATCAGTTGCCACTGGGTTCTGTCTCTCTTTCTGCTCAGGGAAACCAGAGCCCAGCATCTCCGCCAGACTGCAGCCCCTGGGGCTGAGCAGATCCCAGACACACCTGGACTTCACATCACGAGCTTAGACGTCATGGGGAGACACAGGTCCAGCAACGCCCCCCCACCCCAGCTTGTTAAAAGACGGAAACTGCCTCTCCAAGTGGCCACTGGGATCCTAGACTTTCCCAAGATCCAGAAACCAAAACATTAATACCTAGGGAACCTTGGCTGGGGTCTGGGGCCATAGCTGGTGATGCTTCTAATGGGTCATATTAGAAATCCATTTGAAATCCATAGGATTTGAAATCCAGGAAAGAAGGGGCAGACCAGCCACTGAGCCACAAAACACAAGGCTACCAACCTTCCCCAGACCCCGCCTAAGGAACTGAGAAGGTCAGCACTCCCGACACACCAGCACTTGGGCAGTTTAGACTCTCCAAAGTGCTTCTCTATAGGCCTGTAGCCTGACGGTTAGGGGCAGAACTCTAGACTCAGACTGCCTGGGTTCCAACCCTGGCCCCTGCTGCTTATCTAATGTGTGGCCTTAAACGGGCCACTTCCTTTCTCTGCCTCTGGGCCTCATCTCAAAAATGAGGCTGATCCCAGTGCCTACCTCACTGAGTTAAGAATTAAGTAAATAAATGTTTGATCAAGATATCAACCCTACCCGTACACTATTAATACAAACGCTGCTACAGATGGGAAACTGAGGCACGGGGAAGCCCCAAGGTTACACAGCCAGTAAACGGCAGAGCCAGGATTCAAACCCAGACAGCCTGAGACTGAAGTTCCTGGCTCTCATCCAGGGGTCAGCAAATTTTCTCTATAAAGGGCCAGATTGTAAATATTTTAGGCTTTGCTGGCCACATCCGGTCTCTGTCACAAATTCTTCTTTGTTTGTCTTGGGGGCTTTTTTAACAACCTTTAAAAAAAATGCAAACACCATTCTTAGCCCGCGGATTGTACAAAAACAGCCCATGAGCTGGATTTTGGCTCACAGGCCACAGTTTTGCCAGGCCCTGCCCTAAACCACTGTAGAACGCTAACTCTTGGACACGGCAACTGATTCAAGTTTGGCAAACACACCAAAGCCATCAAACGAAGCCCATCTGCCAGTCCACTGCAGTCTACAGGTTACCAGTTTACAAGGTCCACCTGGAGCTTCTTCAGCACCAAGGTGAAGAGGTGAGCCTCCTATGGCATTCCCAACATCTGTTTGGGGATCAAAGCAGCTGCAACAACTGCAGACGATTCTTTCAGATCCCTGGGTCAGGCAAACAGCAGCAGGCAAGAGGAAGCACAGGGAGAGCTGGGTCCCACCACCCACAGCTATACACGTTAAAGGTCTGTGTGCACAAGCAGAGTGGACAGCCCTCGAAAGGGTCTGGTCCAACTGAGAGGCTCAAGGGTCACCCATTGCCTCCAGCAGAAAGGTATGTTCAAGAATACCCTAGTATCGGGCTGGCCAAAAATTCATTTGGATTTTTCCATTATATATCATGGAAAAACCTGAACAAATTTTTTGGCCACCTCAGGACGTTCCCCCCTCCCCTCTCCCTTTCAGCTCATGGAGCAAAGATGTGTGTGGCCCCAAAGAGCAGGTGCGTGAATGAGGCACCACCAGCCAACTTAATCCACCAGCAGGGACCCCAGAGAACAGCTGTCAGACGCAATGCCTTCGGGATGGAGCCAGGGCAGGCCCAGGCCAACAGCCACCATGTCTAAGGGCTGAAAACCCTGGGCTGAAAGCTTTGGATGGTGGCAGAGCCATGCACCCAGCCAGGGATCTGCCCAGAAGCCAACTCCGAAGCTGATAATCAAGGCTTCTCAGGCCTCCACGCAAGCAGCACCCCTTCCCCTGGCCTGCCTGACCAAGACTCAGTCAAATGTGGTGGGCAAGGAAGGAGACAGACGATGCGTGGATGGCTCTGGTTCGCCCACCCAGCATCTCCCTGCCCCAACCCCTCATCCACAAAGAACCCAGACTTTGGGGAGGGGCTCCCTCTCTCTCCATCACTGGACTTCCGGCCTGTGCGATCCAGGGATTGGTTGGAGCACACGACACAGGTCTGTGCCAATCAGAGCTCACTTGCTCAGGGTGAATGGTTCAGGGGTGGAGCACCTGACTGTGGTCTCAGCCAATCAGAACATGACACTGCCCTGCTCACTGTCATTGGACCATATCTCAGCCAATCAGAGCTCATCATGATTGGGTCAGGGGTCCCAAGTCCAGGTGTGCAAGTCCAGGCAAATGAGAGGTGGATAAATAGCACAAGCAAACAAAAATTGTAATTGGTTCAAATGCAATGACCATGACTCTGGCCCAAGGCATTCCTAATGTCGCATTCTCCTGGCCACAGATGGCTAAACCCTGAACGACTCTCAAGACTTTTGTCAGAACTGCTGGAAATGAGGCTCTCTCTTCCCCATTGTCTTTGAACTTGATTTGGGTGCAAGGCTGCAGCAAATACAGACACTTGTTACCATGCTGAAAAGAAAGCTGAAAGGTGGGAAGCGGAACTGAACCAGAAAGAAAGTGGCAGGGCCCTGGCTTGGATGCAGCCTGGCCCCAAACCAACGCTGTCCCGAGGCTTCTCAGCTACCTAAACCAGCAAGCTTTATTTTTTGCTTAAGCCAGACAGAGCTGAATTTTCTGTCGGTTCAAAATCAGGGAAAGACACTACATTGTAAAGCAACTATACTCCAGTAGAATTTTTTTTTTTTAAATCAGCAGAAGGAATAGGGGGAACAACTCACCTTGAGGAGGAGGGGGTATTTGCAGATCCTCTGAATAGGAGACAACAGGTAGCCCTCCAGAGGGATGTCTGTGGTCTTCCGGCCTCCGAGAAGCATGCAGCTCTGCAAAGGGACAGGAGACCTTCGTCAGAACTCGCCAAGGACAGCCAAGGAGTCTGGTCACCCTCAAATAATCGTGGGAACCACTTGCAAAACGGAGCTATATGCAACACTTTGGAAGCAACTTAAGAACACCGAGAACAGGAAGAAATTTGTAAGGTCTACAGTCCAGCACAAACCCTAGATCAGAAGTTGACAAATGACAGCCCAGGGGCCAAATCCTGTTTGGGCAATTACATTTTTTATTGGAACACAGCCATACTCATTTGTTTGCATACTGTTCATGATTGCATCCGAGCTATAATGGCAGAGCTGAGTAACTGTAACAGAGACCTTATAATTGCTAAACCCAAAACATTTACTCTCTGGCCTTTTACAGAAAAGTCCGCCAACCCCTGATCTACAGAAACTCACACACACGCACCTCGACACAGGAACATGGACACTCACAACTGCCTTGTTTGTAATGGCAAACAGTGGAAAGCAACCTGAAAAATGTCTGCAGCTTTCTACAATGGTACACTACGCACTCGTGGAAATGGGAGAACTAAACTCTCTATAGCAATATGGATGAACCTCAAAAACACGCTCTTCAGCAAAAAAAGGAAACAAAAGAGTATGTATGGTGTGAACTCATTTATATAAAGCTTCGAATGACACACAAAACAAAACCAGACATTCTTTACAGAGAATCTACGGGTACGAAAGCAGAAAGCCACACATGGGAAAGAAACGCAGCAAGTCACATGTCTGCTACGGTCTCTCACCACACCCCTCACCGTCCCTAATGAGGGGCTGTCCCTGGCCAAGTCACAGTTCCTAGTCCAGTCGCTGGGGCTCACCATGGCCCAGTGAATGAATGAATGAACAAATGAGTGAATGAACAAACTGCCAGCACATCCAGCAATGAAGGGGCCTCAGCCTTCCTCCTCAACAGCGTGCTAGCAGCCTGGAAATGGAACTGGACTCCTGGGAAAAGGGACTCCCATCCTATCAAGCATTCATTCATTCTACAAATACACAATGCGTGCTTACTATTCGCTGGACACGGTTCAAGCACTGGGGAACTGCTCAAGAAAGCAGACAAATTCCCTGCTTACAGTCAAGGGCGAATAAGACTAGAGAACGTTTACCGTGCGCTTACCATGCTTAAGGTTCTGTGCCTTACCTTCACCCACAAGTAAAGTTTATGCTCACAGCCCTAGAATGAACCAGATCCCCGTTCCAGATGGCCAAACTGGCACTCAAGAGCCGGAAGCACTGGCCCAAGTCTCAGACCTGTGTCCACTGCCTCTCGGGGACCTTTGCAGACACTCTCCTTGGAGAAGCAGAGTCGCAGGGACCCTGGGGCCCGGCTCTGGCAGGAGCCGCATGGCTCCCAGCCCCACATCTACGCCTGGCACAGACAGGGGATCGGGGCTGCAGCAGCTGGGATATGCCAGGCCCCACACCGTTCACACTCGGGCCTTTGTCCTCCGAGCCAGCGCTCCCCACAGGCTGCCCTGGTGATGTCAGCTCTGGGCAGAGAGAGGGAGACTGGGAGTGGGGGCTGCTTTCCAGACGCCCCCAGGGCTTGGCGGGAGAAAGGCCTGGCTCTTTGTTCAGGATCAAGAAGTTTTCACAGGACTGTCACAGCCACCACCTCCTCTTCACCCCAAACATCCTAGATTATTGTTTCACTTTATTTTCATAAAAATTAAAAAAACAGCAAGCACACACAGAGCTATTCACTATTCTAATAAGATTATGCCCCGGGCAGTATGGGAAGAACTTTTGAGAATCCTCTCTTTAAACCATCCTAATCCACAGAACTGACCCAGGTAACGTGTCATCCTCACCGGCTTCCCAGCCTTCTAATGGCAGCCATGCCTGGTGTGGTCCTGGGTCCTCCCTTCCACCCACGCTATCCCCACCTTACCTCATCCAGACCCATCACTCTCACCTCTTTAACCATCCTTTATGAAGAAACACTCAGCTTTCTATCTCCAGCCTGGCCCCTCGGTTCCCTACACCCCAGACTCAAATCTCTGATTCTGGCCCAAATTCCCACCTGGAAATCTAACAGGCATCGTAAAACCTCATATACATCCAAAAGGAAATTCTTTTCTCTTTACCTCTCATCCTGGCTCCTACCCAGCCTTCACCATTTCAGGAAATCATATCTCCACTCTTCCAGCTGTTTGGGCTCCAAACCCAGGAGTCATCTTTGATTCCTCTTGTTCATTAATACACCAATGCCAAGCACACAGCAAATGCTGTCAGCTGGACAATCAGACTCTACACAAATCCAACTACCTCTCAAACTCAAAGTTTTTTTTAAAGAGCGTTAAAACTTCCTGATGGCCAATATTACTTATATATCTTGGTGATATATAGTGTATTAATGTATAATATGGGCTTCCCAGGTGGCTTAGTAGTGAAGAATCTGCCTGCCAATGCTGGAGACGCAGGAGATGTGGGTTCAATCCCTGGGTAGGGAGGATTCCCTGGAGACGGAAATGGCAACCCACTCCAGTATTCTTGCCTGGAATATTCCACAGACAGAGGAGCCTGGCAGGCTACAGTCTATAGGGTCACAAAGTCGGATATGACTGGGTGACGGAGCCCTCAAACCACTACCACTCCATCTTCCCCACTGTCATCTCTTGCCTGGATGTTGCAGCGGCCCTCGAAGGGGGTTGAATCATGTCCCCCCAAGTGCCCTGCCCACCTGGAATCTCAAAATGTGAACTTCTTTTGAAATAAGGTCTTCACAGATATAATTAGTTAAATAAAGATGAGGTCATTCTCATTCTGGATTAGGGTGGGCCTGAAATCAACTAGCTCCGTGCCCTTAAAAGAAGAGGACAGGACACAGAGACAGCAGCCAAGTGAAGAGGGAGCCAGAGACTGAAGGTCTGGTTCACAAGGCAGAAACATGTGAGGCCACCAGAAGCTAGAAGAGCAAAGGCGAGGTCCTTCCCGGGGGCCTTCGAAGGGAGCAGAGCCCTGCTGACACCGTGATTTGAGACTTCGGGCTGCAGAAGTGTGAGAGAATCATTTTGTTTTTTAAGCCACCCAGCTTGTGATCATTGTAACAGCAGCCCTGGGAAACCCACGCAAGCCCCCAGCCTGGTCTCCTCCTAGCTCCACCATCACAGGACCAAGGAGAGCTGTTCAAAATGCAGATGAGTGCACGTCATTCCTCTGCTCAAAGCCATCCCATGGTTTGCATCCCACTCAGACTAAAATTGAATATTCTATTGAAAGTACTGCCACATGCTCCAACCTGGACGAATGTCACAGACGTTCTGCGGAGCGAAAGAAGGCAGACACAAAAGCCTCCTTGTGACTCCATTCGTGGAACATTCTAGAACAGGCAAAACTAACCTTTCTTGAGAGAGCCTGGCACAGAGGTTACCTCTGGCTGCACAAAGGGGCATGACTGGGAAAGCGGATAGAGGAGGGCGCTTTCTGGAGTGACGGAAGGGTTCTAAATCTTGATCTCGGGGGTGGCTCCACGGGAGCACACATATGGGAGAATTCGTTATGCTGTGAGTACATTCACTGCACGCATGCTACATGGCAATAAAAAAAGCTTTCTAAAAATCTCAGATTCGTCCCATTGTCTAGATGTTCCTTCATTATCTGGTCTCTTTCAATCTTTCTCCTACCCCCGCTTCCTTCTCCTTTTCCTCTCAAACTCTCCAGTGCAGCCAACCGTGCCCTTCTCGCTATTCCTCAAACACACAAGGGCCTCAGGACCTTGACCATTGCAGTGGAGAAGTGGAAACAGAAAGATGCAGATACCAGCAACAAAAAGCATCGTCGGTCCTGAACGCTTAAGATGCTTGGGACAAAAGCGGGAATCAGTTGACCAATCTGTCCTGCCTCAGATTGAGAATACTTTCCCTCAAGATACCACTTGTCCTTCACTCTGAACTCTATCCAGGTCTCTGCTTAAATGTCACCTAAGATGCTGTTTATCCAAAGAACCATCTAAAATAGCAGCCGCCACCCAAAAACATCCTGTCGTCCTTAACTTACTTTATTCCCTGCAGAGGATTTAATGCCACATGACATACCATGGAAATCTCCCCTATGAGGATGCCCATTCCATGAGGCAGGGACTCTTCTTGCCTTGGTTTACTGTTGTATCCCCAGGACTTAGAATGATCCCGACCACATGTCAGGCAACTCAAAATGAAACTGGTGAATGAATAAGTGAATCCATTATCCCCATTTTACAGACAAGAAACTGAGGCACAGAAAGATAAACTCCCCGCCCCATCTCTCCACTAGTGCATAGCACATCATGAATGGAAAGCAGATGGTGTCTGCTCCCAGTGCCTGAACATCCCATAATAGGCTCGAGACGGCTCTTCTGCAGGTGGCCAGAAGCTGGGAGATGCCAGCAAGGAGGGAAACAGATGGCGTGTGTCCTGGCACCCCACACCTCCTCCCCCTACCCAACCCGGCCCGGCCAGCTGTGCTAGGAAAAGGGCAGCCCAGCCACCAGGAAGACTGCAGGAGAGACAGGAAGGGGAAAAGAAGGGAGGCCCTTTTGTCCCAACCCCCTGCAAACAACTTCCTGGCATCTTCCTGCTTCTCAAGACAGAGCTAAGCCCAGAAGGTGGGACTTGGGGAGTCCAGAGCCCAGGCAACTGGACCACTACTGAGTTTTGGGCCAATCACAGAAACATAGCCACATGTGTGACCTTACACGACCTGGCTTGACTTTGCTTTGTGCCCAGTCGCTTCTGAATATGAGTGGAGAAGTGGAAATGGAAAGATGCAGATACCAGCAACAAAAAGCATCATCGGTCCTGAATGCTTAAGATGCTTGGGACAAAAGCGGAAATCAGTTGACCAATCTGTCCTGCCTCAGATGCTCACTGGAACTGGGCCAAGCAACACCAACTCACTAGTGAAGGAAACATACGTCATGACTCAAAGCCTGGAAATACATTGTTGGAGACTGTGGACTAGGGCAAAGTGTAATTAAGAATTGTATTACATAGTTCAGCTCTCTGGGCACGTGGTTAAGACGCTTTATGCCAGCTCAGCTGACTGTTCTACTCTTGTGTGCTGAATCTCGTGTGTGCTTTCAGGCAATAAAATAGTATGGGGGCTTGGTGGGGGCTGGGGTGGCCTGTGACTGAATGAGCAGGGAATTCAGAGTCAAAAAATAAAGAGCCGAACCCATGAGAAGCACAATCATTTTTCAAGTGTGTACTCTCAGAAAGTCACTTAATATTTTGGAGTCATCAAAAAGACTTGCAGCAAAGTCTAGGCAGTGTCTCTGAATGAATTCTTCTTCCATAGCAAAGCAACTTTCAGCTAGGCACAGGGCTGCCCAGAACAAAACTTAGATTTCCCAGCCTCCCTTGCAGCTAGGTGTGGCCATGTGACTAAGTTCTGGCCAATGGGATGTGAGAAGAGCTGTATGCAGCTTCCTATGGTGCCCATAGGAGGGGAGGGGCCAGCCCTTCTTCCCATCCGTCCTGCATCTTACTACCTGGAGTGTGGAAGTGGTGTGATGTCATCTTAGACCATATCAATGATGTGGGCATACACTGGGACACTGACCCATGACACTGGGGCCCCTTTAATTGTCTATTTCCACACTGTTAACACAGGAGGGAAATACAATGTCTACCTTGTTTAAAGGAGCTTCCCTTGTAGCTCAGTTGGTAAAGAATCTGCCTGCAATGGAGGAGATCTGGGTTCAATTCCTGGGTTGGGAAGATCCCCTGGAGAAGGAAATGGCAACCCACTCTAGTATTCTTGCCTGGAGAATCCCATGTACAGAGAATCCTGGTGGGCTACAGTCCATGGGGTGGCAAGAGTCAGACACGACTGAGAGACTAAACCACCATCACTACCTTGTTTAAAGCACGATTTAGGATGTCTGCAAGGCAAGCAAATGTATCTCTCAACTCATACACAACAGATAGTGGCTGGTAAAGTTCCAAGGGGGCTTCCCTGGTGATTCAGATGGTAAAGGATCCACCTGCAACACAGGAGACCTGGGTTCGATCCCCGGGTCAGGAAGATCCCCTGAAGAAGGGAATGGCTACCCACTCCAGTAGTCTTGCCTGGAGAATTCCACAGACCAGGAGTCTGACAGGCTACAGTCCATGGGGTCACAAAGAATCTAATACAACTAAGCAACTAACACTTTCACTTTTCACAAAGCTCCAAGGAGATACATGAGAACTTGTTTTATACACAAGTGAATTGTCCAATTATTGGGAAGACCATCATTGCTGTCTATAGTGGAAGGCAACTGTCCTTTAGGGATGCACCCCATCCTTAGGGCCTGCAGTGTGAGTGAAGTTGTTCCTACTCTCCAGGTCCAAATGCGACCAATCTGAGCACCAGCCCATCCCTGTCTACAGCAGTTGGTTCAGGGATTTGGTCTGGAGCCAAGCTGAGCCAATGAGACCTGGGTCCAACAGACCCAGGATTTTTGCAGGTACTATTAGAAGAGGAGCCCTCTTTTGGGTTTCCCTGATAGCTCAGTTGGTAAAGAGTCCACCGTCAATGCAGGAGACCCCGGTTCAATTCCTGGGTTGAGAAGATCCCCTGAAGAAGGGCTAGGCTACCCACTCCAGTATTCCTGGGCTTCCCTGGTGGCAACCCACTCCAGTATTCTTGCTTGGAGAATCCCCATGGACAGAGGATCCACTCTGGCGGGCTACAGTCCATGGGGTCGCAAAGAGTTGGACACGACTGAGCCCTCTTCATCCTGGAGTTGCTCGGCTATGAGAGGTACTGGCACGGAGCTGCTGGAGGCCGCGTTGCCACCTCATGAGGAGAGCCTGCCTGGCAATGGAGCCAAGGTGAGAAAAGCAGAACCCAGAGACACTGCTGGGGGTGTCACTGGAACACCCAGACTCTGCTGTACCTGCAGCCCTCTTAGGTCTTAAACTTCCAGAGGAGTGAACTAGTCATTTTTTTTTTCCTTAAGCCAATTTTAATGAGATTTTCTTCCACTTACAATGAATAATCCTAATAATCCAATTGGGGCTTTCCTGATAGCTCAGATGGTAAAGAATCTGCCTGCAATGCAGGAGACCTGGGTTCGACCCCTGGGTCGGGAAGATCCCCTGAAGAAGGAAATGGCAGCCCACTGAAGTATTCTTGCCGGTGGAATCCCATGGACAGAGGAGACAGGCAGGCTACAGTCCATAGGGTCACGAAGTTAGTTAGCAACTAACACACACACACAATAATATAATTACTACTACTATTGTTATCAGTTTTATCAGGATCATTACTTTAGACCAGGAATTGGTCAATTTGGCCCTACGGCCAACCCAGTCCCCCATATCTCTCTTGATAAATAAAGTTTGGTTGGAACACAGCTCATTTCTTCATATGACTTATGGCTGCTCTCACACTATAGTCGCAGGGTAGAGTTGTTGCGACAGAGGCCGTAAGACCCACAAAGGTGAAAGTGAGTCACCATTAGGCCTTCACAGAGAACGTCCCTGCTGCACCCAGACCGCCCTGGCCGAGGAGGGGTCAGGCGGCGCGGGTCTGTGTGGACCTGCAGGGCTGAGGCAGAGAGGACGGGGGCGCTGGGGCTGCGACTGACTTACCAGAAGGAAAGCGCGCACGGCGGGGATCTTGTTCAGTTCCACAAGCAGCCGCAGGGCCTTCTCGTGGTTGCTGCAGTACTCCTCGTACACGCAGAACTTGTCCTTCTGCAAGACAAGGACAGAGCCTGTGGGGAACAGCTCACAGCAGGAAGGCAGATGCTCGGAGATGTGCGGGGCCTGGGACGAAAGGACAACTCCAGACCCTGAGAGATACCCAGCAGGCGGGGTTTCAGCTGAAGGAGCTCCCACTGACCTCCCACCTCCACTCTCGCCCCAGTTCTGCACCCAGCGACCTCCCAGGCAGCAGCATGGCCCAGAGTCAAGGATACAGGCTCAAGCCAGGCAGACTGGACTTGCACCCTGGCTCTGTATTTCCAGCTGTGAACTGGGGCAAGCTAGCTGACCTCTCTGTGCCTTGGTTTCCTCATCTGTTAAGGTGGAATTAATTACAGTCCCTAGCTCATGGTGTTCTGTTAAATGATTTAAAAGGTACGGTTTCACCATACAGTGAGTGCTCAATAAATGTCTTTACAATCAAAACGCAAATCAGATTGTATCACACCAGGGCTTAAAACCCTGCAGTGGTGTCCTGTTACACTAGGAATGAAACCCAACACTTCACTATAGCCTTCAAGGGTCAGCCAATGTGACCCTGCCTTTCTCACTGGCCGGCTATCTGCTCCTTAGATTTGCCAAGCCTGTTTCTACCTCTCAGCCTTTGCACTTGTCTTCTTTCTGCCTGGAACACTCTTGCCCAAAGCCTGGCGACTCTGCACCATTGGGGTCGCGAGTCAAATGCCACCTCCTCAAATGATACCTGGACCATCCTGGCTAAAGTGGCCACCCAAGTGTTCTCTATCACTCCTCCATGGCCATCTTTCTTTTCTTTGTAGCATTCCCACCTGAGAATTATCTGTTCATCATCTGTCCTCTCCCACTTGACCATCGGCTCCCTGAAGGCAGTGACCACATCCTCTAGTTCACTGAGAGGTCCCCAGGTCCCAGCACAGTGTCTGGCACACAGTAGGCCCACAGTGAACACTTAATGAATGAACTCACACACCTGCTATGCACAATGCCCTATGTATATGAACCACAAGAGTCTATATAAGACTCAGGAATTTGGGAGAACACGTAGATCTCTGGTCGCTGCCATGCAGCAGTGGCATTGCTGAGACGGGGGATAGCTCTCTTGACCTCCAGAAGTCCCTGAGCCCAGAGCTAGGTTCTTTACAGGCTAGAGGTCACCTGTGGGTCAGCAGGTCTGTAACCATCAGTCAGGGTTTCTGGGACTGGAGCGGCCAGGAGCCGTCTTCGCAGGAAGCTCTCCACCAAGCAGTCAGTTCCCAAAGGCTTAAAGAATACCTCCTCCCATCCCGCCAAACCCCAAACAAGGATGTCCTGGGGAAGGCCACAGGACAGGAAGGGCTGACGGGTCTTGACCTCGGGCTGGGGGGTGGCTGGGAGACCCCAAGAAGCTTAGGAAGGAAGAGGTGGGTCTGCAAGGTAAGCAACTCATCTTGTTTCTAAATAAGCCCCAGTCATCCTGCCAGTGGGCGGAGGTTTCGGAATCAGTAAGCTCCCTCTGGGGCTCCGTGTGCACCATCTGAGCTGATTGAGGGGTCAGGACTGGCCACCCTACGCTCTCCCGGAATGCGGGCAGACTCACTCGCATCTCACAATCCCCTGACACGCGGACGACTGTATTCAACCCCTCACACACGGGAAACCAAGGAAAGGCTGGTTTCCAGGGCCTCACCCCTAGCGAAGCGGCAGAACAGGATTCGACCTCTCTAAACCCCCATACTGATGTCCAGCTCTACAGCCAAGAGCCTACAGGCTCTGCTATTAGTACAGCTCCAAGGTACGACAGCGAAGCCTTGGTGACCACCACCAGCATCAGCCTCCAAGGGCAAGCCCAGGTTCTACAACCAGACCACCCAGGTTCACAGCCCAGCTTCCCAGCTCTGTGACCTCGTAAAATTTCAAAGCCTCTGCATTCGTGCCTATAAATTATCGACAGTGATGACCTCCCGGTAATAAGGTTGTTGTGAGGGTCATCAGGTGAATTTATAGTTAATGTGTAAAAGAGTGTCCAGTAAGGGCTCCTTGACTATCAACCACCACTATCATTGCTGTTGTTGACACTGCTATGATGACTATTGCTATTATTTCTGCAAATTCACTATCCCATTAGTGAACCCATCTATACTATGACAGGCGGGGCAGTGGATGGGCAGGTTTTGATGGCAGAAAAGAGACAGGCAGAGTCAGGAGGAAGACAGTGAAGTGGACTCGTAGGTCTGGGGTGGGGCGCCAAGGAAGGCACCAGGCGGATTGTGTGAAATATGGGGACTCCTGCCTGCCAGCAGGTCTGCTGTCTCATTTTGGCACTGTCCATCTCCCCACAACCACCCCCTGGACTAGGATCTCCTTGGAGGCAGGGTTTGCCCCTGCTGAGGTCACGGCTGCGATGCCAGGGAGGACGGAAGTCCCAGACGGAGAAGAGATGACTACTTGATGAATGAAGTGAGGGCACAGCCGGGGGAGCTGTGTAGTGCCCA
>NW_011494610.1:2693905-2698654 GCF_000754665.1 Bison bison bison
GTCCACCACAGCGCAGCCTCAGCTCATGGTCAGCCCGCATGTTGTCTCACCCACCCAGCACCCAGGGCCCCTGGCTCTGGTCTCAGGCCCCAGTGTTTCCCCCGGGCACCTGCCTCCTACACTCTGACCCCACTGACTCGACTGCACCCCCAGGCACCAGGGGTGAGCATGTGGCCCAGGCCAAATCAGTCAAACAGCTCCCAGTCCTGGCAGCAGTGGTCACATGACCCAAGTCCCGGAGAGCCCTCAAGGACTCACGTTGGAATTATTGCGAAGAGAAGCTCCCTTTGAACTTTTGTTTCTAAGTGAGCAGACTGTCACCCTGAAACTGCTGAGGACCATCTCTGCCACCACTCCAAGAAATAAAAACAAAACAGAGGAAAGCAGAGCCTAAAGATAAAGACCACATTCTGAAAACATCACATGGGATCCTGGATCGAGCTATACCTGATGTCAACCAACACTGACTATGTCATTTGTATAAGCCAGTTAAGTCCTTTTGTTGTTGTTGTTTTCGTCACTTGCAGTGAAGACAGTCCTAATATACGCACATTCTAAAAGGGGAAGAAAATGAAAAAATGGATCCAAGCCTGGTGAGATGACACAGTCTCCCTGTTCATCTCTATCTGCACCGTGAAGGGCCTGGACCAAAAAGCACAGCCCAGATCTGTTCATCTTCACATGCCAACCCCAATCAATAAGGAATGCTGGCCGCAACACTAGCGAGAAGAACTCTGGAGGCCCCCGGAGAATGCTGTTATTGATTAGTGATGTCTGCCATGGATGCATGAAAGGGGAGTAAGTGGGAAGATCTCCATGGGTTCATCATTCCTCATTCCCTGAGCCCCTTCTCTGACACACTCTCATCCTCTCCTTCCATACTGAAAAGGGCAGGGGACCAAGGTTTGAGGCTCGGAGAAGTTAAATTTAGCAACTGACAACATCCCCTCTTCAAAACCATGCCGAGTTTCATCACTCCCATCTCTGTTTACGGAGCCCAATCCCAGCTGCATCTCAGGCTCAAGATGCAACAAATGTGAAAATGCTGCCTTTGACAATGAAGAGGCCAAGCGTTCCATTTCCTCCTAGGGGCCCCACATGGGGCTTGGATTGTTTGGCCAGGAGGAAATGGACACACAGTTGTGGACACACAGATGTGGGAGGTGGGGAGCACGTGGCTGGGGGTTTGGGCTGTGAAGGAAGAGAAGGGGACGGCTGCCCGTTGGGGACAGCTGGGGGAGAGGGTCGAGCCCCCAGGGAGGGCTCAAGGGTTGTCAGCAGCGGTGGCTGCTGTCCACAGTACCCGGGGGTGGGGAGGGGGGTTACTAGCTCCACGGAGACCATCTGCTCCCAACCACACTTCACACTCACAAAGACTGAGACTCGGAGAAGGGAAGGAGCCGGCCATGCAGACACCTCTGGTGGGAAGAGGAGTGTGATATTCAGGTCACTTTCCCCAACCGATCATCCGCCTGTCCACAGAGCTGACCACACCACATCCTGCTAAACCCTCCAACTCTTAGAATGCAGTCCCTGCAGGATCGCCACCCCCTGCCCCATGACCCCCCTGGCCTGCCTCCATCACTCACTCTGCTCCAGCCATGCTGGCCTCCCCGCCTGCCCGCTGTGGACCAAGCCTGCTCCAGCCCAGGCCCCCAGTCCCAGCTTCCTCTCCGTGTGGAATATCCTCCCCCAAGATCCCCCACTTCAGCACCTCACAGAGGCCTTCCCTGACCAGGATGGCCAGATAAAACACAAGACACTGAGCTGAGTGCCCTCAGATAAACCATGAATCTGTTCTAGGATAAGTATGTACCAAACACTGTATGAGACACGTGCTGCATGCGTGCTCAGTTGCTCAGTCGTGTGCAACTCCTTGCAACCCCATGGACTGTAGCCCACCAGGCTCCTCTGTCCATGGGATTTTCCAGGCAAGGATACTGGCTTGGGTTGCCATTTCCTTCTCCAGGGGATCTTCCCAACCCAGGGATCAAAGCCACATTTCCTGCATTAGCAGGCAGATTCTTCACCACTGAGCTACCTGGGAAGCCCATATGAAGCATACTTACATTAAAATATAATCTGCTGTTTACCTGAAATCCAAATTTATCTCACCCCTCCTAGGTGTTTTTATTTGCCCAATCTAGCAACCCTATGCCTGACTGCCAACTTTCATACAACCTCAAGGAGAGTTACTCCTCACACAGGCATCGTGTATTCTTCACAAATCCACATCCCTGTCTGCAGTGACATCCTCTCTCAACTGATGGACCCTCCATGTCTTCGGCCTAAGAGCCTCATGGCAGCAAAAGGCAAGTCTGTCTTATTTAGGGCACTAACTTCAGGGCCAAGAACAGTGGCTGGCGCACAGTAGGTGCTTAATGATACTATTAAGAGACTTTATCATGTAGAACGGTGAAAAACACAAGACTCAGAATCAGACAACTGGCTCAAATCCCAGCTCCAACACTTACTGGCTGGGTAAGCTTGCACACTGACTTAAGCCTCTCTGGGCCTCAGTTTCTGCACCTGTAAAGTGGGTATAATAATAGCACCCACGGTTAAAGGTTGTTGTGATGTTGTAATGAATTAATATACATAAAGCACTCAGAACAACACCTGGGACAAAGAAAGTTGACTGAATGCTAGTTTGTGATCATCTCAGTAGCTGGGGGTTGGGCCTGGGGTGAGGGGGTGATGGAGTTCCCCGCCGTCCACTGACTGGGCAGCAGGGGTGGGCTGGTCTGTAAGCCAGGGCCCTTCACAGGGTCTGAGATGCCCCTTCCTTGACTGCAGAGCTCTGTTCCCAATCGCCACCCACCATCCTTGTGCGGTCCTGCTGGCCCAGGTGCTCCCTCCCTTTGGGGTCCTCAGGGATGCTGTGGTAGGCATGCCCCATCCGTACATCCCTCCCTGAGGACCACCCTCAGTCTGAGACAGCCACCTGGCCTGCCTGAGGCTGTCCACCCACTCCCCAGGATGGCCCCCATCCAACAGGGGTGCAGAAGCCCCATTCCCTCATGGCAATTTGGGGTGACCTGAAGGAAGAGGCACCCCCAGTTCCAGCATTCCCCCAACCCTGGATGGGGTCAGGCCCAGTGGAGACTGCAACCTTCTTCTTGAACTGCTTCCAACAAGGCCCCCTGCACACAGGCCTCGGGCTTCCAGAAACCCAACCTACAGCAGTGGCCCCTTTTAAAAAGAATTCAGCAGCATCCTCTGCGAGTGTGGGGGACGCAGGGTGACGACGGCAATATTTTAATGAAAGAGATGAGTTTAAGTTAAAAACTCCGAGTCACCCACTGAGAAAGCAGACTCCGCTTTCAGCTGTTTCAGTAACTTCAAGGGAGGGTCTCAGCAAGCTGTGGGGCACCAAAGCCAGCCTGATGCTGTTCACCTGCTGCTGCTGCTGTTGCTGCTACTGCTAAGTCTCTTCAGTCGTGTCCGACTTTATGCAACCCCATAGACGGCAGCCCATCAGGCTCCTCTGTCCCTGGGATTCTCCAGGCAAGAACACTGGAGTGGGTTGCCATTTCCTTCTCCAACTGTTCACCTGAGCAGGCGTCAGCTCAGAGACGCAGGTGGGCAGAAGTTTCTGGAAGGAATGCCGTAACACAGCTTGGCTTCTACTGCATTTATTTTTAATAGTGAGAGACACTCACTTTCCAAACCCAGTAATGATGCAAATTTCCCTCTTAAATAAGTGTGTTTGGCTCCCCACAAAGGCCTGAACATCCACTGCCAACACGTCGGGGTTCTGAGGATAAACACTGCCGCCACGATCGTCCAGTTCGCTGAGGCCACGCGACGAGGGCTGCAGGGTGCATGGGAGGGCACGAAGAGGGCTGCGTCCTGGGCTCCAAACTCCCCACCTTCCTTCCTCCAGCCATCCCCGCATCTCTGAGCAAATGAGCCCCGGTGGGGACTCACGATCCAGAGACCTCGCTGGCTGGTCCATTAAACCTGCTTACCACACCTCTGCAGCTCAGGCAGAGAAGTCGGGGGACCCAGGGAGCCTGGGGTTAGTGGCAAGCTGGATAATGCACCTTGAGGACCCCTTCCCCTGCCTCAGCTCAAGTATGGACTGTTCCACTTCCAGCTCAGATGCCATCCCTTCAGAGGCCTTCCCAACAATGCCACCGCCTCCTGGAAGCCTTCCCTGGTCCCTCAGCTGGGATAACACCCACAGCTGACACTCACACCAGTCCAGATTTCAGTGCTTCACTCAAATTAACTCATTTCACCCTCATAACGGTACCCCACGGCAGGTACTATCATCACCCTCCGTTTTACAGAGTCAGAGATTGCGGCCCAGAGAGGTGAACTGACTTGCCCAAAGCCACTCAGCTTTTCAGTCGAACAGGGAATCAAACCAAAGCAGTCTGGCTCCAAAGCAATGGGGGTTCACTCCTTCCTCTGAACCTAAATGGAAGACTGCCCCCCCATCCTTTTTATTTTCCTATTCAGGATACGTGTCCCGGGGAGTTCCCTGGCAGTCCGGTGTTTAGGATTCTGTGCTTTCACTGCTGAGGCCGGGGTTCCATCCCTGGTCAAGGAACTAAGATTTGCAAGCCACAAGGAGCAGCCAAAAAAAAAAAAAGATAAAAAAATAAATAAACAAGTAAAAGACATGTGTCTTGAACCAGTACAGCCGCTTGCCCCTCTCATCACCCGTATGGACGCCACCCTGCCCAAGGGCACCAGCGTCTCACACGTGCAATGACCTCCTCCTGGTCTCCCCACCTCCCC
>NW_011494610.1:2698754-2703867 GCF_000754665.1 Bison bison bison
CCCGCCCTTCCAGGCCTCTCCCTTGCAGCGGCCCCAAGAGCAGATCACATCCCTGCCCTGCTCCTCACCCTCCCTGAGTGCCCGGCTCACCTGTGCCCCGTCTCTCTCTCATGTTCATCCAGTTTCAAACACTGAGGAATGGTGGCCACGTGGACAGCTAACATCCAGCATTTAGTGAGCACTTCCCAGTGTGCTGCTCTGAGCCCTCTCCTCCCTTATGTTAACAAACCTGATCCTCAACAACATCACGGGTCAGGTCTAGTTTTATACCCATTCTACAGGTGAGGACACTGAGGCACAGACAGGTTAAAACAACCTGCAGAGGCTAACGTCGCCCATGAGCAGCCTGGCTCTGCCCTCCTCGTCTCGGACCATCCAGATGTGACACCCTGGAGAAGGGAGTTAGTGACGACAGTGACAATGGAAGTAAGCACCAACATGGACTAAGTCCCTGCTCCAGGCCAAAGTCTCTCATCTCATTTCTGCTGACACTTGAGGCAGGATAAGCCTCTGTTGTGGGGACCGTCCTGTGGGTTATGGGCTAATTGGTGGCATGGCTGGCCTCCCCGTACTAGAAGCCAGTAGCATGGCTCCCCTCCCCGAGCTGGGACAACCAGAAGTGTACCCAGATGTGGCCAAACATCCCCCTGGGGGCAAAGTCATCCCCTGGTTGAGAACCGCTGCCCTAGGCTACACGTTTGATCGTTTTACCTCTTTGAGTCTTTCCATCAACCCAAGGAGGCATCATTATCCCTACCCATCAATCAGAGGAGGAAACTGAGGCTAGGGGAACAGAGGAGTTTGGCCCAGGCCTCTGCCCACGAGTCCAGGGCGGGTTTCCTCCTGGCGAGGAGGGTCCTGGGCGGCACAGGACGAGCAGGTGTGGAAAAGCAGGTGCCTCCTGCGGGCTGAGCCCCACCGTCTTCCTCCAGCCACCCCCACCCCAATTCTAAGTGACTTGGGAAGACAGTGGCCATGACAACCAGACGCAGCCTCCCTGTCCGGCAGTCCCAGTGGGCGCCCAGGGGTCAGACACCCTCACCGGCCACTGGGTGGCCCAGCGGGGACTCAAACACTGGTGTGTCTGACCCAAGTCCACCCCGGGGCCCCGCCAAGCCAGGAGGCCACAGGAACCCCAGAATGCAGTCATTCAGCCAAGAGCTCTGAGGGAAGGGGGGACCACCTCCAGGTGACACCGAAGGGAGGGGAGCCAGCAAGTAAGACCCTTGGTCCGCTGGGTTCGACACTCCGCCCGCTGTTGCAGGGACAGAGGTTGGGCCCGCCTGCCCACCAGCCTCTCCATCACCCAGACAGGCCTGCAAGTGAAACCGGTCAAGGGGACCCAGGGAGAAGCCCATTCCCTAAAGCTACAGGCTCCGACAGGGGCTGGGGCACTGTACTCACGAATTTTAAGAACACATTCCCAAGTTCGTGCTGAGACTGAGGCTCCGGATGCAAGCAAAACTCCAAGGCCTCCAGGAAATCCTTATGAACCTCCAGGATGTCTTCAATGTTTGAGAACAGGATCTGCGAGGGGAACACGAGGCCCAGGGACAGCATCAATCCAGGCTCAGAGGGAGAGCAAAATGAAGCCTTAAAAAATACATAAACCCCCAGTGCAGGCGAGGAGGGCACAGGGAAATGGGCTCACAGAAATCATGGTAATAACAAAAATACTGCCAACATTCACCAAGCAGGACTAACGCCTAATCCTGCACTAAGAACTTCATATACGTTTATCGCGTCTAATCCTCAGTATAACTCCATGAGGCAGGAACGATTCTCATCCCTAGTTCACAGATGAAGAACAGAGGCTCAGAGAAAACTATTAACTTTCCCAAGGTCATGCAGTCCAGTGAAGCAGCAGACAGACATGAACTTCACACTCGGCGTGCGGAGGATCACGTACTGAGAATTCATCAGTCTAAGACACATGCCTGCTATGTCCAACCGTAGGACTGATTTTTTTAAATGGTGAAGGTAGTTCCAGACACCAATTAAAACGATGTGATAAAAGAAAATACTATAGGGAAGGAAGATCAAAATGCCGCTTAAACCCTCACAAACCATACAAGAGTGTTTGTTTCCCCCAGAAGAACCTATAAAGTTTGAAATGCACAGTCTGGCCCGGCAAGTCTGTATGTTAGAATTGAACCTTTTGATCAGTCATTTCCAACCAGGGACAGTTTTGCCTCCCGGGGGACATTTGCCAATGTATGGGGGCATTTTCGATTGTGACGAACTCAGCTGTAACAAATCAGGACGCTCCTAGTGTCTGAAAGGTAGAGGTCAGGGATGCAGCTGAATATTCTACGAGACAGACACAGAACAGCCCCCTTGAGGGCAAAGGGGGCCAGCCCAACATGTTCACTGCACCAAGGTTGAGAACTGGGTGGACGGCCAAGACCATATACGGCAGCTTTACCTGCAGTAGCAGAAGACCGGAGGAAAGCTAAGCATGCATTGAAGGGGACTTGTGAAATAGTTAAACAGCTGGACTGGTTATATTTAAATACATCCCATATTCTGAAATACTCTGAGCCTGTGAAAAGAACCTGCAGGTTATCTGGAGCCCTGGAATGATCCTTAATTGCATACTGTTAAGTGGGGGCTCAGGGCAGGGGGCATCATGGTGCCACCTGGAATTCCAGTATGGATCCATCTGTGTAAGGTAACACACACGCAAAGGCCACTCTGCTCTGCGCTGGCAGAAGCAGAGACCCCTGGCAATAACACCAACTGGGAACCAACAAGGCCTCTAAGAACAACTAAGGGAGAATTTCCACTGACTCTAGGCCGTTTGAACCGTGAAATTCCTTTCTCTGCCTTTTTTTTAAAAAAAAAAAACAGGTGCATTTTTCATTTAATTTTGAAGAAGACATTCACAGGGTTCAAAAATCAAAATATTATAGGAACAGAAAGGTCCTTTTGAGCACCCCAATAAATACAACGCCACGTCCCTCTTCCCCCACTTCCCACCCGCAGCAGCTAGCAGCCCAGGTCACCAGTCACTGCGGCTTACAGCTCCCTCCAGGGTTTCTTCCACAGTCATTCCTTCAGGGAGTACTAACTGAGCCCCTACTGTGCGCCAGTTTTCCAGGTGACAAGAAGCCTCAGGACAAAAGTAAATCAGGAAGGGAATCCCAGGGTGGGGCAGGAGGAGGAGTTTGCACGTTTAAACACAGAGGGCCAAGGACAGCCGCTCTGAAAAGGTGCTACTGGAGTCAAGGCCCTGAGGAATGAAGACCAACCCCATACACCCTGCAAAGGCAGCAGACAGTCTGTAGAGGCCTGAGGGTGGGCAGCGAGGGCCAAGGGGCAGGAGACCACGTGTCAAAGCCGAAGTCCCAGAGGGCCAGAGGCCCTCTTCCTCCTCGGCCTTATCCTGGGGGACACTGCTCACATGAAGTGGCTGGAAGAATCACTCGCACTGTTGGGTTATTCTTCTCTTTCTTGTTCTGTCCAGCTCACATGGTTGAATGTGTTTAAAGACCCATAGGATACACCCTATTCTTACTCTCACGTCAAGGAACGGCTGCAGGATTTCAAAATAAGTTTATCTGTCTCCTGAGGATACACCCCAAAGAAATGAGAGCCTGTGTCCCCCCAAAGACAGATGAGAACAGTCATCACAGCCAAAAACTGGAAATTGCACACATAGCCACCGCAAGAAGAATGAATGAGTCAACAGTGGTGCATTCGTACTATGGATTACTACGCAGCAATGAACAGCAGTGACTCCCAGCTACACCAAACAACAAGGGCAAGTCTCACAGACATGACAGTGAACAAAAGATGCCAGGCTCCACAAAGGGATCGTTTTTATACACGGTTAGAGAAAAGGCAAAGGCAACCAACGCAGCCAGAAGTCAGTGCTTATCTTTGCGGAGGAGGCATGTACTGAGGAGCTGCACTCAGGATTGGACCCTTTGCTTTATATGAATTATACCTCATAAAAAAGGTCATTTTTTCAAACTGCAATAAATTACAATTCTTAATTATAATGCATACTGTTAAGATGTAATAAATAAACGTGCTCAGTCATTCCAGTCGTGCCCTCTTTGCAATGCTGTGGACTGTAGCCCGCCAGGTTCCTCAGCCCATAGGACTCTCCAAGCAAGAATACAGGAGGGGGTAGCCATTCCCTCCTCCAGGGAGCCACAGATTGAACCTGAGTCTCCTGCGCCTCCTGCCTTGCAGGGAGATTCTTTACCCACTGAGCCACCAGGGAAGCCAATAAATAAACAGACTGTAATAAATAGACTAATGAACAGCAGGGACTCAGTAAATATTTGCTTTCTGAATGAATGCATAAAAGGTTCAATGCCAGCCCTACCAGGAACCAGCCATGCACTGACCCTGCATAGGTCTCTTTACGTCTCTGAGTCTCAGCTTTCTCATCCAAAATACTCAACTCAGAATTATCAATGTACAAGGTACAAGGCGGCTATCAACCTCGGACGTATGCAGAGGGATGTCCGGCGTGACCAAGCCCTTTATGAGCTGTACATGCTGGGCACAGCTGACTCCCACCCTGCCCCAGCTCCCCATCTCTCCAGACACCAGGACCCCAGAGCCCCAAAGGGCTGGAGGCGGCTTCTCAGAGAGTGAGATCACACTGGAAAGCCAGGCCTGGGGACCTCTGGGGCCCTTACTGAGCACACAGAAGGCCTATTGACTTCCTCCTGAAATTCCCCAGAGCCACAGCCAAGATGAAGCCTGGACCCAGTTACTCATCCACTCTGCCTCGCACTTAACGCCCAGTGCAGGGCAGGGGCCTGGGCTGCCACGAGGGCAGCTGGAGGTGCCAGGCTCCCAGGGGCGCTTGGGAAGGGATTTTCCACTGGCACCAAGCCAGGGGCCCCCGCGCAAGGAGGCTGGGACACAGGATGGTTGTACTGAGCAAGGGGAGAAAAATCCTGAGCTGGGAGTGGGGGCCTGAGGCCGAGCCCTCCTCACAGAGCCCCAGCATGGTCCGCTCACGGGACCCAGGGGCCTCCGGGGAACACAGGGAGCAAGCGGGGTGGGGGAGGGCAGAGCCAGCTGCCCGCGGGGTAGACACACCCACCCCCACCCCGGCGCCCCCTCTGAGCATCACCCGGCGGACCAAACC
>NW_011494610.1:2703967-2704587 GCF_000754665.1 Bison bison bison
GGGGGAACAAGGCAGCTCTGCTCAGCAGGGACAGCAGGGGCCCCGGACCCTCACCTTGACGTTCTCCTCTGTCAGGCCCTTCTCCACCGAGTCTGCCGCATTCTGCCGGATGCGATGCAGGAATGCCTGGAAGACAGAAACAAGGAGAGGTGAGCTTCCACGCTGCCAGTCCCCTGGAGGCAGCACAAAAGGAAGGTCAGGAGTTCAAGTGCCAACGCAGCCCTAGACACAGGCGGGAAAGAAGCAAAAACCTACTTGGCCGGCCATTCAGCCAACACATCTTTATGGAGCACCTACCCGGCCAGGCTCTGCAGAGCCCAACACAAGCCCTGCGCCAAGGATCTGTGCTCACACCTGCGTCATCGCCCAGGGGACCCTCGTGGACGGCAATTCATTTTCCCGTTATTTTTCTTGTTTAAAAACTTAACTTCTAAATAATAACCATTCGCAGGGCTCAAAAGTCAAAACTATAGGAACTTTCCCGGTAGCCCAGTGATTAGGACTCCACACCCCCACTCCAGGGGACGTGGGTTTGATCCCTGGTTGGGGAACAAAGATCTCAAATCCCAAAATTTTTTTAATTTGTTAATTAAAAAAAAAAATATATATATATATATATA
>NW_011494610.1:2704819-2706351 GCF_000754665.1 Bison bison bison
AATACTGAATTACACACTTAAAGCTGCACTATGACGGCAATCATTTTGCAATATGTAAGTGTACAGAAGCAGGTGGTACAGCTTAAATTTACACAATGTCACATGTCAATTATACCCGATAAAGCTAGGAAAGAATAAACACATATATAAATTTATGCATACACACACACACGTATATTCCTGTTTTGCCCTTTACTCACACCAAAAGATAGCAGCATACACAGGATTCCCCGGACCTCCTTTTTCCACTGAACTTAAAGATCCCTCCATATCATAACCCAGGCAACATCCTCATTCTCCTTTCATGGCTGCCCAGAATGCTACTGCATGGATGAACCTCAGTCATTCTGCCACTTTTTTCAAGGGCTTGGAACAGAGAAATCATTTTCCCCTTCTGTGATGTGAGACAGTAAAGGCGGGGCCTGGCAGGGGGGGGTCGTGGGGAACAGGTAAACACACGACCACTGCGGGGGGCGGCCGTTCACCCCCTCGAAGTGCGGCCACGTCGGAGGCAGCAGGCCCAGGATCGCCAGATGTCCTGGAGGAGTTATTATTTTTTTTTCCCCAAGAGAAGCCAGAAATTAGGGTTTTTTTTTTTAAAGCAAAGTCTCCCAGCTTTTATTATTATTATTATTTTTAAAGCGTTTGGGGGTTTTGCTGTGGTTTTGCTTTCTGGCCATGCTGCACAGCATATGGGATATCAGTTCCCCGACCAGGGATCAAACTCATGCCCCTGCAGAGGAAGCACGGAGTCCTAATTGCTAGACCATCCAGAGAAGTCCCTCCCAGCTTTTAAATGGTGGCAGAAGAGCCATCAGTTTTTGCAAAGAACTAGGTTTCAGGGGTTGAGCACGAACGCTGGGGACCAGAGTGGAGGGGTGCAGCCACGCTGATGAGCAGTGACAGTGGCCTGGCCCTGGTTGGGTGGGACGGACGTGCCGCTGAGAAGTCAGGGGAATGGACTTGGGTGGGGAGGGGATGAAAGCCAGCCCCTGAGGGAGACTGAGGTCTGCCCCGACCCCAGGACTTGCCCCAGGCTGACCTGGCAACAGCCACAAGGAACCCCCTGTGAAAACAACTTCACGGTCCACAGATCAGGAGATGGCACGGTGGCCCGCCGGTCACCCTCACCACCGCACATGTGTGGAACACAGGGGAATCCTCTGAGTGGGGAAGCTGGAGGGGACGGCCCAGGACGGAGCGAAGCGGGGCAGGCGGGCAGAGAGGCGGCTGTCGGATCCTTTCCCATCACCCAAAAGGACATCCACGGATGTCACAGCAGCCTGGGCGCCTGCGGACTCTGCTCTCCCAGGAAGACACTCACCGGCGCTGCACAGGGCAGGTCTCAGAGCGGAACGTTGGGAACAGCAAGGTGGGCTTGCCGCTCTGCCCACACTCACTGCGACGCATTTGCGACCAGTCCCTGCAGCCCAAGTGTAGCCCAAGTGTATATTCTGGACTCAGCTGGATTCCTGATAACTGGACAACTCCACCTAGATGTCTGGGTCAGCATCAGTCACTCAGTCGCGTCC
>NW_011494610.1:2706451-2736282 GCF_000754665.1 Bison bison bison
GTCCGACTCTGTGTGACCCCCATGGACTGTGGCCCATCAAGCTCCTCAGTCCCTTGGGATCCTCCAGGCCAGAATACTGAAGTGGGTTGCCATGCCCTTCTCCAGGGGATCTTCCCAACCCAGGGACAGAACTCAGGTTTCCTACATTGGCAAATGGATTCTTTACCATCTGAGCCACCAGGGAAGGCCAGACGTCCAAGGGCCATCTCAAACTTAACACATCCCAAACCTAGTTCCTGAACTTCCCTCCAAACCCACACAGCACCAAGCCCTTCCCAGCCTGACAAATGGCACCTCTGCCATTCAGGATCTCCAACCGAAGCCCCCCAGTCATCCTCGACCCCCTCTTTCTCTCACACTTCATTTCCATCCATCAGCAAATGCTATCACAGCTTCACCTTCAACTTGTTTTTTAAATCAGACCACTTCTCCCTACATCCTCAGTCACCTGCCTGGCCCAAGTCACCATCACCTTCTGCCTGGACTGCAATCCCCTCCCCCCTGTTCCTTTTACCATACACACAGCCTGAGGGATCCTAAAACTCTCCATGGCTACTCAATATACTTAGGAAAAAAAAAATCACATCTTCCCACAGTCCATAAGGCCCCCATGCACTAGTTAATCTCTCTGAACTCACCTTCCAGCCCTCCATCCCCCCCTCACACCTCAATAATCTTCAGCCACATCTTTAATCTCTCTATTCCTTCCACCTGCCAGGCATGCCCCTGCCTCAGGACCTTTGCACATGCTGCTCCCACTGGCAGGATATGTTCTCCCATCTGTTCCGGACCAGCCCCTTCTCATTCATCACTCCTTAGCTCAAATGTCACCTCCTCCAGGATGCCCACCTTGTCTTCATGTACTTATCACCGTCTCATCTTGCATTAGTGAAGTCGCTCAGTCCTGACCGACTCTGTGTGACCCCATGGACTGTAGCCTACCACACTCCTTCATCCATGGGATTTTCCAGGCAAGAGTACTGGAGTGGGTTGCCATTTCCTTCTCCAGGGGATCCTCCCAACCCAGGGATCGAACCCGGGTCTCCTGTACTGCAGAGAGACGTTTTATTAAGAGCCCATTTGTCAGACAAAAAGACTGAGATCAAGCAATCTACACCAGCTCCTAGATGAAAGGCAAAAATAAGGGAGCATGGTTGGGATGAAACCTTTACCCCAATCCAAGAACAAAGGTCAGGCTTGGAAACCAGTGATTTGGCTTTAAACTGCATTCCTCCTCCTTCCTGCTGTGTGACCTCAGGAAAGTGCATTGGTCTCTTTGAGTCTCAGTTTGCGTGTGTGCGTGTTAAGTCGCTTCAGTTGTGTCCGACTCCTTGCAAACTTATGGACCATAGCCCGCCAGGCTCCTCTGTCAACGGGATTCTCCAGGTATGAATACTGGAGTGAGTGGCCATTCCTTCCTCCAGGGGACCTTCCCTACCCAGGGATAGCACGTGGGTCTCTTACGTCTCCTGCATTGGCAGGGGGCTTCTTTACCACTAGCGCCACCTGGGAAGCCCCATGTCTCAGTTTACTCTTCCCAGATACGTAGATCATAGTGATACCAACCCGGCTTTCAGAATGTATTAGGATAAAGCGAATGGGAGCTCCATGAGGGCAGGGTCCTTGCCAGTCTTCTTCCCAGCTGGACCCTTGGGGCCTAGACCTGCTCCTGGCACACAATAAGCCCTCAGGAATCAAAGGAAGGGCTAAAATCTGCCTGGCACGGTGCCTGACACATCGCAGGAAGCTCAGCTTGGGCCACGTGGAAGACTGATGATCCTTCTTTTTAAAAGACAACGGGTCGGGGGTGGTCAGCAGACAGAAGTTCCCAAAGGATGTTTTTCCAGGGCTTGTGATGCTGCCGGGAAGTCCGGCCTCCAGCCTCCCCAGACGGGGCGGGAGGACAAGGCAGCCTCACCCGGCACATTGGGCAGAGCAGGAAGCTGGGAGCGCGGCGCGGCTGGCCTAGATCGGGGCTTCCTGCCCCACTTTCCCTACAAGAGCACGGCCACCGCGATCGTGCTGGGACAAAGCGAGGCTCAGGCCACCCACAGAGGAGCCGCAAACAGGATGGTGTGCTGGGCACGATCGCGGCTCGTGGCCCAGAAAGAATGGGCAGGCAGGGGCTCTGAATCCGGCCCGCGTGCTGCCCAAGGCACCATTGGCTTTTCCAGGTGGGTGCCGATGCCCTTTGCGCGGGCGGGGTGCTGAGAGGCACCTTCTAGGGCGACTCCATGTCCAAACCTTGACAGTTTTGGAACACTTGGCCAAAAGCATCTCTCATCTTGGAAACCTCCCTTAGAGACGAGCGTGCTCTCGGGAGTCCCAGGGCCGCCTGCAATCCCCCCGGCCTGGGCGTCTTTGTCTATGCCATGTCCATCCGGTACCCTCCCCGGGTCGCGTCCCTGCCTCTCGGCAAGTCCTCCTCTTCTCTTTTATGATGATGATGATGATGATGAAATACATCAAGGATCCCCGAACAGTTAGAGAAAAATTTAACACCCACAAACACATCACTACCCAGTTTTGGAAAATCTTCTCAGCATTGTGTCAAACCATGTCAATGCTGGGAAAGACTGAAGGCAGGAGGAGAAGAGGACAACAGAGGATGAGATGGTTGGATGGCATTACTGACTCAATGGACACGTGTTTGAGTAAACTCCAGGACTTGGTGACGGACAGGGAAGCCTGGCGTGCTGCAGTCCATGGGGTCGCAAAGAGCTGGACACGACTGAGCGACTGAACAACAACAAATTTGCTTTAAACCATTTTCTAAACGAAATTCATCAAGTCCAGAGGAGGTATAGACTGGGAAGGGACACAAGGGAGAGCCGTGGGTGGGACTGGGATGGGAGGAGCTGGAAATATTCTACTTCTTGATCTGAGCGGCAGTTACACAGGCGAATGCGTATTCAAAGCCTTATCTGCGGGCACCTGAGATCAAGGCACTTTATCCACGTGCCTTGTGAATATCAAGCCCTCAGTGCAGATGCAGAAAGAAAGGAGTCATTACAGAGTGAGGTGAGCTACCTGGGTACCTGCCCATCCTGCAAGGCACCGACTGCCCTGGACGCATGCTCCTCGCCGCCACACAGGCCTGTGCCCACTCACTGGGCACGTGTGAATTGAGAAGCAATAAAGAACACTGTTTTGCGAGTTTACAACACTTCTATAAGTGATGTGTTTTCAGCAACTTGCTTTTCTCACTCCACATCGCACCTTCCACCTTTGGCCCACATCGACCCTTGCACTTGGCAACACGTACCGCCCACACTCCACCCACACCCCTTGGTTCTTATCCCTGGGGTGCATCCCCGCACCACCTCGGCCACCAGCACCCACATTGCTGGGTCTGAGGCCCCTCTCTCACATGCAGAGCAGGCCGCAAAGACAAACAAGGAAACTGAGGCACGTGGGCCCCACACCAGTCACCTGCTTGACGACACACTGTTCTTGGGAAGGGGCCCAGAACAGGTTCCAGAAGTAACAGGTACAGCATTGAAAAGTATAATAATAACAATGATAGATCTACTGCTGCTGCTGCTGCTGCTAAGTCGCTTCAGTCGTGTCCGACTCTGTGCGACCCCATTCCTTTGCAATTGTTACCCTACCTTACACCTTTGAGCCTTACTGTATGACAGATGTTAGATCTAAGTGTTTTTCATCCTCAAACAATGCTAGGAGTTCGGCCCTACTATAACTGTGCCCATTTTACAGAGGAGGGAACTGAGGCCCGGTGTAGTAAAGAGCTTACCCGAAGCCACACAGCTAGGAGGTAGCAGAGCTGGGCCTCGAACCCAGGCAGTCTGGCCCGGTGATGAGTCTCCAACCCATTTCCAACACACAACAGCACTCAGTAACTGAACAGGACAAACCACGCAAGCAGCAGACAGGTCGCAGCCGCCCTCTGGGGTGCTACTGGGGAGCCATCATACTGGAACCCATGGCCACAGCCTTGGGAAGAAAATTCTCTCCCTGGAGATGAAAAAGGAGAGAAGGAGGCCTCAAAGATGCTCTCTGAGATGGCCACCGGCAACCTGATCACTAAGGGGAGGCGGCCCGCCTGCCCCCAAGAACATCCCTGCCTTGACTGGGGTGACCTCACCAGACATATGGCGAAACCTGAGGGGCCCAGGGGAACAGCAGCCCCCAGACCACAACAAAGACAGGAAAGGGGGTGTCCTGAGGACCCCAAATCCCTGGGTGATCTGGGTGGTCCAGGGTCCAGGGAAGCAGAGTGTCACAGAACAGCCATGAATCCAAGTAACAGTAATAAAGTAATACTAACAACAGCATTTTACTTTATTAAGTGACGCTTGCTCCTTGGAAGAAAAGCTGTGACAAAACTAGATGGCATATTAAAAAGCAGAGAAATCACTTTGCTGACAAATGTCCATCTAGTCAAAGCTATGGTTTTTCCAGTAGTCACGTACGGATGTGAGAGCTGGACCCTAAAGAAGGCTGAGCGCCGAAGAATTGATGCTTTTGAACTGTGGTGTTGGAGAAGACTCTTGAGAGTCCCTTGGACTGCAAGGAGATCCAACCAGTCCATCCTAAAGGAAATCAGTCCTGAATATTCATTAGAAGGACTGATGCTGAAGCTGAAGCTCCAAAACTTGGGCCACCTGATGCGAAGAGCTGATTCATTGGAAAAGACCCTGATGCTGGGAAAGATTGAGGGCAGGAGGACAAGGAGACAACAGAGGATGAGATGACTGGATGGCATCACTGACTCGACGGGCATGAGTTTGAACAAGCTCCGGAGCTGGTGACGGACAAGGAGGCCTGGCGTGCTGCAGTCCGTGGGGTCGCGTAGAGTCGGACACGACTGATTGAATAACAGCAGCAGCATGCTTAGGGCTGATTCACGTTGTTGAACGGCAGAGACCAACGCAACACTGTAAAGCAATTATCCTCCAAATAAAAGTAAATTAAAAAAATAATAATAACAACAACAGAAAGGGCCTTTGTACAGCCTGCACTAAGCAGCCCCACAAAGGCCAGAGTTTGGGAAGACCCCCAAAAGCACAGTGACTCCAGCAAATCCTTTCCTCCATCCACTCTAGCATTTATCCTATAGGAGTAGCTAAATCTCACACGTGGCATCAAGATTTAACTTTAGTATCTGATTTTAAATTCTAACACTTGGGGTTTAGTTAAATAAGCTGTCCATCTTGGCAAAAGGATCATCACATGAAAAATGGTTTGCAGAAGTCCACAGAGTGACACAGAAAAAAGAGTGTGAATGTATCTTAGGAAAAAAAACCCAAGTTACAGAAGAGTGCATAAAATATAATCTCCTTTTTGGTTAAATAATTTCTACATAGGCACAGAAAAGAAAGTGTGGAACGAAATACCCTAAGCTGTATGAGAATACAGCCAAGATTACTAACTGTTCCCTAATGTCTGGTCTCTTCTTTTCCAGATCTTAGAATAAAGACTATATTTTGCAGTTTCCTTTGCAGCTAGATGTGGTCCCATGACTAAGTTTGGGAGAAGCAGGAGTGGATTACATACACTGGAAGCGGAAGTATCCTTGGGGATGAGGGGAAGAATGGACCGGCATTCTCTTGCTATTCCTCCTTCCTGCTGACTGGATAGCAAATGTGATGCCTGGAGGTCAAGCAACCATCTTATACCATGAGGTAAAAGCCAGGGATTGAAGATAGACCAGCAATACAGAAGGAGCTTATGTCCCTAATTACAGTGGAGCCAACACATCTATCCTGGGATGCCTATAATTCAGTAAGAAGGAAAATTCCATATCATTTAAGGCACTAATGTGTGGGTTTTATCACTAGCCATGGAAGCTAACTCTGAGAGTGGAATGATAAGTAATTTCAATTTTCTCCTTCATTTCTGTTTTTTCCCAAATTTCTACTTTGAAATCAAAAGTCATTTTGTAACATAAATACATGCTTTAAAAAAAAATTGGATAGGAGAGGTTATTCCACATTCCAGGCTCGCCCCTGCCCAGCCTGATTATCACTTCTGCTTCAAGTGGCTAGTCACTTCTAGCATCAAGAAGGCTAGTCTGCATTCTCCTCCTGGGGGGCAGATGTCCCCATGCAGAGCAAGTAGTGCCCACTGGCAGAGACAAAACCAGGCTGTCCTTCTGCAGTGGGGCCTCTGAGCTGCCCACCCGTCCTTCTCTGTGTTGACTCTGGAAACCACTAGGGCCCCCAGGAAGGTGCTCCCCCTGGCTCGGTGCCCCAGGAGCCAGCCTGGCACTTCCACAGCCTGGGGTGGAACATGAGAGCATCCTCCACCCACAGTCACCACCATCACTCTGGCTGAGATCAAAAACCTCTGCACTCTCTCGTCTGCAAGCACCCTCTTTCATCAGGCCTCTTCCAGAGCCACTGATGAACTATGTGACCTCAAGCAACTGACTTCACCTCTTTCTGCCTCAGTTTCCTCCTTTGTAAAATGGGTGCACAGGAATCCAGCGAGGATTACCGATGCCAACACACACATCAGGCACTTTGAGTGGTGCCTGGTACACAGTGAGGGCTCAGTCGAGCATCTGCTGGTATAACCTCCCCAGCCCCACCTTGAGCTGATAGGGAGACAGACATGAACCCATTGTGTTTCCTAAGGAAACTTCTGGAATTGGACCAACCCCACTTACAGATCTCCTTGTATTTATCCTATGTTTGTTGACTTGTTGTCTTTTTCATCCTAAAAACAGTCTTTCTATCGACTGCTTCACCATCTCCAGGGTGCAGTGAACTGGTGGCGGGGGGGACTTTACAGACTGTACAGTGTCACCACATCCTTCTCGCTGCCATGCAAAGCCAGCCACTGCCTTCCCCCGCACTTGCCACCCTGCTGCATCCGCCTGGCAACCACGTGACCTCAGAGTCACTGAACTTCTTCCTCGGAGTCTATTTCTTCATCCGGAAAAAAAAAAAAAAAAGAGGCAGTAGCTGAGGGCGTAAGCAAGATGATGCAGGTAAAAACTAACTCTGAAGACTTCCTGGAAGAAGTGGCACAGAGGCTGGCGGAGAGAAGTGGGCTGGACTGTGAGGAAACGGGAACTTGCTTATGATTACATTCTTGGGGGAAGGCTGTCACGCCACCCACGCCAACTAGCGTGACCCCAGACCTACTGTGTGCCCAACATGGAACTGGGTGCTGGAGACACAGACATGACCTCTCCATGGGGGGATCGAGTCACTCCTGCACTCGCCTATTTACTCAACGCACACTGCCCACCTACCAAGTGCCAGGCACTGCGCTAGGAGCCCATGACACATCAATAAATGAACAAATCAGACCGAATCTGCCCTCATGGAGCGGTGGCAAGACTATTAGTACAGTCGTTCAGTCGTGTCCGACTCTGCAACCCCATGGGCTGCAGCACACCAGGCTTCCCTGTCCATCACCAACTCCCGGAGCTTGCCCAAACTCATGTCCATCGAGTTGGTGATGCCAACCAACCATCTCATCCTCTGTCGTCCCCTTCTCCTCCTGCCTTCAATCTTTCCCATCATCAGGGTCTTTTCCAATAAGTCAGTTCTTCGCATCAGGTGACCAAAGTATTGGAGTTTCAGCTTCAGCATCAGTCCTTCTAATGAATATTCAGAACTGATTTCCTTTAGAATGGACTGGTTGGATCTCCTTGCAGTCCAAGGGACTCTCAAGAGTCTTCTCCAACACCACAGTTCAAAAGCATCAATTCTTCAGCGCTCAGACAGATTTTAAAATAACATGGCAGGTGAGGACGAGCATTATGAAGAAACATAAAGCAAGATGAGGGACCAGAGAGAGATGGAATGAGGGAGTGTTTGAGAGATGCTCAGAGAAAGCCTCTTTGAGGAGATAGCATCTGAGCAGATACCTGGAGACAAGTGAAGAAGCAGCTTTACAGGTATCCGAGGGAAGGGCATTCTGAGTAGTGGGAACAGTGAGTGCAAAGGCCCTGAGGCACATTCAATTGGTCTGAGACCAACCTAAAAACAATACCTGACCCTCCTCCTGGCCTGTTTTCTTCACAGCACCCGTCACTGCGCATTATGTCTACTGTCTCTCTAGTCCACTGGAATATGAGTTCCAGAAAGGCTCTGATGATACGTCTAGGTCACTGTTGTACCCTCAGAGAGACTGGGACTTGATCTAGCACAGAAGATCCTTGACAAATAAGAGTTTAACTGACTAATCAATTAGTCATCTGGAAAAGACTCCAGATACTCACCACCCGGGGGCTTCCCTGGTGGTTCAGTGGTAAAGAATCCACTTGCGAATACAGGAGACTTAGGTTTAATCCCTGGGTCAGGAAGATCCCCTGAAGAAGGAAATGGCAACCCACTCCAGTACTCTTAGCTGGGAAATCCCAAGGACAGAGGAGCCTGGTGGGCTATAGTCCATGGGGTCACAAGAGTGAAACATGACTTACCAACCAAACAACAACAACCCACTACCCAGCTTCCAGGCCCCAAGAAAAGGTCCCCAGTTTTCACCCAGCCCCATCACATCCGCGACCACGGAGGAAGTCCAAGCAAAACCTGAGTTGCTACAACCTGTTGTGAACAGGGCTGATGCAATAGTAGGGGAGGGGGGCGGGGGGGCCACAGAGGAGAAACCAACACTCTTCCCCACACAGACTCCACCCCAGGGGCTGCAGCCTAGCCTGCAGTCTCCCTGAACTCACCCTCAACATGCCATGCCTTCAACCATGATTCACGCCGTGGCTGCAACACGCTACCGAGATACAGTTCCCTCTCAAGGGTCTCAAAGTGGTGGCCCACAGGCATGTCTAGTGTGACCAGCAATGGGCTTTGAGGAAATCCGGGCTTGGGTTTGAACATCAGATTTCCCATTAAAATCTTAGGTGTGAGCTTCTCTTGAGAAAGCTGACCACAGGTCTCCAAAGTCCTGAGGGCCACAGCCAGATAAGAGCGTGGCAGCCACCGAATTCACTCCCGCGAGCTCTGCTCTGTTTGCTACCAGCCAGCCTGCTGCTGCACTCATCTTCCTCTCACCTGGCCTCATGGGCATTTAAGTGTGAGACCAGAGTCCTAGACCTGGCAGAGGTGAAGCCTACGCACGCTCCCCGTACCAGCAACCGGGCCAGACATCGCCAATGGAGCACCGGCTTCTTTCCTGCTGAGTCTTCTCCACACTGCGGAGCACGTCTCTCCCCTTGCTGTTACCACCCCCACCCACAACATGATCTGAGATCCTTCCTATTCCAACGCCAACTTCTTCCCCGCCTCTATGAGCCCCTAGTCTTTTTACCTAAAGAATGGACTCATCAGAATGGGATTAAGAGCAGAGCATCTCAAGCTCTGAACCACTGACACTGGAGCAGATAATCCTTCGGTGCGGGCGGGGAGGGGGGCTGTCCTCTGTATTACAGGACGTTTAGAGGCATCCCTGGCCTCTGTCCTCCAGACACCAGTAGCAAACCCCATCCTCAACTGTGACAACCAGAAATGTTTCCAAACATTGCCCAATACCTCCTGCAGCGGGGAGGCGGCAAAGTCTACCCCACCCCCCACGCCCCCTATGCAGTCCCATCAAGAACCACCAATTACATCATCGTTAAGAACATGTCTCCAAAGCCAAGTATTCTGAGTACAAATCCTGGCTCTGACATTTACTGGCCACGTGACACTGAGCAGCCTCACTCAGTTTCTTTCTCTGCAAAAATGCAGATTCAAAAATGGTACCTGACTGCTAAGGGGTATGGAGTTTCCGTGGGGGGGGGGGGGGGCGGGCGGCGGGAGTGATGAAAATGTCCTTAGGTAGCTGGTGATGGCACAATTCTGTCAATATACTAAAAACCACTGGAGCACACACTTTACGTGGCTAAACTGTATGGTACGTGAATTATATTTCAACAAGCTGTTGCACATACACACACACGGTGCCTGGCTCACAGGGGCATGGTGAGACCTTGACGAGTTAGGATGAAGTGCCTTCGGAAAGCAGACAATGTATTATCAGCATCAGCCCACACTCATCTGGAGACGCAGATGGGCGGGCGGCTTCGAGGAAAAGCCCACAGTGACCGAGACAGCGGTGGCTGGGAACGGGCTCCGCTCTGGGTGGTATTTCCCGCCGGAATGTCCCAGACAAAGCAAACCAAGTCACTCGGGGGCCCCAGGATGCAGGGCGGGGCGGCTGGACGTCCTGGGGACCCCGTGCCTGTCTGTGGAAGGACAATGGGTGGAATGTGCTCTCCTCTCCGCAGGGCTGACACTTGACATCTGAGGACAATGACTTTCAAGAGGTTTTGTTTTTTCCTCCGCCCAGCTTTTTTTTCCATCTCCCCAAACAATTGTGACTTGGGCTGGTGGGGGGAGCGGTTTCCCCCCACCACTTCTTGGCTTGTGAAGAATTGTCTTTGCAAAGTCAGGAAACAATACACAAAAGTGAGAGAATGTAAAGATAGTGGCACTCGGGACCGGCCAGGGCGGGGGTCTCAGCGTGGAGGTTTCCTCCGGTTTGTTTTTCCCAGAGTCTGCTCAGGCCCCTGGGAAGGGATTCAGGGGCTCAAAGAGGCTACTGAATGCAGGGCAGGCTCCAGAGCACAGACCTGTACTGCTCGCATGGGAGTCTGGGGTCTTCATTTTAGGGCATGTCAGCAAGGTCCCCACTGCTTCCCACACTGCCTTATCCCAGACACCCTCAGCCCTGTCTTTCGGAAAAGGAGATGGATGGGACTTCCCTGGCAGTCCAGTGGTTAAGACCCCTCACTCCTGTAATGACAGGGTGTGTGGATTCAGTCTCTGATCGGGGAACTAGGATCCTGCAAACTACACAGTGCGGAAAAAGAAAAAAACAGGAACTTCCCTGGCGGTCCAGTGGTTAAAACTCCTCACTGCCAATGCAGAGAGTATGGGTTCCATCCCTGGTTGGGGAGCTAAGACCCCACGTGCTTCTTAGCAAAAAAAAAAACAAAACATAAAATAGAAGCAACACTGTAACAAGTCCAAAAAAGACTTTAATAACAGTCCACACCAAAAAAAAAAGAAAATAATAATTAAATATATATGATTATTTGAAAAAGAAAAAACTTTTTAAGAAAAGAAAAGGAGACTGAGGTTCTCAGTGGATGAAGGGCCAGTCCCAGAGCACACAGCTAAGCAGACAGAGCTGGGATCTGACCGCTGGGCCACCAGTCTGGACACTGGCCTTCTGCTGTTTCCCTCTGACCTAGGCTTGTGCTCTCAGCGTCCCTGACCAACGACCCACCCAATCCGACTCTCAATGGGGCCACACCATTGAAGTCCTCTCCCCTAGTTGTGCCTAGGTCCCCGTGATCCAGCACTGCCTCTGGCCTTGCAGGTCCAGGAGACGAAGGGAGGGAGATGTTGCCAGGGGAGCCTGTGGATACCGGGGGGCAGACAGGCCCCTGCTGCCCCTGACCACCGAGGTCAGCTGCATCAGGACTCCCCAGAGATGTCCGCATCCTAATCCCCAAACCTGCGGATATATGATCTTACATGGCGAAAAAGGGCTCTGCAGATGTGATCTGGTCAAGAATCTTGAGATGGGGAAATTATCCCAGATCATCCAGCTGGGCCCTTTGAGGACACAGGATCCTTAAAGAGAAAGAAGGATGCAGTAGAATGAGTGTCAGGATGATGCAGCGTGAGAAAGACCAGTCATCCCTGGCTATGAAGATGGATGGGGCCAGGAGCCGAGGAGAGCAGGCAACCCCTAGAAACTGGAAAAGCAAGTCAGGGCATGAGCCCCTAGAACTGCCAGAGGGAAAACAGCCCTGGCAACACCTTGATTTTAGCCCTTTAAGTCCCATTTCAGACATCTGACATCCAGAAACCTAAGATAATAAATCTGTGTTGTTTTAAGTCACCAATTTTGTAGCAATTTGTTATAGCAGCAAAGGGAAACTGATACAACCACCTACCTGGAGACACAGGTCTCTCCATCAACAGCCTAGCACAATCCTAATACTCCACTGTTAATTATTATGAATACATAATGTGTGTGTGTGTGTGTGTGCTCAGCTGCATTAAGTCGTGTCCAACCTCTTTTGTGACCCCATGGACTAAAGCCCACCAGACTTCTCTGTCCATGGAATTTTCCAAGCAAGAATACTGGATTAGGTTGCCATTTTCTCCTCCAGGGGATCTCTCCCACCTAAGGATCGAACCCAAGTCTCCTGCACTGGCAAGCACTTCTTTACCACTGAGCCACCCGGGAAGCCCTATGAATGTGTGCATGCGTGATAAGTCACTTTAGTTGAGTCTGACTCTCTGCGACCCTATGGATTGTAGCCCACCAGCCTCCTCTGTCCGTGGAATTATCCAGGCAAGATTGCCATGCCCTCCTCCAGGGGATTGTCCCAATCCAGGAATCAAACCCGAGTCTCTTACATCTCCTGCCCTGGCAGGGAGGTTCTTTACCACTAGCGCCACCCGGGAAGCCCAGCCCTATGAATATATAATATTAATAGTTACTATTACATAGCATAGCTACACATTTCACACATTTCTATTCAGTCTTCTAATTAGTAAGCTGTGATATGTCCTCTTTCCCCACAACTGATGGTCTCTGTTAACAAATTCATTAAGGACAGGTGGTCTGATAACAAAAATTATCAAAATAATTACAATAATATCAACTCTCCTTAACTGCCAGGCTCTATTCAGTTCCCAAGTTTAGAAAGCAAGAAGCCATTTAGTGAGATCAGATGCTGGAAACCTCAGACACCGAGTTATCTGACCTATACCATGTTTGTGCTTCCAATGGAGTAAGAACACCAGAACCAGCTGCAACATGAATTAAGTGCTTGCTGTATGCCAACGCCGAGTCTATGAGGAGGTGACTGCTGTAGCCCTGTTCACAGACAAGGAAATGGAACCTGGGAGAAGTCAGGACATTTGTCAAGGGCATGACAGGGAGGAAAGGAGGGAGCCAGGACTGAGCCCAGGCCCCTGGAGCTCCAGAGTCCAGACTCTTTCCCACAGGACTAGATTGCCACTTGGGTTCAAAAGGTGGAAGAATTTAGTTGGGGGTCAGGGAGTGGTGTGGCCCAGTGAGATGACCAGGAGTCGGGAGGCCAAGGTCAGTGAGGCACTCTGGCTGGAGTGACCACAGGCAAGTCACAAAGGAGACCTTTACAAAATGCAAATGTGGTCACCCCAGGTCCTACCAGGCCTACCAATGGTTACCCACCGTTCTGAGGATAACAAGCAAAACGGCCATGCAGGACCCCTCCTCACCACTGCCACCAAGCCTTCAGGCTCTTCAGGCTGTTGTGAAAAGACGTCAAGATTGCTCTGGCCCCTGGGCCTTTGCACGTGCTATTCCCTCCAACCACAACGCTCATGGCCCTCCCTTAACCCAGTTAATATCAATTCACCTTGCTTGCCTTCTCAACCAGCTCAAAGCCCACGTTCAGGCCCCAGCAGCTCCGTAAACCCTTCTTAGAGCCACCACAGCTACAATGTAACCTATGAGATTATTCAAGTAAGGCCTGTCTCCCTCACCAGAGCTCCAAGAGGTCTTGCTGAGCCACAGCTTTATTCCTGCTGTGCTCACTCTGTTTTATTCATGGTTACCCGCCCCCGCAGCACTTAGCACCTGGCATTTAATGTATTTCTGAATGAATAAGTGAAAATAAGCAAATGAATGAGAGAGAGAGAGAGAGAGATGGTCCTTCCTCTGGGGCTGTTTCCTCATCTAGAAAACAGGAACAGCATGGGAAGTCCCTGGCGGTGCAGTGGTTAGGACTCCACCCTTCCACTGCAAGGGGCACAGGTTCGATCCCTGGTCAGGGAACTAAGATCCTGCATATCGCACACCACAGCCAAAAGCAAAAAGAAGAACAGTAAGACTGCCTCAAGGATCACCGTGAGGATTATAAGAAATGATGCCCACTAGCGAGGTGATCTGGGGAGACTGGGCCTCCCCGGGCCCACAGACTGACAGGTCACCAAGGTTCCCCCAAGGGAGTCTCCTGAAAGGTCCTTCTCTGGGGGCCTCACCTGCCGCCCAGGGACCCCGTGAGGGAGGAGAAAGGAGGGCAAGGGGAGGCTCTGGTTCAAGGTCCCACCTACCAGTGGAGAAGGTACCTACGTGTTAACCTCGGCTTCCTCTTCTGTAACCGGAGATTCAGACACCTACCTCGAGAAGATGACACAGATAATGAACCTCAGCTTCAGCCTCGCACAAGAGTGAGGCCTCATGAAATGTCAGCACATACACTCCCATCACTGATATTATTTTTATCTGTCAATCTTTGATGAGAGAAGAAAGCCCCCACCCCCAACACGCAGATTACAATATATTTTCCTCATACTTCCCCCGAAATGGGGTGTCTCACTCCCCTTCAACCATACCAGCTAATCTGCCTTTTCCTGTGACTCTCCAGGCTTGTCCCCGCCTCGGGGCCTTTGCACGTGCTGTTCCCTCAGCCTGGAAGGCTCTTCCCCCAGGTTATTACGGAGGAAGACACTCTCCCCCTCCACATCTTGCTTTCATTCTTTATAAAGCACTTATCACAGTCTCCATGCTATTTTATACTCTAATGAGTGGTCCTTTCTCATCAGTGGAATGGATTTCTGTGTGTCTGGATCACTGCCGTCTCCACAGAACTTAGACTGGTGCGAGGCAGATACACGATGCTCAAAAAATAATTATTAAGAGAAGGAAGGAAGGGAAGTTACATAAGCCTCTGAGCCTCTGTTTCTACATCTGTAATACAGGGTAAATAAGAGCTTCTATCTCTTAGGGTTCTTTGGAAGATTAAAGGAAACATTACATAGAAAGTGCTTAGCACCGGGAAAAGAGCACAATAAAAACTCGTATTTTAAAAAAGCACAGATGTCTGCCAGCAGGCGAGTGGATGCACAGATTGTAGTGTATTCACAAAATGGAATACAACTCCGCAATCTAAAGAAGAACCGCGCACACACAGGACGACACGGACGTGTCCTAAGAACAGTGGCCGAGCCAAAGAGGCCAGAGACACAGAAGGTTGGCCCCGTGGGACCACGCTGCTGCAGAAGCCAGCGAACTGCCAAGAGCATCTCTGATGACAGAGATGACCAAACCGGCTACTTTTCTCAGCAGAACACCAAACAGGTTACTTTTTGTCTCCAGGTGCTGACCAGCAAGGGGCATGAAGTGACCTCTGGGGTCAGCACGTTCTAGATCTTGGCCTGGTGGTGAAGAGCAAGCAACAGTCACGGAGATGTGCACGTAAGACCTGTGTACTTAAACGGGTGTAGTCACACTGCTCTCAAAATTACTCCAAACTTTTTATTTTTCCAGCAAAGTGATGGAAAGGAGATGGTTCCCTTCCACCCTAGTTCATCCACCTGCCCACACACGCGGCTCCCAGGTTCTGGCAGCCAACACATCCATTGCACTTCAGGCAAACCAAGTCCCCCCTCCCACGCGGCCCTGGCTTCGGTGAGGCCTGTTACCAAAGAGACAAGCTGCTACACACACACACACACACGCACACACACACACACACATGCGTGCACACACCCTCACTGCCCCACGGCTCTGCTTCCGAGAAGATGCAAGAACAGGAAGACTGCTTGGAGGTTCCAAAAGGTCAGAGTGGTAGTGCTGGGGAGGGAAGGCAGGGGGCTCCCCACTGAACGGGGAAGCACCTCCAGCACTAGAGCGGGATCTTCTCCTGGTGTTTGACAGACGCCCACACCCATCACGGGCACCGAGACATCCTCAAATGCTTGCTCGATCGTTGCTTGAGGGGCACCTCCAGGAGCCCCAGCACTGGGCACACCCCACATGTTCACAGACCGCTGCCTGGTGCTTTCCCCTGTTTAAAACCTTCCCACGGTGCCTACCACTCTCAGAATAAAACCAGACTCCTCAGGGGCCTGACACAACTCTACTCCCCAACCCCTCTGCCTCCCTTCTCCCCCGCTCCTCCTGTGCACAGGGCCACTCTGATGTTCCAGGAACGTATCAGTCGCTCAGTCATGTCTGACTCTTTGCAACCCCATGGACCACAGCACGCCAGGCCTCCCTATAGTTTAAGCATCATCACTCCTGGAAAATGCTGCTGCTAAGGTACCCCACCTCTTACCTTGCTTCATTCTTTTTTTTTGCATAGTATTTATCACCTACTACAAGAATTGATGCTTTTGTACTGTGGCGTTGGAAAAAACTCTTGAGAGTCCCTTGGGCTGCAAGGAGACCCAACCAGTCAATCCTTAAGGAGATCAGTCCTGGGTGTTCATTGGAAGGACTGATGTTGAAGCTGAAACTCCAATACTTTGGCCACCTGATGTGAAGAGCTGACTCATTTGAAAAGACCCTGATGCTGGGAAAGATCGAGGGCAGAAGGAGAAGGGGATGACAAAGGATGAAATGGTTGGATGGCATTACCGACTCAATGGACAAGAGTTTGGGTGGACTCCGGCAGTTGGTGATGGACAGGGAGGCCTGGCGTGCTGCGGTTCATGGGGTCGCAAAGAGTCAGACACGACTGAGCGACTGAACTGAACTGAAGTGAACCCTGTCGAACTTCCTTATGTAATGTCTTTGTTGACTAGCTTCATCATAAGCCCAGTGAGGATGAGTATCTTGCCTGTCTCGTGCACTGCTGCATCCCCAGCCCCTGGTACACAGTAGGTGCTCAATAAATTACTTGTAGATACAAACCACACGCTGATCACAGGACTGACTTCCTTATAATTTTCTGCAGCATTTCAGTCCTTTTCAATGTTATGAGCACGTGTGGTCTTTATAATTTAAAATTGAGGCACATGGGGCTTGCCTGGTGGGGTCCGAGTGGTTAAGAATCCACCTTCCAATGCAGGGGTCATGAGTTTGATCCCTGCTCAGGGAACTAAGGTCCCACATGCTGAGGGGCAACTAAGCCCACATGCCACAGCTGGAGAAGCCCGCGCACAGCACAAGTAGAAAAAAGTCTGCACACTGCAATGAAGACCCAATGCAGCCAAAAGGACATACACATATATATATATGAAAAGAAAAAATAAAATAATATTAAAGTACAACTAGAAGTCTGATTTTAAAATCCAAGTGGGGGCAATCCCTAGGTTAGGGGGTTTGATGTCCAAAGAGTGGCATAAAAATGACCCAGGGAGCTTTTCAAAAGACACATTTGCCCAAGAGGTGTACCAGGAAGTGCTAATCTGACTCAAGAGCTATGGGAAAGTCAGGGAACTTGTGCCTTTGTAGAAGCTCCCAGATACTCTCCAGGGCTCGAGGGAGCATGGGGAACTCGGGAACATGTAGGCAATCAAGGAGGGCTGCTGGGAAGAGGAAGACAGAGAGAATCCTGACAAACAGCCAAGATCAGACTGAGCCAATTCCTGGGCCCTGCTACTCAGAGGCCCTAGTGCAGTGGGATGGGTGGAGCCTGGGCATCTACTTTGTCATACACTTTCCCAGGTGCCTGAGCAGGCTCTGAGGTTTAGAAAGCACAGGTGAAGTGGAATTTGTTCACGGACTGTAGCCTGCCAGGCTCCTCTGTGCATGGAATCCTCCAGGGGATCTTCCAACCCAGGGATGGAACCCAGGTCTCCCACATTGTGGGAGGATTCTTTACCGTCTGAGCCAGCAGGGAAGCCCTAGAAAGTGCTAGATCTAATCTAGCAGTAAGATTAGACTAGAGTCTATTCTTATGGTTTGAATGTGTACAGTGGCCTTTCAAGGCAAAACCTGATAAAAGCATGATAAGAAAATTGGAAATCACACATTCCAACTGCACAGTTCATTAATGCTTTGGTATGTCACCTTCAACAGTTTTTCTCTGCGTCCTTTTGAAGGCACAGATGCCGTCACAAGCTGTACATAATCAGGCATGTCACCTTCTTTGTCTGCGGCAGTTGGAGAAGGGGGCGTGCCTGGTCACCTTGCCATTTCCCCATTTGGGGACATTTAGGTTGTTTCCAGTGTTGAGTTCTCACCCATGGTGCTTTGATGAACATCGTGGTACTTAAGTGTCTGGGGCTTTCCCCCCTCTATGCTTTGGACTTTTTCTCAGTCTCCAATATCTGTGTGAGATCCAGGGGGTCCCAGGATATCACATTTGGGAGCCTCATGAACACTCTGCTAAATGTTTCACCGAAGGGTCTGCACCAACCGATTGCCCCCAAATGATGTCAACAGCCACGAGGTAGAGTCTTATCAGAGGTGAAGTCCCATCGCATTACAGAGACGCGGAGGCCCGGACAGCAAAGCCTCTGTGGCGGACGCTCACTGGAAACTGACTTCGTTGCTAGATGCTGTCCTGAGTGATTCACCAACGTGAACTCCTGTGACGCCCACCACGCCCCTGTGTGCTGGGGATGACCATGCAGGGAATGCATGTTTGATCATCATCACCACCACCCGTGCTCAATTTTCCTACAAAAATGATTTGTGGACACAGCTGGGGACGGAGAGGGTGGGATGAATTGAGAGAGCAGCACTCACATATGTACTCTAACCACCATGTGTGAAACAGATTGCTGGCGGAACCTGCTGTATACTGTCGGGAGCTCTGCTCAGAGCTCTGTGACGACCCAGAGGACTAGGATGCAGTGGCGGAAGGAGGCTCAAGAGGGAGGGGATCTATGTATACTTAGAGCTGATTCACATTGGTACAGGAGAAACCAGCACAACATCGTAAAGCCATCATCCTCCAATTAAACATGAAATTTTTTTTAAATGACTTGTCCAACCACATCACTGAGCAAAGTCAGAGTTCCAGAAGGCCTGGGTTTCTCGGGTGGCACAAGGGATGGCCCGGCAGGGCACCCACACCCCCAGGAAGGGACGAGAGGTTATCAGTCTACACTCTGCGGCAGAACCATTCCTGCTGATGAGCCAGCCTGGTCGCTGCAACACGGGATGCCAGGCATCCATGGGCAGGGCTGGACTCTGCCTGCTGAAGCCATGTCCCAACCCATGGCCCAGGGCCTGGGGCCAAGTCCTCGGGAATACAGATGTCAGAGAATGAATGACTGAAGGAAGGCAGGAGTCTGCCGAGACACCAGCGGGCAAGGCAGTGCCCCACTGCCCCGAGCCTCGCCCCAGGCCACCAGCCACAAGACACGCGACGCAGACCTAGAATCCTGTACTCAGCTCTGCACAAATGCCCCAGTTCCCCTTTTTCTCTTTGCAGAACTTCCCACCACATCAGGCTAACAAGGAAGTCAGCGTCCCAGAGGGAGGAATGGTGACAGCCACACAAATCATTTCATGTCTGCTGAGGAAAGAGGAAGAGGCTGCTCGGACGGGCCTAGGGCTCATCTGCCCGCTGCCAACCAGCCAGGGCTGGCCACCCGGCTGCGTGCCAGGGCAGATGGAGAAGCTGTCTGGAGAAATCGAACAAGTCTACTCAGAAACTGTGTCCACAGGCAAATCACCCACTACCTGCAGTGGCCTCAGTTGTACTCATCTGTTAAATGGGTCAGATGGTGCCTACCGAAGAGCTGCTGCTGCTGCTGCTGCTGCTGCTGAGTCGCTTCAGTCGTGTCTGACTCTGTGCGACCCCATAGACGGCAGCCCACCAGGCTCCCCCGTCCCTGGGATTCTCCAGGCAAGAACACTGGAGTGGGTTGCCATTTCCTTCTCCAATGCATGAAAGTGAAAAGTGAAAGTGAAGTCGCTCAGTCGTGTCCGACCCTCCGCGACCCCATGGACTGCAGCCTAGCAGGCTCCTCCATCCATGGGATTTTCCAGGCAAGAGTACTGGAGTGGGTTGCTATTGCCTTCTCTGAAGAGCTACTAGGATGATTTAAATAAGAGAATACCTGTAAAGGCCTCTCTGGCCCAGGGCCCAGCAGACACTATGTGCTCCATAAATGTCCCCAATGAGGATTAAGTTCAAGCTTTCCATCTGGGCGGACTGGAGTTGTTCTGTCTAGTTAAGGCTATGGTTTTTCCAGTAGTCACATATGGATGTGAGAGTTGGACTATAGAGCAAGCTGAGCTGAGCGCCAAAGAATTGATGCTTTTGAACTGTGGTGCTGGAGAAGACTCTTGAGAGTCCCTTGGACTGCAAGGAGATCCAACCAGTCCATCCTAAAGGATATCAGTCCTGAGTGTTCATTGGAAAGACTGATGTTGAAGCTGAAACTCCAATACTTGGGCCACCTGATGCAAAGAGCTGACTAAATGGAAAAGACCCTGATGTTGGGAAAGATTGAAGGCAGAAGGAGAAGGGGACAACAGAGGTTGGATGGCATCACCGACTCAATGGACATGAGTTTGGGTAAACTCCGGGAGTTGGTGATGGACAGGGAGGCCTTGGCATGTTGCAGTCCATGGGGTTGCAAAGAGTCGGATACAACTGAGTGACTAAACTGGGGAGGGATGAAGGGAGCTCAGGGAGGGGTTGCCTGAATGAGTCTAGGTGGGAGATGATGGTGGACTCAATCAGGGTAGTGACATGGGAGTGGGAAAAATGGTCAGACTCTAAATGGACTTTGAAGGCACAGTCCACAGGATTTGCGGGTGGATGGGATGTTGGGGGTGAGAGAAGGGAGTGGAGGTCGACTCCTTGGTGTTTGGCCCAAACACCGGCAGGATGGAGGTCACTTTTACTGAGACAGGAAATACTGTGGTTTGGGGGTAGGGGGAGCATGTAGAGCGAGAGTTCAGTCGGGGACATTTTAGGTCTCTGTCATGCAAGCCTGTGTGGCAAGAGAGACAGATCATCGGCCAATCATTGCACAATGTGGACTCAACAGCAGCCATGCTGAGTGCCAGGAAGCCAGACTGGGCAAGGGGATGCAGGCAGGGGCATTCAGGGACGGCTGCCTGGAGGAGGCACAAGAGAGGAGACAGACAAGAAGGTTGAGGAGCCAGGGATTCAAGGGAGGCGGTGAAGCTGCTTCCTCTGCTACCCCATCACTTCACCTCCCGCTTCACAGCCAGGGCCGACAGGGTCCAAGAATGAAGGCAGCACGGCTCCTGCGGTCAAGCTGCGGGGTCAGACGAGTGGGTTCCCATCCCAGACTGGCTATCTTGCTGTGCGGCCCTGGGCTGGCAACTCCACCCCTCGACGGTTCGGTTTCCTCATTTCTAAAAAGGAATGACGGTGCCAACTTCGGGAGCACGGTGTGACGCTCCAGAGACCCAGAGAGGAATGCCAGCCCCCGCCACTGATGCACCGTGCCCTCCCCCAGACCTCAGTGAAAGCTGCTTTGTCGGGGAGGCTGGACCAAGACCGACTGGGAGGACAGGGAGTGGTGGGACCCGCGGGGCTAAAACCACTGCCGGGAGCTTCCCCCAGCCCTGGCCGGTCCCCCTGGGATTTTCCACCTCTTCAAAACGGGACTCTCTGATAAATGCTAGGGCTTCCTTGGGAGCAGGGGTTCTTTCCACTGAAGCTGAATTTAGTCTTCAAGCACCATGCAGGGCGGCAGGGGTCACCCGCCTCTCAGAGGGAGGGAGAGGACCCTGGTCCGCGGGCAACAAGAACCCCATGTCGCCTCAGCTCTGGGGACACAGGTGGCCTGTGGGGCAGCTCCTGTTGTGTGTCAGTCGCCACGTGCTCGCTCACACCCACCGCCCGACCCGGAACACAGAGCTTCTGCCTCCTTGATGGCTCCACGGAGTCACTGACACGCTCACTCAGCAAAGAACACAGTGAGCAGTTGCTAAGGGGCAGGCCCCAGGCTAGAACAAGAAACCAAGGAGGGGATGCGCCCGCCCTCGGAGAGCTGATGCAGGAGGCACCGGCAATAAACAAACAGGACACCGGCTGGGCCAACCCCGAACAAACTTTCTGGCCAACCCACCACTAAGTGTTCTGAAGAAAACTCCGCTGTATCGGGAGATAGGAAGCTGGAGGGGGTGGGGTGCGGGGGCTGGGATTGAGACCCTGAGGAGATGAGGGAATGAGCCGGGGGACAGCAGGGGAGAGCACAGCGCCTCACAGCAAGTGCAAAGGCCCTGGGGCCAGGGGCCTGCTTGCTGTGTCTGTGGAACAGCCAGGCAACCCCTGCGGCCGGAGCAGAGCCAGCAGCTAAGCAGAAGGACCAGGCAAGGTGACCCAGGTAACTATGGGTCACCAACTCGGGCAGAAAGGTACACGGGTGCCTGACCACACAGGCTGAGGAGATGGACCGTGTTCTAAGCATGAAGGGCGAGGCCCTGAGCAAGAAGGTCACTCAGCACCGTGGACCAGCAGGGGAAGGACCCTAGTCCTCAGTGCTGCAGGGTCAGTGCGGCCCCAGCTCCCCCAGGACAGGGTAGAGGACGCCAGGGCCCCCTTGGGGCCTTCCCCTCCCCTCCACAAGCTTCATTTGTCCCCATCTGTGAAACAGATATGAGCTCTGCCCAGCTGCCTACGGGGGTCCAACGAGGAACACGCTGACACACTGCAGCTGGAGGCTGGGGTACCCCAGACCCCAGCCTCACGTTTCTTCAGACCCCTTTGCCCCCGAGAACGAACCTCCCAGGTTCTAGCGAAACACAAACGCTAGGCTCCCAGGGACCCGACCCCCCTCAGACAGCCTGAAACAGGCTCTCTGAGAGCTAAGGTGTCCAAGGAGGTGGTGCCTGGCAACCAGACGCCTGCCTAGCAACGGTGAGCTGGGATGGCAGCCAGACTCCATGGCAACCAGCAGCTGGGGCCCGGGGCTGGGCACTGCTTCGGAGGGAGAGTCAATGGGGAAGGGAGGGTTCCCAGGCTCCCCTCTAAAGCAGCGTGACTCACGGGCCCTCAGAAAAGCCAGCAGGCACCGCTTGCAGGACTGGAGGCCCAGGCTTCGCTCCCTTGCCTAGCACTGGGTCTCTTGAGTGGTTCACTCTGCTTCTCTCCAGAAGGAAGACCAATGTGAGAACTCAACATTAATAAATACCAATAAGAACAGCAAGAACAGCACAAATAAGAACAAGCATTTATATGGAGCATCGCCTACGTGCCAGGCTCCAGCCTATGTTTTTTTTTTATTATTTATTTATTTGGCCGCACCGGGTCTTAGTCGCGTGGGATCTTCCATCTTCATTGTAGCATGTAGGATCTTTAGTTGCAGCATCTGGGATCTAGTTTCCCGACAAGCGAGGGAACCTGGGCCCCCTGCATTGGGAGTGTGGAACTTTAGCCGCTGGACTAGCAGGGAAGTCCCCAGGCTATGTATTTTATATGCCACTATCTCATGTAATTCTCCTGAGGCAGGTGGTATTCCAATTAATCCCATTTCACAGGTGAGAAAACTGAGGTGCTGAGAGCGCGAACACCACACTCAGCAAGGGGCAGAATCAGAGAGGCTGACCTCACGCCAGGCCTCTCACCCACGCCACCATCCCGTCTCTGGTGTGTAAGGGCCCAGGGTTCTTCTCTCACCCGCTGGTCCGGTCAGCAACTTCTACAGCATTAATAATGACATAATAATAGTTGCTAATGCTTATTGAGCGTGCTGTACGAGACACGCACTCTTCCAAACACTCAACTGCACTGGCTTCACCCTCACAACCTTGCAAGGCAGCCGTCTAGGAAGAGCGCTTTTTGCAGAGGGAGGCCGAGGGAGGCAAAGAACGTGCCTGAGAAGGTTCACTAGGAAGCTGTGAGACTGCAGCAAAAATGCAGGTTTTCTGGCAGCAAAACCACCGCACGACACGAGGCACTTCACAAGTGTTTGATGATCATGACCTGGGTCTGACTCTGGAAAAGCCTCCAAGTCCTGAGCTCTCCGACTCTCCAAACTCCAGCCTGAGGCCCCGGGGCCCAAGCCACACACCACCATTATACTTTCAGTGGACTTCAACCTCAGGCACACACACAGAAGGCTGCTAACCCCAGTGTCCCTCGGGGCTGGCCACCAGGCTGGATATTCATCCCCCTCCTGCCACCCAGAATTATCTACAGATTGATCCTAGGAGGAAATGAACGGCCTCATAAGGTCACATTACAAACATCTGAGTGCAAACCCTGACACCAGAGGCAGAGCTGGAGAGGAGCTGAGAACCTGAGATGCTCACAAGGTCTCTGCCCTCAGCCACCAGGTAGCCAGTAGCACCTGCAGTGACTCTGATATAACATAGGCTTGAGGTCACAGCAAAGCCAAGCTGTGACAGCCTGGGGCCAGTAGCCTTACCTACTGAGACTCAGTTTCCACATCTGTAAAATGGGCATCATGAGAGCAATGCCCTATAGCAGCAAAGAACTGAAAAAAGACCACAGATAAAGGCCTTAGAACAGCACCAAAGACAAAGCTCCAAGTGGAACTTCTACTGCTCCATCATGATCATCATCAGGATGATCAGTAGGTGAGATCCCACAGCCAGAGGTGCCCAAGAAGTCTACACCAGAGACTACAAATACCAATGCCTACAGAAGCCAGGCCGGGAGCACGCTCAGTGAAGCTGGCGAGGTGCGGGACAAAAGGGAGACAGGTGGACTGTGGCAAACTGGACTGCAGATGTTCATCTAAAGCGGTGGGCACTACGCTGCTCCAATCAGCTGTCACCAGGCAGAAATAGAGCCAGAGCTCTCTGTTTTCCAAGAGAAATTGGAAATCTAGACATTTATAACAATTTTTCCAACTTTTAAAACTCTGTGCTAGCTAAATCTAAAATGGACATGGAAAGGCAAAGAAACTAGCATAGCCAACACAATTTTAGAAAAGAACAATATTGGAGGGCTCACACTATCTAATTTTTTTTTCATCTTTTTGCTGCACCAAGGAGCATGTGGAACCCCAGTTCCCCAACCAGGGATTGAACCCGGGCCCCCTGCATTGGCAGCACGAAGTCTTAACTACTAGACCGCCAGGGAAGTCCCTGCACTATCTAATTTTGAGAGTTATGATAAAGTTACAGTCATCAAGAACATACGGTACTGGTGAAAGGTCAGACACACAGATCAAAGGAACAGAACAGAGTCCAAAAACAGACCCACACAAATAAAGCCATTTGATTTTTGACAAATGTGCAAAGGCAATTCAATGCAGAAGGGATGGTCTTTTTAACAGATGGTGCTGGGATAACTGACATCATATGCAAATTAATGAATCTCAACCTAAACTACACACTTTGTAGGGAAGTTATCTCAAAACGGATCATAAACACGTGACTCAGAAGACAGGGGAGAGAATCTTCGTGCCCCAAGGTTAAGCAAAAAGTTCTCAGACGTAACATTAAAGGCAAGATCCACAAAAGAAAATAAGGGATACATTAAAATTTAAAACGTTGGCTATGCCAAAGATACTGTTCAGAGAATGAAAAAACAAGCTACAGACTAGCAGAAAATATTTGCAAATGACAAGTCTGACAGAAGATCCCTATGCAGACTATAACTCTAAATTCTACAGCAAGAAAACAAACAAACCAATCAGCAAAAGCAGATATAAGACCTGAACATTCACATCCCCCAAAGAGGATATGTGGATGGTAAAAACGCGCAGGAAAAGAGGCTCCACGTCATTAGCCATTAAGGACATGCAGACGAAAACTGCAATGAGATCCTACTATCTTCTATTGGAATGGCTTTTTTAAAAACCTGACAATACCAAGTGCTGACAAGGATGTAAAAACCACAGGGTCTCTCAGACACTGCCGGTGGGAACGCCAAACAGCACAGCAACTTTGGGAAACGGCTCAGCAACTTCTCACAAAGTTAAACACCCACTTACCATATGGGCCCACTCCTGGGCACTCGTCCTAGAGAAATGAAGACTTACGTTCACACCAAAACCTGTACACAAATGTTTATAACAGCTCTATTTATAAACGCCAAAAACTGGAAACAATATGCCCTTCAACAGGTGAACGGATAAGCAAACCGTGGAACATCCAACCAACGGAAGAAGACGCAGCGATGACGCAGCGATGACAAGGAACAAACTGGATACACCCGGCACCGTGGGTGGAGCCCAGAGGCCTCATGTTAAAAGAAAGAAGCCCGTCTCAAAACGCTGCAAGCTGGTGATTCCCGGAATCTATACATCCTGGAAATGGCAACACTGTAGGGACAGAACCCAAAACTACAGGGACTAAAACAGACTGGTTTTCAAGGGCTACAGGTCGGGAAGGGCATGACCCAGGGAGGGCAGGACCTCTGAGGGTGGGGGGCAATGAATGACGATATTTTAAAAATTAAACCTTTAAAACTCTTGCATTGGGTATCAATACAAACTTGGAGTTATTTTCTTTTTTTTAATTTAAATTTATTTATTTTAATTGGAGGCTAATTACTTTACAATCTTTAATGTACAGTTGCCCCTCCATATCCACAGGTTCCGTATCTGGAGAGTCAACCAACTGTGGATCAAAAATATTCCCTCAAAATTCCAGAAAAATCTAAAAAGCAAAACTTGAATTTGCCAAGTATCGATAACTATTTACATAGCATTACACTGTAATAGGTATTATAAGTAACCTGAGTGAGTGAGTGAGTGAGTGAAAGTCACTCAGTAGTGTCTTTGCGACCCCATGGACTGACTATACAGTCCATGGACTCCTCCAGGCCAGAATACTGGAGTTGGGTAGCCTTTCCCTTCTCCAGGGGATCTTCCCAACTCAGGGATTGAAGGCAGGTCTCCCGCATTGCAGGTAGATTCTTTACCAGCTGAGCCACAAGGGAAGCCCATAAGTAACCTAGAAATGATTTAAAGTATATAGGAGCATTTGCATAGGTTACACACAAATACTATGACGTTTCATATAAGGGACTCGAGCATCCTCAGATTTTGGTATCTGTGGGCATCCTGGAATCACTGCCCCATGGATACAAGGAATGATCATATACAGGTAGAATGCTATGGAAATATAGATGTGTGTGCAGGTGTGAATAGCACATACACATGTATTTCCCAGCTCTATCCACCAAGAGGGCCCAGAAGCAGTGACAAGCAGTCACAGCAGCAACAAGTTCACCTCACCCCTAGACCTAGGTTTCTAAATACTACCTTCCAATAAAAAGAACCAGAGCTCCTTGGATAGTAGTTAATTCCAGGGCTAAGACAGAGGAAAGACAAGATGAGGCTGGAAAAATCACACAGTCCCCTGGACAACTCTGCAACTTCTCCAGAACAAAGACACTCCTCCAGGGTCCACTCATTATCCAAGTCCTCCCAGGGAGAAAGACCATCCTGTCTGCAAAATATTCCAAACAAGCTGACCACTTCTAAAATTATCCCCCAAACACCCTACCTAACCTCCTTTCTGTATCTTTCCAGCTCCTGCTCTCCTGGATATACCACAGTCAAAATACGGGGCAAAGTGAAAGCAAATCAGTTGCAAAGTGAAACTGCAAGCTTTGCAAAAGATGCTGGATTTCATGACATCGACAAAAGTGATGCTGGCAAACAGCAAGCAGCTAACGCGGGACAAAGCTATAAACACATAAGGACCTGGCAGGTAGGCCGCTTCACACAGAAAGGAAGAAGACAAGACAGAGTTCCAGGAGATGATGGAACCATCAAAGGGAGGTAGGCGTGAGCACTGAAAACCAGCTCTAAAGTTTTTGCAGAATGACTCAATCATCATACTCTTTATCATCATGCTGTAAAGGGCAACTTTATGTGAAATGACATCACAGCATGCAATCACTTAATTTTATCAGAAAATTTATGCATCCCCCAGTGGAAAAAAAAAAATCAACACTAGGTTCACTCTTTACTGATCGAAGAATGCATGACAAGTTGCTCCTGCATCCTAAATCCTATATCCTAATTAATGAAAAGATACAATTCAACTTATTTTTAGGATATCTGGTTTTCTGTTCCACAAGGTAAAGTCCTCATCCAGTCCCTCCCTCCACTCCCAATACTGTCCTGTTAGGGTCCATTTCCAATGGATTCACGGTCCGCTTTCTGGTACCAATCCGAGGCAGTGAGGTCGTTCTAGATCTGCAGATTGCCGAGCCCCACAGGACGTAAAGGTCTCCCCGCCTTCCTGGAGAAACCTCATCACTTGGGGCAAGAAACTGATTGGCCCACAGGAACCGAAAACCCACCAGAAGAGAAAGTCCAGTGGACCTCTGGGTGTGTGGCCTCGGGTGACAAGTATCTAGCACCTCTCCTGAACCCACCTGACCCCACAGCAGCCCCTTCCTGCCCTGGGCAGAAAGAGGCTGTCAGCTCCCCTACCTTTAGCCACTGGGCCCAGCCTGGTGAAATTTGATAAGGCATGCCTTCAAATGGGTACCTCTCATTTTATGTAAATTTCACCTCAATAAGGTTTAGATATTTAATAAGAGTTGGTTTGCCTGTGCATGGTACCACGTCTGGGGTCTCCTGTAACAGGAGAGCTGGACGGCAGCAGGCAGCCCAGCCCCCACCAGGTACAGGTGAGGGCCAGCAGTGCCAGGGAGCACCCTTCAGGCTCAGTCATCAGCCTATGGAGGTGCAGACAAAGAGAACAGGCTTACGGACACAGGGGCTGGGGGAGGAAGGAGAGGGTGGGACGAACGGAGAGAGTTACATGGACACATATACTCGACCACACGTAAAACTGAGAGCTAATGGGAATTTGCTGTATGACTCAGCGAACTCAAACCGCAGCTCTGTAACAACCTAGGGGGTGGGACGGGGTGGGAGGGAGGTTCAAGAGGAAGGAGACATATGTATACCTACGGCTGATTTATGCTGATAGATGGCAGAAACCAACACAATACTGTAAAACAATTATCCTCCAATTAAAAGGAAATAACATTTTTTAAAAGGACTCATTCATCAAAAATGTAAAGGATGCTAAGAGCCACTGGTGCCCCACCGCTGTCCACTATGTCCCAAGAAGCTGGCTTTGGGGCACCACCCCTGGTGGTGCTCAGGCTTAGCTGCAGCCACTGAGCCTCCCAGGGCTCCCAAAACCCCTTCCAGGAGGCCAGGCACAAGAGCACCACCCAGCCAGTAAGAAGCTCGGGTATCACTGCTGAGATGCAAACTCTGGGGCCCCTCCTCTCACCCCGTGGAAGTGACCCCTAGTCCCTGGGCAGTGGCAAGGACTCATGGCCACTGGCTAGCCTCTCTGGGCTTTTAAGGTCAACTTTCAAGACTTCACCTCCCCCGATAATCAGGCCCCAGGCAGTGGCCCCTCTTCTTTCCCCCTTTAAGCCTTTTCACCTCTGAGGTTTTAGATCCCCCAAGGCCCCAGCAGGAGAAAGAAAACTGAGCTCATTTCCCCAAATTCAGTCCACAAATATTTACCAGCCCCCTACCACGGGGCCAGGCAATGGAGGTGCAGGATCGAGAGAAACCCAGAGCCTAACTTCTAGTAAAAGGAAACACGTGGTCAGCCAGACATACGTCCCCAGGGACCCAGAGGAGCAGTGTTAAGAGGAAGGAGAAAGCAGGGGAAGGCGGGACTTCTCAGACAGGTGGGCGGGGAGGGTCTCTGTGGAGGGTATTAGAGGGGAGAGAGGCCTACTGGGGTTGCGGTGGGGGGCGGCGGGGCCGGGGGGAGCCGGTTCATTGGATCCTGGGAGAGGGTGTCCTGCAGCAGGAAGAGAGGGCTGCTCCAGAGGGATCTGGAGCACAGATATGGGGGCGGGGGGCGAGCGCCAGACCGAGACCGGGGAAGGTTGGCGGGGAGGGGAACACCACTAGGCACACCCAGGAATCGAGGTTTGTACCAAGTTTCCTGGAAAGGGACCCAGTGCCTCGTTGGAAGAGGGGAGGGCGGGTGGGGAGACACCCTCGCAGGAAAATGAGCAGCAACTACCAAAATCAAAAATGCATATGTGTCCTCAGAAGAAGCAAACCAAGCCCCTTCTGGAATCAATCCTGCAGAGACAGCAGCACCTGTGACCTATGACATTCTGTGCAAAGGGGGCAGAGAGCCAAGTGGTGAAGAGCACGGATTCTGAAGGCAGAGTGTGGGGGAGATGGGAGTGGGGAGGGAAAGCGGAGAAGAAAGAGAGAAAGGGGTGAGGGAGGGGTGGGAAGGGCCCGAGGCCGCTGGGATGGGTCAGA
>NW_011494610.1:2736382-2740782 GCF_000754665.1 Bison bison bison
TGACCCTCCCAGCCCCGCTTCCCACCCCACACTCCGAGAACCTCTCAGAAGCCCCCCTGAGCACCGCAAGCTGATGACCCTCTGGGGACTCACTCCTTGGTGGCCGGCAAGTCTAGCAAAGCTGGGCGGAAAGCCATTCGGGACCCCTCCCTTCCCCACCCTGGTGAGTGGGCAGTGCCTCAAAAAGGAGAGAGAGAATTCCTTTAACCCCAGAGACTGACACCTGCCTCGACTTGAGTCACCTCTGGATACACCATTCTCACAGTCAGGGGGAAATTGATCCCAACTCTCCAATGAGTTCTATTAAAAGGCATCAAAAAGGTCCTTTATTTAAAAAAAAAAAAAAAAGGCTGACTTCAAAACATCACATGTATTAATAATAAGTGTTTGACGGAGCAACAGATGCCTGAATGCCCGTTGGCAGTAGAGCCTCCGATCAACCAGGGTCCACGAGAGACTCTTTCAAAGACCAGAGCACTTTTCTAGCTCATTTCCTCTTTATGCTACTCACAACATTATAGATTTATATAAAGGTTTTTTAAAAACCCTCTTGCAAAAAAGAAAAACTCATTTTTACAAGGAATTCTATAAGCAGATCTGGAGGGTAGGAGAAAGACTAAGAAAAACCCTATAGAAGGCTGGTTGCAAAATGTTTTTAAAAAGGAAAAAAAAAAAATTTTAACATAGAAATACCCAATGAAACATTTTCAAAGTCTAATTTTGAAGAATGATCAAAACACTTTTTTCCCCCCAAACATCCCAAATTACAAGTGGCCACCAGATGCTGGGGTCTGGAAATACGACTGTGGTTTGTTTTATTTTCTTTGTCTTTAAGAAACCTAAAAATTAGGGAAGTCACAAATACCCAGGAAAAGGAAAAACTCGGAAAACTGCCGATGTGGTGACTAAACCTAACGTGCGGACTGCCAGAAGCTTCACAGTGAACGCACCCAGACCAAAACCTCTAACGCTGAGAGGGGACCACAGAGAGGTCACGCGCAAACCCAAATGTAACATGCAATTCACTCGACGTGTTTAAAGGGCCCATGGGAAGTGTTTCGTAAGTGGAGAGGTTTTTACTGGTGAGTCCACATCCACCATAGAACCCTGCCCTCCACCACCCAAGGACCAGGCAGGCAGTGTCCTAGAGCCTTCTGCAGGATGCAGGGCAGATGTTTGAGGATATGATGTAACCTGGGTGAAGTGAATTCATCCAAGAATGAGTCATGAAAGCAGCCCTCAAATGTCCTTCAGAAATCTCAGTTGCGGAACGCTGGGCTCAGACCCAAAGACCCACCCACTGCCACCTCACACAGGACTCTCCCCTCTTTCAAATAAGTTCTGCAGGCACCTCACCTTTTGCCATCAGCTTTTGTTTCCCCTTTTTGTAGCAAAGCACCCTAATGCAGCTTGAGGGGTGTCACACATAACCTCCACCTGAGCCACACAGGACACAAGAATGAAGGTAACAGAAAGGGCAGCGGAACAGAGACACACGTTGAGCACCTAGATCAAACCATACCTGAAGCTGATCTCCCAGCTGCTCGAGCTACAACATTTAATCTCTTGTTTAAATCAGCTTGGTTTGGGTTTTCAGTCACTTACACAGAAAGTCCACTACCAAAGATTAAATAAAACCCTGACCCTAGCTAGGAACTCAGAAGTCCAGCTATGAGCACTCCTTCCAAATAACCACCAATTCAGAATGAAATAAGTCCTTCAGGTGTCACCTCAGTGAAATCTGGCAACCACTTCCTCCATGTCTTTGTCCACCTTCGTTGCCAGGACAACATGCTGAGCCTCAGGCCCTGACCCAGGTCCTCACCACAGTGCTTCTCTGGAAGAGGAGGGGGAAGGGGAAGGAAGCTGGGGGAGGAGGCAGAGGGAAGGTGAAGGAGGGGAGGAGGGGAGTGGGTGAAGAGGTGGGTATCAGCAGGAAGCTCTTCCTGAGAGTTCAGGATGAGCTGAGCGGGCAGGGCACACGGCATAAGCACTTTGATGCCAGATCCCATTTAATCCTCACTAAACCCTCAGAATTGATGCTTTTGAACTGTGGTGTTGGAGAAGATGCTTGAGAGTCCCTTGGACTGCAAGGAGATCCAACCAGTCCATTCTGAAGGAGATCAGCCCTGGGATTTCTTTGGAAGGAATGATGCTAAAGCTGAAACTCCAGTCCTTTGGCCACCTCATGTGAAGAGTTGACTCATTGGAAAAGACTCTGATGCTGGGAGAGATTGGGGGCAGGAGGAGTAGGAGAAGCGGATGACAGAGGATGAGATGGCTGGATAGCATCACTGACTCGATGGACGTGAGTCTGGGTGAACTCCGGGAGTTGGTGACGGACAGGGAGGCCTGGCGTGCTGCGATTCATGGGGTCACAGAGTCAGACACGACTGAGCGACTGAACTGAACTGAACTGAAACCCTCAGGGGTCCGCACTGGTATCACCCTCGTGCTCCAGATAAGGAAACCAAGCTGCAGAGGGCTAAGTCCCTTGCCAGGGCCACACAGCCTGTCCATGGCAGGCCCAGGCTCCGGCCAGTCCCCCCGCCCCAGCCACCCACAACGCTGAGCTGTCCACTGCCAGGAACTGCCCACCTCTCCCCTTTCCCAGACTCCAGCCCTCAACAACTCAGGGCTCCTCTGCGCTTGCACTCTGTCCTTACCACTTTCTTCTCTGCTGTCCAGTCAAGCAGCCTGAGCCTCTCTGAGCCTTGAATCAGATCACGTCCCTACTCCATTCTCAGGGTAGCTTCCACCCCGCTGAGAATCAAGCCCAACATTCTCACCAAGCCACCCCAGACCTCACTCCTCGCAAGCTGCTCCAGCCATCCCAGCCTTCACCATACCAGCATGACCGCCCCCTCCCCCAGGGCCTTTGCACTTACCGTTCCCCCGGATGCTACCATGGCTAACACTTAGAGCCCTCTGTTCAAACATCAGCACCTCTCTGAAGCCATTCCCACTCAGCCTACTTCACTCCCACCCCAGCTCCATCTCTGTCTTATTTTTCTCACTAGCACTTATCGCTAGCTGATACTCTGTGTATTCATTTGTTTATTTGTTCACTGTCTATATGCCCACCCAAACGCAAGCTCCGTGACGGTGAGGACTCTCAGCCTCGTTCACTATCACAGCACCTGGAGACCACAGTACCTAGGCTGAGGGGCAGGCCTGTGAGTGAAAGAATGCAAGCGTGCATGCTGTGGGTGTAGGATGCCAACGACACAGCAAAACAGATCTTAAGTGCTTGACGTGTGTCTGCTGGGCTTCTGAGGTGGCTCAGTGGCAAAGAATCTACCAGCAGGAGATGCAGGAGGCGGGGTTCAATCCCTGAGTCAAGAAGATCTCCTGAAGGAGGGCATAGCAACCCACTCCAGTATTCTTGCCTGGAGAATCCCATGGACAGAGAAGCCTGGCGGGCTATAGTCCATTTAGCCGCAGAGAGTCGGACACGACTTAGCAACTAAACACCAGCAACAACAGTAAGAAAGGGAATCTTACTATTTTTAGGATGGGTAGTGAATCCACTCTAGGATCAGGACAGGAAAACAAAACAAAATCTCACCACTTCACCCTTTCAGACACAGCCTGACGACCCACTGGGCTCCCCAGAAATTTTTCCAGGAACCAAAGAGAAAAGATGGGAACAAAGGGCTCCACACCCCACAGGCTTGAAGGGAAAAGGAGGGCAGTAGGCAGCAAGGTAATTCGAGAAGTTGAAGAGGGAAAAAGCAAAAACCATGAGCTAGGTGGGGAGAAGGGAAGGCTAAATTCAGTAGCCCAGGCTGCCTCTCCTGATAGTTAAAATTCTGTTGTGTTAATTCTGAGTGCTTCAGCTTTCCTTCGCCTCCAAGGAGCTCTTGACTAAATTAGTGCCTGCAATATGCCACGGAGAAGAAAGGGAAGGTGAGGAGAGGCAGAAAAAGGCGCAGGGATGGCTGGACGTGCCACACCTGTGCTGAACATCAGGAGAATGAAAGGCAGACCCCAGAGCCTTCTCTCCAGACCACAGCCAGCAGGCTCAGACCCACGGCCCACAGCTAGGCACTCAGCACCCCTACCCCACTCCCTGCCACACCCTGACCTCGGGAGCAGGAACCTTCCTCCGTCCACCCAACCCTGTCCCACCCGCCCCATCAGCTCCCACCACCCCCCATCAGTTCAAACACCACTGGCTGCTCAGGGGGCCGCGTTCACTGAGAACCTGAGCGTGAGTTTATTTCTGGGAGCATGCTGGGGAGAGGGCGAGCGCACACACACATAAGGTACACGCGCTATTAACGCATGGGGGTGCATGTGCAGAAAATAGCATCCCCACTGGCTGGCTCAGACCCGCGCGCGCACACACACACACAAATGCTAATGTCACTCCTGCAGCAAACACGCAGAGACACACG
>NW_011494610.1:2740893-2746447 GCF_000754665.1 Bison bison bison
CGTGAGGAAACAGTCCCCCTCGTGCTGCTTCTGCCGGATGGCGGAGCCCTGGTGGTTACCACGTCTGTCTGCATGTCTGTCTGAGTCCGTTTGTGTGTAATAGTAACAATAGCTGATGCTATGGGTTCCTACCATGAGTCAGGTGCTGCTCTACTTGCTACATCCACCCCAGGATGGAGGTACTATTATAATGTTACCTCTACTTGACAGATGAGGAAAATGAAACACGAATGTCGGGTCTCTTGTCTCAGGGTCACACTGCTAGTGAGTGGCAGAGCTGGAACCCAGGGAGTCCAGCTCCCAAGCCTGCACTCATGTCACCACTTTATGATGCTGTGACTAGCCAGGCTCCGGGGGCACACTGACCACCATTCACATATTCAGTCCAGAAATAACGGATGAACTCCACTGTGCAAATGTACAGATTAGAAAGTGGAAGCACCAAGAGGTTCAACAACTTGCCCAAGGTCACAGCTGGGAAGGGGCAGGGCTGGAGTTTGAACCAGGGATGGCCTCTAGATCTCAGACCGTGATGCGCCAAGAGGCTTCCAGCTGTAGGAAGATAGTTAATGCCCGAAGTCAAAGACAGGAGCTGTAGATTCTGAATATAAGGGAATCATACAATATTTGGGAGAAGGCAATGACAACCCACTCCAGTACTCTTGCCTGGAAAAGCCCATGGACGGAGGAACCTGGTAGGCTGCAGTCCGTGGGGTCGCGAAGAGTCAGACTCGACTGAGCAACTTCACTTTCACTGTTCACGTTCATGCATTGGAGAAGGAAATGGCAACCCACTCCAGTGTTCTTGCCTGGAGAATCCCAGGGACGGCGGAGACTGGTGGGCTGCCATCTATGGGATCACACAGATTTGGACACGACTGAAGTGATGCAGCAGCAGCAGCAGCAGCATACGAGATTTCTCCTTCTCTGTCTGATTTACTTCACTCAGTATGACAATCTCTAATTCCATCCGTGTTGCTGCAAATGGCATTATTTCATTCTTTTTAATGACTGAGTAATATTCCACTGTTTATGTATGTATGTATATATACACATGTACCATAACTTCTTTATCCATTCTGTCGATGGATCAGCTTCCCTGGTGGCTCAGCAGTAAAGAATCCTCCTAATACTCCTGCCAACACAGGAGACCCAGGTTCGATCCCTGGGTCGGAAAAATCCCCTGGAGAAGGAAACGCCAACCCACTCCAGTAATCTTGCCTGGGAAATCCCATGGACAGAGGAGCACGGCGGGCTACAGTCCACGAGGTCGCAAAGCGGGGGACACAACTTGCGACTAAACACCGTTTAGCCGTGGCACCCTTGATGGACATCTGCAAATGAACTTACTTATAAAACAGAGACAGACTAACAGACTTAGAGAACGAACTCATGGTTCCTAGGGGGAAGGGACGGTTGGGGAATACGGGATCGACCTGTAAACACTGCTATATTTAAAACGGATAAGCAACAAGAACCCACTGCAAAGCACAGCGAACGCTGCTCAGTGTTATATGGCCCCTTGGATGGGAGAGGAGTTTTGTGGGGAATGGATATACGTATATATATGGCTGAGTCCCTCGGCCATCCACTTGAAACTATCATATCGTTATTCATCGGTTATACTCCAATATAAATTACAAGCTTTTTTAAAAAGCCAGGCACTGTACAGTGAGCAACCCATCATGAGCAGGCCACAGTTTCATGACCCTGGCGGTGAGAGGCAAGGATCCCAAACAATCAAATGCCACCAGGGCCCTCACCAAGCCCACCATGCCAGTGAGGGGCCAGATTTAACCACAACTGGCATAGACAGGAGCCCGAAAACCCCAGGGGAGGCGGGAGCCCGAAGTCCGGAAGTGCCCGCAGTCAAGGTCGGTGCCCAGCGACGCTCCTCCCCCACCAACAAGTCGCCCCAGGGGCAGAGCATGCGAACTGGCAACCCACGGGCTTGGCCTGCCGACGTGTTTTGTTTGGCCAATGAAATGTTTGTTAAAAATATGATCGAGCTGCCAGCATTTAAAAATCGAGTGATTTCATACCCCAAACTCCACCATTTCCGGCTGTTGGAAAACATCTTTAAAAAGGCAGGAGATTTGGCAACGCTGGGCTCGTGTTCCCGCACAGGAACCGCGGCACGGGGGTGGGGAGCAGCTGCCCCCGTTACATGTTACACGGGACACGTGACCTCCGGTTCTCCAGGAGGCGTGGGGTCACCGCATGGGTTCCGGAGCCGGCCTGCCAGGCTCGCTGCTATCTGAGCTCTGCCACATCCTCACAGTGTGATCTTGGGCCAATTACGGCTCCCAGGCCTCAGGGCCTCAGTTTCCTCATCTCTAAAAAAGCAGCCGCCCCATAGGATGGGGCGCCTGGTATCCAGGAAACAGTGTCCATCGATAGATGAATGAATGAACAAAGGTGCTGTATCCAGATAATGGAGAGTTTCTCAGCCCTGAAAGAGAAAACCCCGACGTGCCTACAACCAGGATGAACCGTTACAAAGTCGCGCTACGTGAAATGATACAAGCCACACGCTGTATTGGGCTGGCCAAGAAGTCCGTTCGGGTTTGTTTCCATACGAAGTTATGAAGCTCCAACGTTATGAAGTGGCCAGTACTTTGGCCACTTGATGCAAAGAGCCGACTCACCGGAAAAGACCCTGATGCTGGGAAACGCTGAGGGCCAAAGGAGAAGCAGGTGGCAGAGGATGAAAGGGTTAGATAGCATCACCAATTCAGTGGAGCCTGGCATGCTGCAGCCCATGGGGTCACCAAGAGTCGAACATGACTTAGCGACTAAATAACAACAGAGACAGAAAGTAGGTTGGTGGTTGCCAGGGCTGGGGGAGGGAAAGAATGGAGAGGGACTGCTAGTAGGTTTGGGGTTTCTTTCCAGAGTGATGGAATGTTCTAGAATTACAAAGCAACGACAGTGCATAACCTTGCAGCTGTATAAAAGGCAGCGGTGTGGACGCTGGTAACAGGGTCAATTTTGCAGTGTGTGAATATATCTCAATTTTTTTTTTAATTTTTAAAGAAACATCTATGAGACAAGTAGTCTTATCTCTGTATTATACATAAAAGAAAAACCAAGGCACAAAGAGATTAAAGATATCCAGGCTGATGTTAAAAGTGGAAAAACAAAAAGACAGATGGTAAGGGTGGCATCACGTTTCTTACACCTGGCTCCTTCACCTGTCAACCCATGGGCGTCTGGGTTTGCAACCCCACCCCAGCAAATCACCTCCTCTCTCTGAGCTCCAGTCAAAGGCTAGACTGAGATGACTCTTAGCTAGATCCCTCTAAGGTGCTCAAGGATCCTACAAGACTAGGGGACCATAGTGGAGCATTATTTATTCATACCTGAAGGGACAGCTGTGGCCATTAATAAATGATGACTTTAACGACCCACAGTGGGATATGGCCTTCTCCCAGGTGCAAGGGAAGAAAACATTCTGGGTTTTCCGAGTCCAAGCCCTTCATGTGGCTGGCTCGAAGGTCACAGCAAGGAGGCTCACCTCCTCCCAAGAGAGTCTGACCAGGAGGACCGTTCTAGGAGAGGACGATGCCTTACTCAACAGGAAGGAAGACCACCTCACGGGGCTGGAGGACCCCCTCCCTCAGCAGGAGGAGACCCCACGAGACAAGGGGAGCCTCTGGCTCACAGGGTGGGAGGATCATCCCTCCCTCACCGGGAAGACTCCCCCATGGGACAATAGAAACTCTTCCCTCGAGAGATGGAGGACCATCCTTTCCCCAGCTGGGGCAGCAGGATCTCAAAGGGCTGGTAGGAGCTGGGGTTGCAGCTTTTCTGCAAACAAGCCCCTGTCAAGTGTGGTCCCTTCTCTGAGCACAGAAGGGTCCCCAAGGGTGCCCTGCATTGGGAGATTCTGAGACCGTTATCGGATGCAGGGACCAACCTGCAAACAATGATGTGTCAGAAGCCAGAAAGAGAGAGGGAGAGACACTGGGAAAGAAACACAGAATGTGACCACGATGGAAGAGCAGGGGGAAGGGAAGGGACACACCCAGGTTGGCAGAGAAGCCAGGAGGAAGTCAGAGGTAGGGCTGGAGACAGAAACCAAATGGGGAGAATGAACACAAGTGTGATCAAAGCCAGCTGCAAAGAGGCCTGGATGCAGAGGAAAGACCCCTCTGAGGCCTGCATTTGGGGGTCCTTCCCACGCGGAGGGACAGCATCAATCCTGTTCAGAAGCCCCCATCAGTGGGAGACGGGAATGGAGGTGGGGGAGCGGGTGGCTCTCCCAGTCAGGAAGGAGCCTGCCAGGGTGGCCTCAGCCAAGGAGGAAGCCGGCGGGTCAGGCTGGGGGCTGGGCTTGGATGTGCCAAGCATCCAGTCAGGTTGCCATGGCCACGGAGACAAAGAGAGGGGCTGAGGAGAGGCCTGGGATGATTCCCCAAGAGGGGCCCCAGGCGCCTCCAATCCCAAGGGAAGCCCAGTCTCTCCTGGGACCTGCTTTCCAGGGCGCTAGGCCGCCGACCAATCACACTTCCGTGGGGAGGCCTGCAGGTCGGGGCCTACCCAGCTGCCTGAGCTGGTGTGCTGTAGCTGTGCTCGGTCACTCAGTCGTGTCCACCTCTTTGTGATCATAGACTGCAGGCTCTTCCGTCCATGAGATTCTGCAGGCAAGAGTACTGGCGTGGGTTGCCGTCTCCTCCTCCAGGGCATCTTCCCGACCCTGGGGCCAAACCCAAGTCTCCTGCATCTCCTGCATTGGCAGGCAGATTCTTTACCACTGAGCCACCTGGGAAGTTGGAGGAGGTGTGAAAAATCATAGCCCAGGCAAGGTCAGCAGAGAAAAGATCCCCAAGCATCTAGACCCTGCCAGCCAATCCTGAACACCTAACCTGCCTGGGTCTCTATTTCCTCATGCATTAAAGAGGAGGAAGACCTCTCAGCTTCTTCTAGTTCCCAGCAGTAAAGAGGTTATGTGGAGAGAACCAAATGTCAGAATAACAGATTAATGATAAACTTCACGTTTACCGAGGTCTTATGATAAGCCAGGGCCTGCTCTCAGCCCTTTCCCCATCCTAACACAGCATTCCTCCAACTATCTGTTGGGAAGAACTATTTTTTAATATTTATTTTTATTATTATTTAATTTGGCTGCGCCAGGTCTTAGCTGCAACACATGAAATCATCGATCTTCACTGCAGCATACAAGGTCTTTGGTTGCAGCGAACTCTTAGCTATGGCATACGGCATCTAGCTCCCTGACCAGATACAGAACCTGGGTCCCCTGCACTGGGAATGCAGATTCTTAGCCACTGGACCACCAGGCAATTCCTAGGAATAACTATTTTTGTCTTTAATTTCTCATTTGTTTGAGACTAATCCGGTCCCATCACTTCATGGGAAATAGATGGGGAAACAGTGGAAACAGTGTCAGACTTTATTTTTCTGGGCTCCAAAATCACTGCAGATGGTGACTGCAGCCATGAAATTAAAAGACGCTTACTCCTTGGAAGGAAAGTTATGACCAACCTAGATAGCATATTCAAAAGCAGAGACATTACTTTGCCAACAAAGGTTC
>NW_011494610.1:2746592-2749394 GCF_000754665.1 Bison bison bison
CAGGATCCAACCAGTCCATTCTGAAGGAGATCAGCCCTGGGATTTCTTTGGAAGGAATGATGCTAAAGCTGAAACTCCAGTCCTTTGGCCACCTCATGCGAAGAGTTGACTCATTGGAAAAGACTCTGATGCTGGGAGGGATTGGGGGCAGGAGGAGAAGGGGACGACAGAGGATGAGATGGCTGGATGGCATCACTGACTCAATGGACGTGAGTCTGGGTGAACTCCGGGAGTTGGTGATAGACAGGGAGGCCTGGCGTGCTGTGATTCATGGGGTCGCAAAGAGTCAGACACGACTGAGCGACTGATCTGATCTGATCTGAATACTTTTGTAAACTTCAATGAAAGTGAATTATTAGAAAAACAAAGTAAAAAGGCAGATTACAAGCACAGATTATAGTACTGGACTATACTGGCATAAAATCACTCTGCCAAATTGCTATAAAACTTTAAACATTCACTCTCAGTTTCCGTCCTATCTCCATACAAACCACACTCTTCGGTGACCCTCAGGACCACCCAGGAACTAGGTCCCAGTGGGCATGAGGTGGGGTTGGGGGCTGCACGCTGGTTAAGAGTTCCAGCAGCCCAGGTTCTCATACTAGCCCTGCCACTTCCTGGCAAAGGACTTCAACACCCCCGTGCCTCAGTTTCCCCATCTGCAATATGGGAATAAGATTAACGTATCTCATAGGGGGTTTTGGTGGGGATTCAATGAGTTCATCTTGTGAAACTCCTTAGAACAGTAACTGACGTACTGAAACCCTCACTACACATCAGGTCTTACTGTCATCAAACGTCAGGTGACATTATTATTGTGACTCTATCTCCTTACCCTCACCCACCCACCACCACCGGAGAAGTCAGGTATCTATCAGATGACTGGCTTACTGCTTGCCATTCCCACAAGAATGCTAGCTCTATGACGGCAAGGGGTTGGGTCAGTCCTCTTACCCATGAGACATCCAGCTCAGCCTAGACCCGTGCCTGGCACTTGGCGGGGGCCCCAAAAGGGGAAGGAGTGTAAGCGCAAACCCTGGTTCCGCCATGTATTCACCGTGTGACCTCAGGCAAATGACTCGACCTGAAATGACTCGACGTCGCTGGGCCTCCATTTCCTTATCTACGGAAGGTTGTCGTTTTCGGTCCCCTGGACTGTAGCCCGCCAGGTTCCTTTATCCATGGGATTTCCCAGGCAAGAATACTGGAGCGGGTTGCCCTTTCCTCCTCCAGGGGATCTTCCCAACCCAGGGATTGAACCTGAGTCTCCTGCATTGATAGGCAGATTCTTCACCACCAAGCCACCAGGGAAGCCCTATCTAGGGAATAGGAACACAATAAAGATGCGCTTGCCCGTGCATAGGGGAGGCTGGGAGAAGGACGCTCCCTAGAGCACTTCTCAGCACCACGTTCAGCGATGTCTGGCGACATTTTTGGTCGCCACAACTGGGGATGCAGGAGCTACTGGCATCCAGAGGTGCGGGGTGATGTTCAACACCCTCCAAGGCACAGGACAGGCCCCCACACCAAACAGTTATGCAGCCCACACTGTCAGCTGTGCACAGCTTGAGAACTCCTGATGCAGAAGAAAAAGAACCGCCTAGACACCTGTTGAGAGGGGAGAGGATATATAGGCTCCAGCACAACTGTCCTGTGAGAGAGTAGGCGGAAGTTAGAAGGAACGAGCTGGGAATGCGTCCTGCAACAACAGCAACAAAGAGAGATCGCCCAGACACACACACTCTGTGAACAGCGCTGTGGGATGCGGGGTGGTCGTAACCCTGGGGGAGCAGGGAAAGGGACGGACCTAGAATTCACACCAGGAGCCTGGGTCCAGAGCCCACAGCTTCACACACTTGCTCCAAGGCCTCAGGCTGAGGGTCTTCTCCCCCAAGAATGTAACTCTTCACTTGTTTATGTGGCTGTGCCAGGTCTTGGTTGAGGCACACGGGATCTTCCATCCTCACTGAGGCTTACAGGATCTTTTCAGCTGTGGCATTCGGGATCTTAATTGCAGCATGTGGGATCTAGTTCCTGACCAGGGACTGAACTAGGGCCCCCTGTACCAAGACTACCAGGGAAGTCCCACAGGGAGGCTGACTTTTTAATATGCATTATTTATGCCTTTTTAATACAAACCATGGAAATGATTACATACAATACATATAAAAAATAATATATATTCAACAGATACATACACACAATTTATTAGGTACACACACATATACACATACAGTTATACATACGTGTGTGTTGCAATATCTTAAAAATTAAAAGGCACAAAGGAACATAAACTGTGTGATTCCCTTTTATATAAAAGTTCAAGAGCAGGCAAGAGGAATCTGATGAGAGAAATCAGAACAATAGTTACTTTAGGGGACACTGACTTGAGAAGGAACTCCCCTCTGGGGTGCTGGCAATATTTACTAGCTGACGTGGGTGAAGATTATAGATAAGTTACATGTAAATTTTCATCAAGCCATGCACTTACTATTATACATTTTGCATGGAAGATATGACTTTAAAATTAAAATGCATGGTGAAGGGGATTTCTAGAAGGCCCCAGCAACCAAAGGGAGTTCTTTGCTTAGGGCCCTGGGAGGGGGCCAAGATGGGGCCGAGGCCCCCACCCACCCCCACCCCTAGCCGCTTCACCCCCCAAAAGAAGCCGAACGGGAATCAAACTGGGCTTTGTGGCTGGGTCCAGCAGAGCAGGATAAAGGGCCAAATGACAGCCCCCTGCCCCCCCCAGGGACACTGAAGCCCATTCATGTTGGAGGCTGGCCATCTCCCCAGGGCTCC
>NW_011494610.1:2749494-2752565 GCF_000754665.1 Bison bison bison
GGGTATTAAGTGGCCCATACAGCTGACCTAGCTCCCCCTCCCCTCCCCACCCCCCAAAAGAGAGGCCCACAGCGCTGTCTCTGTTCCCTGCCCCTCTGTGTGCCCGCGCCTCCTCGGTGATCTGCCCAGAGAGACAAAAGAGAGAGGCCCCCCCTTCCACCCCCTCCACCCCTTCCTCAAACAACTCTGTTCTCACCCAGAAAGTGCCGCCTTGCAAACCAAGCTGCTCTGGGCCCCGGTGTGGGGGCAGCGGGCCGTGGATCAACACCCTCTGTTCCAACCTGCCAGGCCGCCAGCACGCTGGCTTTGCACCTCCCTGGAACCCCACCTGACACTTGAGGAAACAGAAGCCCAGGGTGGGTGGTCCAGGCCCAGGGCTAAGAGCCTTGAAACTCCCCCACCTGTGTGTCCGGACTTTCCATTAGCTGTCTCCTTGCCCCCACTCAAGGGGGTGACCCAAACCTTTGACCCTTAATCCCTTCTCTAGCTTCGAAACCCCAGGGACAGCTCTGAGCTCATTGATGACCTTTAAGCATTGGAAGGAGGTCACATAAGCCAATCCCTTGCCCTTCACATGAACCCACTTTGGCCCGTGCTTATGGGATTCCCACTGTGGTTGTGCCCCCCAGCCTGTCATGCCCATCCTGACTGCTTACACCTCCTCCAGGAAGCCTTCCAGGTTATACCAACCAAGGTCTCACTTTCCCTCTGATGAAGAGCCTCACCTCCCACATTCCTCTGCCATCATTTCCCGTCTGAGCCAACTCCAGCACCATCCTAAATCTGTCGCCCTCTCTCCGTGCCACCTCCTGGTCCAAGCCGCCACCATCGTTTGCCAGTTATTGCCACCCAACTAGTCTTTTTTTTTTTTTGCTGTTCTGTGTCTTCATTGCCAAATGCAGGCTCTTAGTTGTGGTGTGTGGGATCTAGTTCCCCAACCAGGGTTCACACCCAGGACCCCTGCATTGCCAATGGTGAATGTCGATGGAGTCTTAACCACTGGACCACCAGGGAAGTCCCACCCAACCAGTCCTGCTGCTCCTACAGCCCAGCCTCCACACTCTGACACAAGCAGCCCCTCTGAAAACATAAATCAGACCATACTCCTGCCCTGCTTCCAGCCCTCCAGGTCTGCCTGCTGCGCGAGGAAGAAGCCCCAGGCTCACCCTTACCTGCCTGGCTCTGCATAGGTGCCCGCTACCTCCCTCCTCTCATCGCCCCCCGTCCCTGCTCTCCAGCACCTGCTGCACTCCAGACCCACCACATCCTTTCCCAGCTCCGAGGCCCTGCACTTGCCATTTCCTCCCAGGATTCTCTTCCCTCCAAAGGGACACATACCCAGCTCCCCGGTTATCCTTCATGGCTTCGCTCTTAGGTCAGGCCTTTCCCAAGCACCCAGCTAAAGGCAGCACCTCCTCCCGGTCACTCTTCATCACTCCCGCCACCCTCCCTGCCTCGTTCCCATCCCAGTGTGAGGATGTTCAAACCCGGAATGGTCCTGCTCCTTTGCACTTGCTATTTCTCCGTCCCCCCCATTAGAAGGTCAGCTTCTCAAGGGCAGGGACTCTGTTATGGTCATTCCTGTGTCCCCTAGTACAGCACCTGGCACACAGAAGGTGCTCAGTAAAGGCAGGGGATTTGATTCGTTAATGAAAGGTGGTTCCTATTTTTTCTTTAATTGCATCTAATTCAAGAGCTGGTACATACTCTGTTACAATAAGCAGGAGCTACTAACCAATTGCTATTGACCAGCTCTTGGGCTATTTAACTGGACCAGCTGGGACCTCCCTGCAGTAAGAGGAGGGTTGCCGTTTCGGGGTTCCCGAACAGCTCCTGAAGCTGGAGCAGAGAAAAGAGACACAGGCCCTCCCACCAGGTGCTGGGCAGGGACAGCCAATGAAGGCTCCCTCTGGGGACCAACCAAGTCCCCCCCCTCTGCTGGCTGAGGCCTTCTCCTCCCTGCAAGTCCGATTCCATCAGAGTGCCCCAGAGGCCAGTTCTGCCCCCGAGACAATCCTGCACTCCCTTCTGACACCCTGAGCTGGTGCCCCGCCGACTGGCACCGCATGATGTTCAGAAGCACGGTTCTGGGGTGCAGCAGCCTGACCGTGCGAATCCTGCGTCTGCCTCTTGTCACGGACTCTTAGTGACTCTGCTGGCATGAGTTGGGCAGGGTACTGAGCCTCTCTGCGCCTCAGTTTCCCCCTTTTTAAGGAGCTCTACCTCACAGGGCGGTTGTAGGGACTGAAGGAGGGAATAACAGCCACAGGGACTCCTCTCAAATGGCAGCTCGGGAATCATCGGGTGGGGCTTGTTAGGAGCAGACTGTGACACCGCGGAGCTGGGCTAGGGCCAAGCTCCCTTGTCAACGCTGTTGGTCCCTGGAGCAAAGCTGGAGGAGAGCAAGATCTTTGGGGCTTTCTCATGCAGCCGGGGCTCAGTAAAACGTACCTCCCATAGTCATTGTCATCTGCCTAAACGAGTCTGCAGAGAGCTGTGTACCTGGTCCTCCCACTGGGATCACACTGGAATCTTTTCAGATCTCGGCAAGGCCCTGACTTAAATCTGTAAATGTAAATAAATAAAAGCTAGACTTTAAAAAATCAGCAACTACCATTTCTTGAGAAGCCAGAAATGGCTCCTTCCATTTAATTCTCAAGACTCCCCTGCACGCTGGGCTGGGGTGGCAGGGGGTCACGGCACGGAGACCCCTCGCAATCACCCATGAGATGCCCCCAGCACCCTGTCTGGAGCATCCTAAGAATAAAGAGCAACTTCTATAAACCCTGGGCATGCGTGCGTGCTGTCTCTTCAGTCATGTCCAGCTCTTTGCCACCTTATGGGCTGTAGCCCACCAGGCTCCTCTGTCCATGGGTCTCTCCAGGCAAGAATACTGGAGTGAGTGGCTGCTTCCTCCTCCAGGGGATCTTCCCGACCCAGGGATCAAATTCATATCTCTTTCGGCTCCTGCACTGCGGGCAGATTCTTTACCACTGAGCCCCTGGGGAAGTCCATAAATCCGGCAACCCTTCTGTGAGCAGTACAGTCATACTACCACCCTGGAGCTGGTG
>NW_011494610.1:2752665-2774688 GCF_000754665.1 Bison bison bison
AGCTGGTGTGTGTTCAAAGCAGCATCGGTTGGTTCACAGTAAAATATTTCAAATACCACCCCTGGGGACCCAGCTTGGTCCAACATGCATTTTGTGAACAAAGGCCCGAGACTGGAGGGGTGCCCCCATGTACCCCACGGGGAGACACTCGCAGCCTCACTTAGAGAAGAGGAGAAGGAGGCGCAGAGGGCTGACCAGCTTGTGCGGGGTCCCACGGGCCTGCAAGCGTCTGTCCAGCCCAGGAGGACCAGCTGTGTGGGAGGGGCAGGGACCGCTGGCGCAGGGCCTCCCCTCCGCCAAGCACTTCTGACCACGCAGATAGGATCTCGCTCTAATCAGCCTCTGGACCAGAGGCCCGGCAGCCCCTGCCATAAAGGGGCCCCGGGAGAACTTTGATGTGGTGGAGGACGGAGCCAGCCTGACTCAGGAGCCGGGGCCAGCCACAGAGGAGGGAAGACCCACGAGCCCCACGGTCTCAGCCCCTCTCCAGTCCACTTGGGCCCCCCTCCCCAGTCAATTTTTTTTTTAAACCAAGTATTTTATTTATGTCTGTATTTAATTTTGGTGGCACTGGATCTTCACTGCTGCGTGGGCGTTCCTCTAGTTGCAGCAGCTGGGGGCTATTCTTCATTGCGGGACGTGGGCTTCTCATAGCGGTGCCTTCCCTCTTTCGGAGCACAGGCTCTAGGGCGCACGGCCTTCAGGAGTTGCAGAGCGTGGGCTCCATAGATGCAGTTCCCAGGTTCTAGAGCACAGGATTCCTGGACCAGGGATGGAACCCGCATCTCCGGCCCTGGCAGGCGGATTCTTTACCACTGAGCCACCAGGGAAGCCCTCCCCCAGAAAATCTGAATGCAACTATTTTACCAAACCCCCTGTACTCCTAATCCCCAACTGAACCTCACAAAAGTGCTTTGAAGTAGGTACGACAATGGCCTCCCATCGTAGAGGTGGAGAAACAGGCACAGAGAGGCTAAGTGACCTGCTTCAGCGTCTGAGCCGGAGTCACATCTAGGCTCAGCTGACACGGGGGCCCAAACTGATTGATAAGCACTATAAGCAGAGGATGAGTAATCATCCTGGTTTATCTAGGAGTGAGGGGCTTTCCTAGGATGCGGGATTTTAGTTTTAAAACAGGACAGTCTCAAGCAAACCAAGGCAGATGGTCACTACCACTGTGTGTGTGTGGGTGTGTACGTGTTTCTAGTCACTAAGTTGTGTGACTCCTTGCGATCCCACGGACTGCAGCCCACCAGGCTCCTCTATCTATGGGATTTTCCAGGCAAGAATACTGGAGTGGGTTGCCATTTCTTCCTCCAAGGGATCTTCCTGACCCCGGAATTAAGCCCACATCGCCTGCATCTTTACCACTGAGCCACCAGGGAAGCCCCATCTACCACTCTAGTTATCAATAAAAGTAAAGATAACAATAACATCAAAAGCAACAGCAGCTGACAACCACTGAGGACTTACATGTGTCAGGCTCTGTCCAAACCCCTAGGGCAGGTTTTCCCTTGACTCCTCAACACACAGGCCTGGAGATGGGGCTTTTGTTGGCCTCCCCTCTTCCCCCACTTCATAGATGAGGAAACTGAGGAGCAGGGAGGCTGCAGAACTTGTCCACGGTCAGCACCAAGTAGAGGGCACACGGCCTCCCAGATGGCAGGAGCATCCCTCATGCCACGTCCTGAGGTTCTCAGAAGCCAAAAGTCATGGTCTGCTTTCAACATCAACATTATGAGATGGATGCCTTTAACATACATGTGTGTGTGTGCACGCGTGTGCACATGTGTGCTCAGTGGGATCTGACTCTTCGCAACCCTATGGACTGTAGCCCACCAGGCTCCTCTGTCCATGGAGTTTTCCAGGCAAGAATACTGGAGTGGGTTGCCATTTCCCTACTCCAGAGGATCTTCCCAACCCAGGGATCGAACCCCCATCTCTTGCATCTCCTGCATTGGCAGGCGGATTCCTTACCACTGCACCAACTCAGAAATAGATTAACATACAAGACATGCAACCAAACTGTTGGGGCTGCAAACAGTCATAGGATTTCTAAAATTATTACCATGTACCACTTATGAACGGGGTGAGCTTTGGATGAGTTCCTGCTCTTCTCTGGGCCTCAGTTTTCTCATCTGTAAAATGGGGACAGTGAGTCCTTCTCTCATAAATCACAGTGAGCATCCCATGAGCTCACACTTAGAACATGATCTACAAAGGAAACACTCTAAATATCAGCTATTACTATTAATGGCTGTAGTAGTATTGGTATCAATGTCTATTGCTTTCAAGCAAGCAGCCTAGTTTCATGAAAGCCATATAAGCAAGATAAGGCACATCCCCTCTTTCAGCAACTCTCCATGTCCATGTGGATAAAAGACGTCCCACTGCGAGAGACCACGACCTGCTGGGCCCTCCCCCTCGCAGACAAGCATTGAGATGAGACCCTCCCCAGCTGCCCACCCAGCACTAGCCATCTCTGCAAAAAGCAAATCCAGACCTACCAACCACACAGCAGCACCCAGAAGCCTCCTAGAACCTTCCTTTAATAGGCTCTGTTTTGGCCAAAGCATGATCCTTCAGTAGGTAACAGTCAAGGCAATAGCTTCCACCACATGGAAACTGACTTTTTTGCTCAGAAATCAGCCCAAATCCTGAACCCAGCCACTCCTCTCCCCTTCTCCCCATTCATCTACTTTCTTCACAGCAGCCAGAGAGATTCTTCTAAGATGAGTCATTCATTGAGATTCTCTGGCTGAAAACCTCCACTGCTCACAGAATAAAAGCCCAGCACCTCACCTGGGCCCCACAACAGTACTCAGACCTCCTCTCCCCACCTGCTGTCCCCTCACTCACTCCACCCCAGCCACAGGGCCTCCCTGCTGATCCGGAAACTGGCCAAGCTCATCCCTGCCTCAGGGCCTTTGCACAGGCTATTCCCTCTGCCTGAAACAACTCCTCCTGCCCTTCTTCTTATGGCTGGCTTTCTTGGCATACAGGTCCCAGTTCAAAACTCATCTCATCAGACAGCCTTTCTCTGATCATCAGATCCAAAACAGCCCCCAACACTATCTAACTCATACCCCTGACTTATGGTATTCACAGAACTTGTCACTTGCAGGATTTTTTTTTTTTTTTTTTTTTTTAGGATTTTTTATTTGTTTATTTTCCATGTCCTCCTATTCAAAATACCAGATCTTAGAGTAGGGTTTTTGTCTGTTTTGATCACTGCTGCTTCTCCAATGTCTGGAACCTAGCAGGACCTTAACCAATATATGCTGACAGTATAACGACATCAGAGAACAAGATTCCTGGAGCTTAAAGTGCATCTGGCACAGCAGATCACCCATTCCCTATGGGACAAGGGCTCCAAGAGAAAACATAGGGTGCAGAGACCAACGGGGGCAGCAACCCTGCCGGGGAGGGGGGGTGACGAGCCAAGGAAGAGAAAGTGCGTTAGACCCTCGCCCCCCAGACCGGCAGCATGGCCATCTCCTCTCCTAGGAGCCTGTTGCAAATGCAGCATTGCAGGCCCTACCCCCAGGGCCTGCTGTTTCTGCATTCTAATTAGATCCACCCCAGGCAGTTCCTATGTATAGTAAACCTTGACACATCCCCGTCTAGACCCCAGGATAAGCAGGCAGTAGTAGGCATGTCTGGCTCAGGGCGGCCCTGGAAACTGAAAGGCCCCGGGCAGGCCTGTGAAGCCACCCTCACACAGAGCATAGCCTCCCGGTGCCACTGACCAGGAAGAGCGGCGAGGCCCATCCAGGGTCCCAGAGCAGCCTTCCTCCCTAGGGCCTGAAACACGATCCCAGACGCCCAGACCGGCATATGCAGGTGGGGAGGGAGAAGGGGGATACGAACCCAACAGATTTGTGTGGCAGACTCCCCGAGAGTCGCACCATCTGGAGCCCCTTTGTGATACAGGGAGAGGAGGACAGCAGAGAGGCGGAGAGCCGGGAGTATTTATAACGCACAGGCCAAGCAGGCGAAGGAGCTGAGTGCGGGGAGAGGCAGGGGACCCACCACCGAAATGCCTGCAGCATCCCCATCTCTGTCTCCCAGCCGCCTGCAACAGACAGGGCCACACACCGCCAAAACCACTTAGAATCTATGTGAAATCCACCCTTTCTGTACCTCCCAGAGGTGTGACCTCCTGCACATCAACCCTGAACCTCTGGGTACATGCCCCTGTGGAAGAGCTGACCCTTCATCTCCATTGATAAGGATGAACATGTGACCCAAGCCAAACAATCAGATTTCTGGGCTCCTAAATAGACAATACTTCGTTTACAGAGGGGAACACGTGCCAGGGGTCAGGCTGGGGAACACCTGGATCCAGCTATGCCTGAAGCCATTAATCCTGAGTCAACTGAGCCCATAATAGCCTTTTTTATCCTTAAGACACTTATTTGAAATTTCTGTCATTCACAACCCAGAGAGTCCTAACACATCTGCTAAAGCACTTAACACCCAGTAGTGTCATTACTTGGAGAAGGCAATGGCACCCCACTCCAGTACTCTTGCCTGGAAAATCCCATGGACGGAGGAGCCTGGTGGGCTGCAGTCCATGGGGTCGCTAAGAGTCAGACACGACCGAGCGACTTCACTTTCACTTTTCACTTTCATGCATTGGAGAAGGAAGTGGCAACCCACTCCAGCGTTCTTGCCTGGAGAACCCCAGGGCCGGGGGAGCCTGGTGGGCTGCCGCCTATGGGGCCGCACAGGGTCGGACACGACTGAAGCGACGCAGCAGCAGCAGCGTCATTACTTGTGTGCCTTGTCAATCGCCTGCATTGGAACTCTCTGAGGACGCAAACCATTGTTTGATTTAATTCTGTCCCTGATGCCTAGAAGAAAGCCTAACATACACTATAATCTCAAGAGATGCAGGACAATGAACGGATGGTCTTCCTTCACCCTACGAATATGCACTGGGCACCCAGGGTGCCAGACTTTGTTCTGGGTCTGGAAGCAGCAGGAAACGGGGGAGACAAAAGAATCCCTGCCCTCCGGGAGTTTCCACTCTAGTGAGGGGAGGGCAGACAATTATTAAACAAGTGAATAAGGTCTAACTGCAACGGAGAAGGGGAGAGGGACCCTGAGGAGGAGGGGTGCTTCCAGACGGGAAGGTCTGGGAAGGATGCCCTGAGGAAGTGCAGTACTGGAGCAGAGGCCTGAAGAGGCACCAAGCCACACGGACACCTGGGGAGTGTTCCAGAGCAGGCAGACAGTAAGCATAAAGGCCCTGAGGCAGGAACGGGTCAGCTGTGTTTGGAGACGAAGTCAGAGAGATGGACCCAAGGAATAGGCAAACCAGACGCTGAAGGGCTTCCCAGGCCATCTCCAGGGTCTTGACACTGACAACAAGGGAGGGGGGAGCCCTGGAAGGGTTTTAGGTAGAAGAGGAATGTGACCTGACCTCTAGGGGGTGTGTGGAGACCCACCTGTCAGGGGCGAGGGCAGAAGCCAGGGGCCAGAGAGGAGGCGACCGAAACAGTCCCAGGAAGCAATGAAGGCAGCTAGCACCACGTCGGCAGCGCGGAGGGGTAAGGAGCGGCCAAAGTCTGGATGCTCATTAGAAGTGAAGCCTACGGGATTTCCTGACTGTTCAGATGCAGGAGATAAGAGGAAGAGCAGCATCAAGATGGTTCCTGGGATGTGTGTGGGCAGGTGGAAGGATGGAGACACCATTACTTAGACAGGAGAGGCCATGAGCAGAGTGAGCTGGTACAGATCGGGAGTTGGCAATGCCCATTAGACACCCAAGGAGAGTTGCCATCGTCACTGGATACATACAGATGCTGGGAGGTCAGGGCAGAGGGCAGACTAGGAAACATTTGGGAAATGTCAGCAAAGGGATGGCAGGAAGGTGACTGAAAAGACATACTCAATCACAGAATGATGAAGAAATGACAGAGGGAGAGAGGGAAGGAGCCACCCCACACCCCTGCCCCTGGGCTCCCATCCCCACCCCCAGTCTTCCCAACTTCGTGCTGGGGGAAAGCCATAATTGACAGGAATAGTGACGTCAGCTCCTCCTGGAAAGACCTGGACAAAGAAACTGCACATACAGCATCTCTCCTGCATCCACCCCCACCCCGCCTCCATCACCCAGGTGACAAACTGAGGCTCGGAGAGGGACAAGGCCGACGCCAGGAATCCAAAGGCTGTCAGCTGGCGGGGCCGCCCGAATCGGGCCCTGGCTGTTGACACCACGTGCTGCTGCCAAACACAGCTCTTCACGAGCAGAAATAAAGAGGACGCCCCCCTCACCCTGCCTTCCGGGGCTGCCGGCACAGAGGACGCGACAAAGACTGACACGTGGGGAGGGGGCTGAGAACATATCTTGGCTAGAGGCATCGTGGTGACTGGCAGACGACAGGGCTGGCACCGAGCTGGGGAGCCAGGAGGGGTGGCCAGCACCAAATTCAGGCCAGGGTCTCCAGAGCCTCCCCAGAGGCAGAGTATCTCCACTGCTTGGACATACAGGCCAGTCCTGAGCCCACAGCCTCTTCCCAGGGATGGGGCATCCTGCTCCCACCTCGACACCTCTCCGAGCCCCAACTTCCTTGTCTCTAGGATGGGTGGCAAGCAAAGACATGTTTACGCCATCTTTTCATCACAGAAGCTAAGATTCATTGAGCTCTTACTGTATGTCACTGACCTAGCCCCCGGTCCTCAGCCTCGGCACTACTGATATTTGGGACCAGATCATTCACGTCATGGGGGCGGTCCTAAGGCATTGGAGGATATTTAGCAACATCCTTGGCTTCCACCCACCACACGCCAACAGCACCCTTCCTCGGCACTTATGACAACTAAAAACGTCTGCAGCTTTGCCCAACGTCCCGGGCTGGGGTCGGGGGCAGGGGGAAGGGCAAAAAGTGCCCTCGTTTGGGAACCCCTGTTCTAGGCACAGTTCTACGCTGCCCAGGATGTCAGCTCCTCAAGGACGAAGATCTTTGTCCACTGGTCAAGTCTGGGGCCCAGATTTAACTTAATGGGCCTGGATTCAGAATCTTATTGACCCATCCCATTATTCTGATTCTCAAAGGACTATGAGAGGCTTTATATGAACCAATATTATATCCAGGTCTACCACCCATGGGTGAGAAGCCAGCAGCTATCTTTTTTTAATCATCGGTTTATCTTAGTTTGAAAAATAATGCCTTAATTATAACTAGTGAAACAATGCAAAAAATACAAAGATGAAATATCTTTCTCTGAAACCCTCCCCGTTCTCAGCCCAAGGCCACCTGGGGTGCATCGTACAGTGCCCTTCTCAACATTCGTAAATACCCGTCCAGAGGGTCTTTTTTGGCTGTTGGGTTTTTTTTCCTACAAAACTGGGATCACCCTCTACGTTTGACCTTAACCTTTCTTGCTTAACAGTACAGCGTGTTCAGCCCTTCACGTCAAGTGAAGAGATCAGTTTCATTCCTTTAAACAGCTGCCTGACACCGCAACCATGGATAAGCTATAACCTTTGCCTTCTCTCTGTGAACAAATATCCAAGTGGTTTCCATTCTGCGGGGGAGGTCCGTCATAAAACTGGAACAAACAACTGTCTAACTTACATCTTTATAGACTGCTTCTTCTCGGCTCTACAGGAGAGATTCCCAAAGACAGAGTCAGAGGTTATCACGGTTTTTGACTTTTAAGAACATTGCCAGACTTACAACGTGATAAGTATCATTAAATTGCTGTATGTTATATATGAAAACGGTTAAGATATTAAATCCTAAGAGATCACATCACAGGGGAAAAAATCTTTTTATTTTATGTTGTAGCCATACAAGCTGACGGATAGTCAACTAAACTTAACGGGATCATCATTGCACGACGTACATCAAATCATCACGCCGTACGCCTTAAACTTACACACTTCTGTGTGTGAATCATTTGTTGTTGTTCAGTTGCTCAGTCGTGTCCGACCCTTTGCAAACCCACGGACTGCAGCATGCCGGGCTTCCCTGTCCTTCACCCTCTCCCGGAGCCTGCTCAAACTCATGTCCATTGAGTTGGTGATGCCATCCAACCATCTCATCCTCTGATTTACTTTCCTTCCAATTTCATTGAATTGTATCTCAACGAAGTTAGAAGGAAAATAAATGAACAAATAAGAAAACATGGCCAGACTAGTCTTCCCAAAAGACAGCAGCATTAATACTCTTGACAGGAATCATGGAACTGTCCATTTCCAAACAAGCACAACAGCACCGGGTATTACGACTTTTTCTGTGTGTGAGAGACAGATAATGGTAATGTTGATTGATGTGGTTACTGAGCAAGAATGTGGCTCCACATAGTTCTCATTCCACAAAACACTACCAATTCAAGAGAATTGTTTTCTGACCCACATGAGGCTACGTGATTGTTGGGGAGCAGGCTGTCCCTCCATGGGGCCCTGAGATGTCTTCCTCCCAAGTCCCTCCCCATACTTGTAAGCTGCCCTCTGAGCCTGCACCATTTCTCAGATGGATTTCACACCCAGGAATAACAAAGATGTCTTTGTCACTAGGAAAGAGGGAACGACTGTTGCCAGAACATTCTGGGTTCTGTTCATTCAAATCTCCATGTGTCAGGAGGAGGAGGGTAGAGTTGGGGATGGCAGGGCAGGATGCTTCCCACTCTGGGGCTAACCTCAGGGGTAGATGCTCCCTTGGGCAGAGCTGGAGCAGCACCAAACTCCCTGTCGTTCACTCACTGGTTTATTCTACAAATATTTGCTGAGTGTTTGGCAGGCATTCCGGAAAGCCCTTTACATTGCATGCAATTCATACTCACAGCCTGATAAGAGAAGTAACACCATTAACCCCATTTTACAGATGAGAAAACTGAGGCTCAATGAGATTAAAGCCAGGACCCAAGGTCACACAGCTAATGAACAACCCAGGAGCACAAAGGAGCGGCAAATAACTAACTTCTAACCACCTGCAGAACACCCCAGACCCCAGCTGTCGCGTTGTTCCACCTGGGCTACTACCATGCAGCCTCCCCCTCTGCCTCCATGCTGCCCCCCTACAGTCCCTTCTCCCCTGGTAACCAAACGGATCCTGGGACAACTACGCGAGATTCTGTCCCTCCTTTGTTCAAAAGCTCCAAGGGCTTCCCCACCTCTCAAAGTCAAATGCAAAGTCCTTACAATAGCCCAGTTTGCCCACCAGCCTCTCCACTCGTACAGTTACCTCCCTGACTTCACCTCCCATTCGTTTTTCACGGGACTCACTGCCTCCGTTCTGCTCCTGAAACACACCCCTGCCTCAGGGCTTTTGCACTTGCTATTCCCTGTACCTAGAATGTTCTTCCCCAGATACAGCGGTTAAGCCATTTTCCTAAAGAGGCAGAAAAGTGTGAACGTATAGTCACTCAGCCTTTCTGATCCCATGGACTGTAGCCCGCCAGCCTCCCCTGTCCATGGGATTCTCCAAGCAAGAATACTGAAGTGGGTTGTCATTCCTCCTCCAGGGGATGTTCCCGACCTAGGGATCGAACCCAGGACTCCTGCATTGCAGGCAGATTCTTTACCACTGAGCCACCAGGGATTCAAATCCAGGTTGTGTGGCCTCAGAGAAAACAAAACACACAGGCGAGAGCCTCCAATGAGAGAGAAGGATGCTGTGTGACCCTGAAGCCTTTCTGGGCACTGAACCTCTCTGAGCCTGTTTCCTCATGGATAAAATAGGTAACACAGGATCGGCTTCTCCACGAGATTCCGGGGAGCCTATGTTGCTTGAGACTTGTCCCCTGAGGACATCACACACATGTGGATGCTGGTGCTATTATTAGACCCATGGCAAGAGCCAGAACGGTCAAGGAAGGTCTTCTCAGGAAGCAGGATATGAGCAAGGCTTTGAAGGTAGGATGTGGAAACACCACCGGGCAATGTGGGCAGCCCCAGTGACAACAGAGCTTCCCTGGGCCCCAAGACTCGGGGGAAGGCAAAGGCTTCCAATCCAGGATGACAGTACCAGCACAGAGGAGAAGAGATGCTCTCAGCTGGCATCCCTCCCCTTCTCCCGGTCCCAGGGCCCTGGAGTCTGCCTTCCAGGACTCACGCCTCCTCCATGGGCACGGTGTACAGGTGGGCCCCTCACCCAGACCTGGCCGGTCAGCCTCAGTGACAGGGGTCTGGGCTGGGCACGTGACTCAAGACAACCAATCAGAGCACACTCACCCCACTGGAGTAGCCAGACCCTCCCCTACACAAACCAAGCAAGACCAGTCTGTGCTGAAGGCATTAAACTGGTTTTCCATCACTTGCAACAAAAGAAGCCTGAGGACCAGCACTTGCTGCTCTTTTATTGTTGCTGTTTCAAAACCTTCTAGATTCTGGAGAGACAAAGCAGGGGAGAGAAACTCCACGGAGCTGCACAAGAGGAAGAGGACGCCAAGCCTCACTGGGAAGGCATCGGGGTCCTCGAGTCCAAGCGGAGGCCCCCAGTGGTAACTGAGGGACCCCCGAACACCCAAAGAGGAGCCCACTGCGTCCTCCCTGGGATCTGCGGCCTGGAATCTCCCAAAGGAGCCCAAGTACAGAACAAGATTCAGGAAGCAGGACAGATGAATGTGGGAACCTCCAGTTCGATAGCTGAGGTTGCAAAAAAGAAAGGAGAGTGACTGCCCACAGGCCACAGGAAGTGGAAGCTTGGGTAAGAGAATCACCCTCTCCAAGAGAGAGCCACCTTCTCCCCCTCTGCTCACCTCAGAGAATAGAGGGACCACCCACAAACTACGAGATGCATCTCAAACTGAGCTGCCTGAGTGGAAGGGGCTGGGGCTGGGGCCGGATGGGTGTCCTCCGTGATGACGATGAGAGTCACAACCTTTGGACAAAAAAAGCACTTTTTTTGCTTACTAAGTTCAGTTCATTTCAGTCGCTCAGTCGTGTCCGACTCTTTGCGACCCCATGAATCGCAGCACGCCAGGCCTCCCTGTCCCTCACCAACTCCGGGAGTTCACTCAGACTCACGTCCATCGAGTCGGTGATGCCATCCAGCCATCTCATCCTCTGTCGTCCCCTTCGCAGTCCCTCCCAGCATCAGAGTCTTTTCCAATGAGTCAACTCTTCGCATGAGGTGGCCAAAGTACTGGAGTTTCAGCGTTAGCATCATTCCTTCCAAAGAAATCCCAGGGCTGATCTCCTTCAGAGATCACTAAAGGTGATAGTAATCCTTCCAAAGGGAATCGAATCCATCCTCCTTCCAAAGGGAGAGCCGGCCGCCTTTGTTTCTTAAAACATGTAACTCTCACACCTCCCCGGCAGCTCAGGAGTTAAGAATCTGACTGCCAATGCAGGAGACACGGGTTCAATCCCTGGTCCGGGAAGATCCCACGTGCTGTGAGGCAACTAGGCCCGTGCACCACAAGGACTGAAGCCTGTGCTTTCTAGAGCCCAGCTGCACAGCAAGAGGAGCCACCACACGAGAAGCCTGCACACTGTACGTAGAGAGCAGCCCACTCACCACAACCAGAGAAAGCCCAGCACAACCAAAAATCGAGAAGCCAACAACATTTCCAAACAACAAACAGAAAAGAACATGAATGAAACTCTCTTGGTCTGGCTTTCAGTTTTCTATGATAGAAACAAGGGTTAGAAGAACTCTTCCAATGTCCTCGAGTCTATTTTTTTTTTTAAGTCCAGCAGAGCAAGCACAATGGCAAATGGCAAGCAACGTTGGGTTTCAATGTCAGGACGTTAGGGAAGGGTAGGGACTGCGGCAGGCTGAAGGCTGCAAGTCCTGTCTAAAGAAGGCAGCTGCTGTTCAGCTCCAGGCAAGTGTTTGCCTGTAGGCACGCAAGCTTAATGCGGACCGGTCTTCTGATTATTGAAGAACTCAGAAATAAAGATTTTCATATGAAATTTCTTAATTTTTCAAGAAATACTGGCAACCAATAAAAACAAAATTTTTAAACACTGCACAGGCCTATGCTGGCCTGAGGACCCGCAGTTTGGAACTCATGGGGCTATGGACCCATGACCACTGAATGATAGAAAGACAGACAGACAGACACACATACACACATCATGTATGGCCACTGAAGTCAAAGGAGCTGAAAATAAAGTTTCCCAAAGACACAGGAAACCTCTGGGTACACAGGATTCCTCCAGCTCACTTGGACACAACTTAAACCCTCCCTCTCTGTCCTCCAAGCATCTGAGCTGTTGGACAAGAGCAGAACAATCCTGGGGTTCTGCTTTCAATTTCAAGTTCCATCTCAGCCACAAACTCAGTTGGTAAGCCTGAACCAACTAACTCACTGAACAGTTTTGTGCCTCGGTTTCCGCATCGGGAAAAATGACACAATCAGCTGAGATAATGTCATGGATTCTCCTTGCTCTGACAACTCAATTCTAGGGTTCTAGGTGTTGGTCATTTCTTTGGATTGGTAAAGACCACAAGGCCCTAAACCAAAGTTTCTTCAGCTTCCAGTTACTGAACTGGCAGCTTGAACAAAGACACATATGCTCTGTAATTGTGAAAAGCTGAAATCTATGTAAATACTCAATATAAAAGGGATGGTTAAAAGATAATAATAATTTTATTAGTATATTATTACATTATGTTATTATAGTATATTACTACATTGTGTTATTGAAGAAGGCAATGGCACCCCACTCCAGTACTTTTGCCTAGAAAATCCCATGGATGGAGGAGCCTGGTAGGCTGCAGTCCATGGGGTCGCTAGAGTCGGACACGACTGAGTGACTTCACTTTCACTTTTCACTTTCATGCATTGGAGAAGGAAATGGCAAACCACTCCAGTGTTCTTGCCTGGAGAATCCCAGGGACGGGGAAGCCTGGTGGGCTGCCGTCTATGGGGTTGCACAGAGTCGGACACGACTGAAGCGACTTAGCACATTGTGTTATTATATTATATTATTACATTATGTTATTGTAATAATTATTATAACTATAGCTAATATATACCAAGCATTTACCATGTGCCAGGCATTGCTTTGAGAGCATGACAGGTCTTAATTCATCTAATTCCCCATCAGTCTAAGGGCTAGGCACTAGTTTCAGAATGAAGCGTGCCCAGGTAAAGCAATTTGCCCACCATTACACAGCTGGGAAGTAACCAGGATTCTGATGCAGGAAGGAGAAGCCCCTTCCAGGGCACAAGAGTGGGCTCTTGTCTAACACTCAGAAATGAACTGTCCGAGGAGACACCCGTGCTGATAAAGCAAGAGACTTCATTGGAAGGGGGTGCCCAGGAGGAGAGCAGCGGGGTGAGGGAGCCCAGGAGAACTGCTCTACCACATGGCTCACAGTCCCGGGTTTTAGGGGAACAGGGTTCTTTTCTGGCTTGTCTCTGGCCAGTCATCTTGTTCAGCCCATAGTTTGATTCAGGGTCCTTCCTGGTGGCATCGCCCAGCCAAGATGGAAGCCAATGCAAAGGATTCTGGGAGGTTGGTCATCTCCCTCCTCCCTCTTCTGACCCCTCCCAAATGCTCCCAGTCAGTTTTCAGCAGCATGTTCCTTATGGGTGCCTCCTGTTGTGAGACAACCCAGGCAAGTGGGCCTGGCCAAGGTGGGCAGTTTCGGTCAACAGTTTCCTAGCAAGTCAGCTTGGACAGTGTGGACCCAGAGACCCATGTTTCACTACAAAGCCATCGAAAGCTTAGCGATGGAGTGTACTTACTAGTGACACAGGAGCTGCACAGAAGAGGCAAGAGAAACATAACACCATGTGTGTGGTGTGATCACACCTCAGCTGAAACAACACGCAAAGGACAAGCAGGAAATGTGCCGAAAGGTGAAACAGCTGTTTGCAAAGGTGAGATCTTTTTGCTTGTCTTTATTTTCCAAATGTTCCACAACGAGCAAAGTGACAGCAAAAACGGCCCACGTGAAGAGGGTGTCCCTGGGAGCCAGCTCCATGCACAGCACCTACTACTGTATTTCGCTCCACCAAATCCTCTCCTCTCAGCCACCAGCCTGAGGACCCAGATGTCTGCCTACCCTGTGACTGCCGAATCCCCAGTGTCAACACACCCGGGAACACAGCAGACACTCAATAAAACGTGTGCAAGGGAGAAAAGGAGATCTCCCCATTTCACAGCCAAAGAAACTGAGGCCCGGGAGCCATCTGCCCAAGGTCACAGAGCTGCTAAGTGGTGGCCTGGGGACAATTGTGGAAGAACTACATCTCAGCAGACAGTTTCTACCACCCACACAAGGGGTAAAAGTCACACGCAGTCAAAATCGCCAGTGAAGTCAACTAAACACGATGCACGATACAGGACTGGATTCTGGAGATGGGAAAGAGGGGAGGGGAAGTATAAAGAACACCTGGAAAAACAGGTGAAATCTGAATACAGATTGTGGATTGTATAATTTACTATCAATGTTACATTTCCCGATTTTGTTCAGGGTACTGTGGTTATAGCAGAGAATACCTGTGTTCTTAGGAGATTATTTAGGGGCATCATGTCTGCAATTATTCTCAAATGGATCAACATAATAAAAACTCTGTGTGTGTGTGTGCATGCACGTGTGTGTATGAGGTGGGAGAGGTGGGGAGGGGAAAGGAGAGGGGAGAATTAGAAAACAAACTGGTGAACCTAGGGTAACGGTCTATGGGGTGCTCTCTATTCTTGAAATGTCAACATTAAAAGGTACCCAAAAATTAACTTTCAAAAAGTGAATTAAAATGTCCACAAATACAGCACACTGGAGTTTTACGTCTAGACCTCTGACCATGTGCAGAAATGTGTAACATATACGGCCAGGTACATACATAAAACATCATTTTACCATATTTGGTTCCATATGAGAGAGTCTGTAATAAAAGGACATAAAAGAATGTGTTTTTGACACATACACGCCCACTATATTTATGACCTTTTTGATCAGGGGGAAATAAGTCTTAAAAAACCACCCAGTTGGACTTCCCTGGTGGTACAGTGGATAAGACTCTGCCTGACAATGCAGAGGACACGGGTTCGATCCCTCCTCCAGGAAGATTCCACATGCTGCGGGGCACCCAAGCCCTCGAAGCGCAACTCCTGAGCCTGCGCGCCACAAGCCCCTGTGTCTAGAGCCCGTGCTCCACAACGAACGAAGCCACCGAAATGAGAAGAATGCACGCTACGACGGAGAGCAGCCCCCGCCACGGCCGCTGCAGAAACCCCGATGCAGCAACGAAGACCCAGCACAGACAAAAAAAAATTTAATATTTTTAATTAATAAACTTTAAAAATTCTTTTAAAAACACCCAATCAACAGCCCGGCCTGCCATCAGCTAGTGGCTGGGACCACGCAGAGCTCCCTCGGCCCTCCCAGCGTGGTGAGGGCAAGAGGCCAAGGACGCCAGTCTGCAGGCACTCCCCACGCTGAGGTCCACGCTCCCCAAAGTCAAGGAACCAGAAGGCCTGGTGGCAGGACCTGGGAGAGCCTCCACCACACAGTAAACCCCATCCAATCCCTTTCGCTCACACACTCACTCCCGAGACCCACATGAACAGAGTGCCCATTATGTGCTGGGTGCTGCAGGGCTGTCAGTGAACACAGCAGGCAGGGGCCCTGACCTCGTATGACTTGTATCCTAGTGGGGGAGACAGACGCCAATCAAGTAAACAGACTATCTCAGGGAGTGACAGGTACCAAGAAGAAAATGGGTGTGGTGAAACAGAGACCAGGACTGAAGGCTCCCTGAGGAAGTGACACTGGGGTTATACACTAAACGAGAGGGAAGGGCCCCGTGCACAGCACACTTAGAGGTGCTACAGGCAAGAGGAGCAGCAAAACGGAAAGGTTGAGAAGGTGGAACCAGCCTAGCAAGTTCAAGAACAGAAAGCCCGGGACATAATGAATGCAGAGGAAGATGAAGCTGGCATGGTGAGCAGAGTCCAGACCTCAGAGGCCGTGTAAGCCTCAGCAAGGGGTCTGGATTCAACCAGTCTGCATTTCCTGCTCCCCTTTCCTCCAGCACAATGGGGACAGGAGAGGAAGGAGATCCAACGAAATGCCAGGATGTTAGACCTAAACCCAACCCTGTCAATAACTGCATTAATGTATATGAGCTAAACAATCTAATTAAAAGGCAGAGACTGTCTGAACGGATTTTTTTTTAAAGCACATGACAAGGATCTGAGGAGGTGACAGTCATCACAGCAAACAGCCAGAAAGAACATGAGACCTCAGTCCGACGGCCGCAAGGAACTAAATTCACCCAAGAAGCTAAACAGAGGTCCCCAAGATTCAGACGAGATGCTAGTCCAGCCAATACCATGACCGCAGCCATGTGAGACCCGGAGAAGAAAACCCAGTTACCCAGTACCCAGAATTCTGACCACAGAAACTGCATGGTGGTCATCAATAGGGCTGCTTCAGACACTAAATGCGGGGTAGTTTGTTCCACAGCGATAGACAACGGATACACCCTCTCTTGTGATCTTGGGCAAGTGGCCTCGCATTTCTGGGCCCCAGTTTCTTCATCTGCACAACTGTGAGGATGCAAAGAAAGCAGAATGTACAACAGCCTCGCCCAGGAAGAGAATGGTTTATTCTGTGTCCACTCAAGTCTGTGGAGAGATTTCAGAATGGGAGAATAGGAGGGGCCTTCATGCATTTTTGAGAAGATGACCATTTTTTTTTTTCTATCTTTGGGTGGGTTCCTCAGGGAAGGAGATGAATAATCTCTTCTAGCTCCAAATGCCAGTCATCCCAAAGATGTCCTTGCTCCCAACTGCCTTCAGAGACAGGAGTACAGAGACCAGGAGTCCGGGTCAAGGGGCCACCTGGCCAAAATGAATTCAGTTGCTTATTTCAAGCCCCAAGAATGATCTGAGGCACGTTTTTCAAGACAAGACCCCATAACTGTTCTTGAGCAAAAAGAAGGGAAATACTGAGATTCTAAAACATGATAATAATTTTAATAAAAGAACAACTACCATTGACTGGAGCCTGGCCATATGCCAACATTGAACAAAGTGTCCCAACCCATTTTACAGACGAGGAAACTGAGGTCGAGAGAGGGGAAACTCCTTGGGGAAACTCCTTGCCGAGGATCGCAGAGCCACTGAGGGGCAGAGACACAATTCAGACCCAGATAGTCTGGGCCAGACCCCAGGGCCCAAAAATCCACACAAAAATACTGAGCATTTATATAAATTAAGAACATCACATTATTTTAAACATATGGGAATTCCCCGGTAGTCCAGTGATTAGAACTACGCACTTTCACTGCCAAGGATGTGGGTTCAATCCCTGGTGGGGGAACAAAGATCCTACAAGCTGCGTAGTACAGTCAAAAATAAACAAATAAATGTGTGTGTGTGTGTGCAGAGGAGATTGTTTTTTTTTTTTTCTTCACTTGACAGATATTTAATGAGCACCTACTATGTGCCAGGCACTTTTTAACAGTGCTGGAGAGAGAGCGTGAATAAAGGACCACCCAGAGAAAAGGAGACAGGAAGCAGTAAGCGGGGGCAGAATACAATTTCAAACAGGAAGTGGTGGTGGGGTAGTCAGAACAGACCTTCTGAAGACCACGAGGTTTAAGCAGAGGCCTGAAGGAGTGAGCCATGGGGATACTGGAGGAAGTGCACTCCAGACAGAACAAATGGGAAGACCCTGATGCAGGAGCACGCCTGGGGCCCTGAGAAAGGGTCCATGTGGCTGGAGGGGAGCAAGGGAGGGCGACAGGACGCTCTGGAATTAGACAGCAGCGATGACTGCACAACTTTGTGAATATACCCCAAACCGCTGAATTGTGCTCTTGAGGGGGTAGAATGTATAGTGTGTGAATCACACCTCAATGTTAAAAAAAAGGTATGAAAAAAAAAGATGCCTCAGAGACGGAGGGGAGAAGAGACAGGGCAAGTGGTGTGGGACCTCCTGGGCCACCCTGAGGACCTGGCTTTGACTGAGGGCGCTGGCAGCCACAGCAGGGCTTTGAACGGGGCAGCGGCACGACCTAACAAGTCTAACGAGGCTCCTCGGGCTGTGCATGGAGAGCAGACCACGGGAGGCAAGGATGAGAGCAGCGGAGGCAGAGGCCAGTTCCCCAGGGTGGGTCCCCGGGCGAGTTACCCTCAGTGCCTCCATTTTTCTCATCTGTGAAGTGGGTGTGAAAAAGACACGCGAGCTGACGCCAGGTTAAGTGCTGTTGTGACGGCTGTGAGTGGAGGGTGGAGTCAGAGGTGCCACCGAACAGTTTTTAATCATGCAAATCAGTTTCCTGAACAGAAAACATGGGGTGGCCCTCCCTCACGGGAAGCAGGCACCCGTCTCACACCTCAACAGCCCTCCCAGTGCAGCCCGTCCACACTCAGGCCACGAAGAGGGGCCCAAACTCCTCTCCACGTGTGGTCGGCTCACAGCACCCACCCAGACAGAGGACAGAATCGCCCAGGTCACTAGACAGCCGGGGCACAGACAGGGGGGAGCTGCCTGTGGGAGGGGAAGATGTGGTCCTCCTCCTGGCGAGGTGCCCAGGAAGGAAGCAGGAGGTGTTTGCTGGACCTTGGGAAGGGCGCCATGCAGTCCTGAGTTTCAGGTCATCAGTCAGACGGTGCCACACCCCAGGGCCTCCTCATCCCACTAAGACTCAAGCCCAAATGGCTCACCATGCACGTGAGGTTCACGCCGCCAGAACCCCTGCTGCCCACGCCAACCTGACCTCCTCTTCAGCAAGCCAAACTGGGCCCTGCCTCAGGGCCTTTGCACACGCTGTGCCCACCACCTGGAGCACGCTTCTCTCAGCTCCTTCCTCAGCGGGCTCCTTCTCGGCCACCTCTTCAGAGGCCTCCCTTGACCACCTCATGTCAACAGATGACACCACCTCCGTCACCAGGGTACCTCCCCCTTCCTTTCTCCTCGGGGCACCCACTCCAAACTGTGTGCTGCTGCTAAGTCGCGTCAGTCGTGTCCAACTCTGTGCGACCCCATAGAGGGCAGCACACCAGGCTCCTCTGTCCCTGGGATTCTCCAGGCAAGAACACTGGAGTGGGTTGCCACTGCCTTCTCCCCAAACTGTGTGGACTTGAGCAATTTCCTCAGCCTCTCTGGGCCTTGGCTTCCCCAGGAGCAAAATAGATATAATGACAGTCTCTACTCCAAAGGGTTACTGCAAGGGCTCAAAGAGATAATTCATACAGTACCTGGCACCCAGCAGGACCTCGATGGATTATCTTATCACGATTACACCTCTCGTCACTTGCTCAAGCGATCTGTTTTTGTACTGTGTGAAGATTCCACGAGGGCAAGAACTTTGTCCATCTTGTACTGGCCACGTGCCAACATCTAGCCCATATGTCTGACACTTAGTAGGTGCTTAACGTCTGTTTGTTTAAGAAGTGAATTTGTGAATGAAGGCATTGACTGCCTATACCCCACGGTGACCCTGGCCTCACTCCTCCTGGGAGCAGCTTCTTGCAGAAGCTACCCACCCTCCCCAGCAACTGGCCACCTGCCTCTACCAACCTTCAGTGGCCCTAGGCCAGCCAGCCTGAAATAGCCTCACCTCTCCTGGCCCAGAACCAAGGGGTCAGTTGCCAGCTCCACCCTGGGGAAGGAACTGGGCGGGTAAACACAGATTGTGTGTCTGACCACACGACAGAAGAGGGGCGGACAGGCAGATTCCCTTCTGGCCCTCAAAGAGTAGAGAAAATAAAAATAAACCTAAAAATCCAGACTCGTCTGGGAGTCTGGAGGCTTCCCTCCTTCCTCAGGGATTCCTTCTGTGGCCTGTACTTCAGGGAGACTGATCTTGCCCCAGGACCCAGCTGCACCAGGAGTGTGAGTGACTACACTCGATCCTTGCAGCCACCGTAGGGGGACTACAACCATCTTACAGATGAGGAAACCAGGGCTCACAGAAGCAAAACGACTCGTCCAAGGTCACACAGGGGCAGAGCTGCGTTTCAAACACAGGCTGTTTTTGTCTCCAGAGTCTGTGCCCTTAACCATGAACCCAAGACACACTGCAGAGTGAAAAATACAAACTGTACCACGCCATTTAGGTAAACACATACACATTCACACACACACACATATCAACACTACACATGTAATTGCCTTCAAATGGGCCAAAAGCAGAGCTGGTGATCAAAGGAGGTTTCAGCCAGTGATTCCCAGCCAGGGGCTATTTTGCCCCCAAGGGATATGTGACAATGTCTGGAGACACTTCTGATCGCCCCAACAGGGGGAAGGGGACGCTACTGGAATCTAGTAGGTGGCGGCCAAGGATGCCTCTGAAATCCTGCAACACACAGGCCACCCCTACAAACAAAGAATAATCCTGCCCGATGTGCCAATAATGCCAAAGGTTGAAAGACGAAGGGATTCACCCCAAATCAGTTACTAGGGCTGGAAATGCCCCTTGTAGAACTTGTTTAAGGGGGACAGTGGATCCAGGCTAAAACATAAGTCCCCAGAGAAGGCCCCCAAGCCTTCTCTCCCAAGAACTGTCAGGATGGAACTGTCAGCAGCAGTCACCACCCTTGACCAGGGCTTACCTCCCTCTGAGGGACACAACTTCTAGGGGGTCCCTCCGGGGGCCTCACCTGCAAAACAAGGAGATTCAGACCCTGCCTCCACCCCTGGCTTGCTCACAAGTTCTATGTCTCCTAAATTCTGGGGCAGGAACCAGCTCTGACCTCACCTGGTGCTTTCGAAACAAAGCCAGTGGGACAGCAAACCCTGGTTACCCACTTCCCACTAGGGTTCCAGCCAGAGAACCTATGTCTATTGGAGAAGAGAAAACACAAAAATCTGGGAGGTAAAGTTCTGCAGTGAGGCACGGCCTACTTCAAAGACTCAACTTTCATAAAAGCTTTAAGAGAGGGCCAGCTGTAAAGCAGAGAGGATGTGGGTTTCTTAATCTGAGGGTGTGGCCCTGAGTCCAACAGCTCTTCTGCTCACTGGCTTGATAAAAGGGACACTCTCGAAGAAAGTGGTGCCCTTGAAGCCTCCAAAAGCCAGGGACACCAACCCCATCCATCTCTTCTTAAAGTGACAGAGCAACAGTTACAAGAGCAAACATCGGAATAATAGCGAGTGGGTGTCTGGGATGTTTGTTTGAAGAACACACTCATTCAAATACATGAGTTCGAGCATCCCTATTGACTGATCTTTCTCATAAGGACAAGGACCACGTTTGGCCCGTTGGCGGCTGCATTCTCGTGGCCTGGAACACGGACTGGAATACACAGCAGATGCTCCCTCTACCTCCGAAAAAAGCAGTCTAATTTATTTATGGCTTTACCTGTACGTAGCTGTGTGTGCCATACACAAAAGAGGGGCCCCGCCTAACTTCTGCTGATGCTAAGGTTTTTATCATCACAAAATTTTCACTGCCTTCCTGATGACGTTCAGCCCAAAACAAAGTGGGCTGGTCCTGGGTCCCTCACATCCTAAAGCTCAGATCATTTGGATCGCCGGGCTTAATTCTTGCCCACTTGGGCAGCCCAGAGGTCTCACAAAGGCAGGAATGTGGGTCGTGAGCACAGCACCCTGTTGGGGCAGGTCAGGGTAGCGTTAAAGAACGCGGACTGTGCAGTCAAGACTACCCAGGTTTGAATCCCAGTTCCGTCAAACTGTGTGACGCCGGGAAACTGACTTGACCTCTCTGTGCTTTTGTTTCATTTGTAGAACAGGAAGCACAATAATACCTGGAAAGCTGGAGCTGATACACAGAGAATGCTTTTCCTGGGGCTTGCAAACATCTCGTGCTACGTACATCTTAGCAAAATTATTATTACTGTTGCTGTGCATTCAACTAATGATCAGGCTGAAAGTACAATAATTCCTTCTGTTGGCGAGTTGTAAAAAATATATTCTCATACATATGCCTAATTTTACATGGAGAGGGCATTTCAAATAGCATTTCTTAGAACTTTTTTCTTTTTTTATCTTTCTGCTTGCCTTTCTTCATATGATACACATCTATCCACACTTTTCTCCCAATTCCTGTCATGTCATACATACAACAATGTATATCATATTATGGTTATTGCTTATATTCCCAAGGCGGAACTTCTGAGCATCCTCCTTTGCACAACAC
>NW_011494610.1:2774949-2779604 GCF_000754665.1 Bison bison bison
AAAAGCTTTCGTCTCCTACCCCCAAAAAGCAGAACCACAGAAAGCATTCTGGGAGCTCTCTGCCTATTGTTCCTCAGGGACCCCGGCCCAGCCAGTTCACAAGACCCTCTGGGTATCTGAGAGTGACCCGTCTTTGTTCTGTCCTGGCTTTACTACACACTGATTGTAGGAAGCCCTGGGCAGGTCACCAGCCTGCTTTGTGCCTCAGTTTCCCCATCTGTATAATGGGCACAGTATAGCAGCTGCTGCATCATGGAGAAATGAGGAGCCCTTTCTCTCATCAGAGAGCCAAGGGGAGCCCTTCAAGGGTCTGCTGACCACCCCCGACACAGGAGTCTCTCTGCCCATCCACCCAGGCTGGATGATACATCCTTCAGGGAAGCCATTGGCAGCTGTTCCCAAAGGCAGTCTCCTGGACTTGTAGGTGGAGACCCCAAACCAATCTAAACATGAGACAAGTGGGTTCAAGGATCACCCCGCCTCTTTTTAAGGGGGAAGACTTTGAGCCCCAAAAAGACCAACTCTTTTGCCCCCCCCTCAATGCTGCACATCCCCTCAAAAGGCTACCAGAGCATTCTGGGCACCTACTGTGCGCCTGGCACAGTGCTAACAGCGATAACCTCAGGTTCATTGGAAATGCAACCTTTCCTCTATGATGCAGCAGCTGATATACTGTGCCCATTATGCAGATGGGGAAACAGACACGGAGCAGGCTGGTGACCTGCATAGGGCCACCTACAGGCAGTGTGGAGTAAAGCCATGGTTTGAACACCAGCAGCCTGGCTCCAGAGCCCCACCCTCAACCCTCACGCCATGAAGAGACACGGAGTACAGAGGAGGAACCCAGCAGCCTGACATTTCCATTCTTCTAAGCTGTGCCCGTTCTGCGGAAGAGACAGGCGTCAGTAACCAGAGGAAGCCCAGGCAGAGGGTAAGGGTCACACAGATCTGGGTTCAAATCCCAGTTCTGCCACCTCCGTAAGTCACGAGTCAAGCCCTTTATAAGCCAGAGGCAGTCTGTGAAGTGGCTGCAGACATGAGTTCCAGGGTAGGCAGCTGTCTACATGAACCAGACAGCTCACTTAAACTATCTTTGCCTCAGCTTCTTCATCTGCCAATGGGGATAAGACACCACTTCCTTCACAAGGGTGCTGGAAAGATCAAATGAATGGATAGAAGGGTAAGCAATGAATCAGTGTCAGCCCCTACACAGTAATGACAGGCAGGAATATCACTGTCATTATCATTATTAACAAGAGTATATACGGTGCCCCTAACACAGCCAGGGCTTCTAAAGGCTGAGATCCAAGGTTCTCAAAACCCGAGGCATCTTCTCCTGCCACCTCTAGAGGGTCCTCCAAGAGAGATCCAGCATCAATACGAGAGGGCTGTCTTTCCCTTCCCATGACTCTTCAATAAATAGACAGAGAATATGGCACCAAAGTCATCAGGCCCCACTGGAGATAAGGGAGGAAGTGCAATCCAGCTCCTGAAGGAGGTAAGGAAAGATGGGGAGATTCTGGAGGAACCTGAGAGCCCCCAAACCCAGAACCAAACGAAACCACTAGTTCTAGAATATAGATGGTCAAACGGAAATTCACCCAGAGTTCCTGTCCTCCTTTCAGTAATGACTCAGATCTCACTTCCTCCAGGCAGCCCTCCCTGACTACTCCTGCTTGCTGGCTACTAAAATCCTACAATCCTAATCATCTGTAATCTTTAAGTATCATATAAAAATTAATTATAATAACTCATATTTAGAATGACTTCCCTGGTGGCTCAGACGTTAAAGCGTCTGTCTACAATGCGGGAGACCCGGGTTTGATCCCTGGGTTGGGAAGATCCCCTGGAGAAGGAAATGGCAATCCACTCCAGGACTATTGCCTGGAAAATCCCATGGACAGAGGGATTTAGAATTGCCTTACAACTTGCTAGGCACTGTTCTAAGTGCTTTATATATATTAATATAATTCACTTATCCGCTTCAAAACCCTATAAGATGTACTCTCATACTCCATTTACAGATGAGGAAAGTGAGGTACAGAAAGGTTAAGCCACTTGCCTAAGGTCACAGAGCCCAAGGACCTGACCCCTAGCAGTTTGGCTCCAGAGCTCAACCTCATACTTGGATTTCTGGAAACACTCATATATTGCCACCCTTGGCTAGAACATGCCCTCCTCTAGCACAAGAACTTAAGACCTGGTTTTTCTGCATTTCCCATAATGCTCAGTCTACCACAGAGGCTTCATTTCTACTGGCAAAGGGACCTTAAAACGAGGGACTCAAGGAAGCCAGGGCAGCCCTTTGAGACCTGCCTCTGCCACATGGAATTAAAAGCAAGGAGGGATTACCCAACATTTCTTCCAAGCAGGAACAGTCCCTCAGTAAGTATAACATAAAGGCTGGGAGGAGGGAGTGGGAAGACAAGAGAGATTCACAACCTGCAGGCTGCCAGCCTGGCTGCCATGGAAAGCCTTGGTAATTAGCAGTTCATGAAGCTCCAAGCCCTGGGTTTTCAAAACTGAAAGACCTTGGGTTGTTTAGGGACCGTTTCTGATAAAGCAAAACAAGAGAGGTCTCCTGCAGCTCACAATTGAGGTACAGCTGGTCAGGTTACACAATCAGTCCATTTGCTGGCACAAGCTTGGGGACACCCAAAAGGACAAGGCAGAAAGAAAGCCTGGCTTCCCCTCCCTGCCTCTGACAAGTGGAGAAACTGAGGCCAGGACAGGTGCGAGAGTGATCCAAGATGTCAAAGTCAGAACCAGCTCATCTCAAAACGGACGGGGCAGTCCAAAAGAAAGAAAAAGGATGAATTCAGCAGATTCAAAGTGTCAAAGGGATGATATGGAAGTGTAGAAGTCTTTTATCTTTTTTCCTGTTCTTTTTTAATAAGAAGAATGGTTGATTCTAATCAATTTCCATTATTTCAGCTTCCTTGGACTCTACATGTGGACAATTTAAAACCACAGTGAACCCAAACACCATCTCCTATCTCTTCCGAAAGGCACCACACCATCCAGGGCAAGGATGTGGGGGTACAAGGTATCTTTTCTTCCCCATTAATGTAAAAACTGGCTTGTCTTTGCTCTTTCTCTTCCAGACTAAGAAGCAGGGAGTGGCTCAGAAGGAGAAGTGAGGAGTTCCCTGGAAGCTGACATTGCTCACAGACACCAGGGCTGCCTACATCTTTAATTCAGAAACTGCCAGCTTCAAACTGAGCAGATTCTTTTTTTTTTTTTTTTCTTTTCTCTGTGAGAGAGGGAGGGATGGGAAAGAAATGCCAATCCTGCTTCATTCTCACAGGCTTTTCTAGAAGGGTCCTTTAGCCAAAAGGTTTTCAATGCCTCCTCCACCACCCCCTCAACACCACCCCCTCAACACACACACACACACACACACACACACACCTCCTTTCACAGAGAGAAGGGCTCCATCCTCCTGGAGTTAAAACTCAGACCTCACACAGCCTCGGCTGCACCCCTAAGCCACAGGGGATCCCAGAGGATGCCAGAGCCTCGCTCTTTCCCCGGGAGACTGGGAACTCCAGGGCCTGGCTCTGGGGTTTCTGAAGGAGCCACCAACTGCCCCCGCTGCCTGCTGCCCCCCAGCCCTTCCTGCACCAGGATTAAAAGACTTCCTAGAGCAGAGAAGGGAGTAAATGAGGTCCCAGCAGGAGGCTGGGAGATTAAAGCCCTGCCAGTCTCCTAACTTCCAGCCAGGCTGCCTCAGACCCACCCCCTCCACCCCCTAGCCACTTTTCTCACTTCCTAGGACGGTAGGGAAGTGGCCCCTTCCTCCCTCTCACAGACAAAAAAAAGAAGAAGAAGAAGAAGAAAGAGAAGAAACAACAACAAAAAAGAAATGCAGTACAGAACAGGGGCTTGGAGCACTGACGGAGACTGCCCTGGTTCAAAAGCCAGTATCCCCACTTAAACAGCTGTTTGATTCTGGGCAAGTTACTCAGCCCCTCTGGAGCTAAATTCTCCCATCTGAAAAATGAGGGAGGTATTCGTCCCTACTTCGTGGGCCACTTGGGAAGGTCCAACCTTCTCACGACACACGTAGGCGCCTGGCGCATAATAAGCGCTCAGTTATTTTACAGAATCTGATGCCAGTGGTTTGGCAACTTGAGGTTGGGGGTGGAGGGGGATGGGATGGAACCGGCGAGTCGTGAGTTCGAAACCCACAGTCCCCCAGCCCCAGCAACTGCGTGTGCGTGGGAAAGAGGGGTCCTACCGGGGGGCTTTGGCGATCTCTGTTCCTACTCCGGGCTTTGGGTTTTATCCTACTCTGCGGGGCGCGCAGGGATGCTGGGCTCGAGGATTTCCAGGGTCCGTCCTAGATGAGCAGTGGCAAAGAAATCCCCGGGGCGCGGGCGGGTGGCAAAAACGCAGGAGCCCAAGCTCTCGGCGCCTGGGTCCCAAGGATTCTGCCTCACGGATTTAACTAATTTTAAAACTATTTGAAACGGGGCGGTTGAGAGGGGGAGAAAAAGACAAAAAGGCAGAGTATGGGGGGTGTGGAACGGAGTGCAGGAGACCCCGGGTTGGGGCTGGACCGCAGGCCGGCAAGAGAGGCGACAACCCAGCTCCGGAGCAGCCCGATCACCCCAACGGCTCTGCGCGCCCCGCGGGATGCCTCTGAGGTGATC
>NW_011494610.1:2780694-2798719 GCF_000754665.1 Bison bison bison
CCCAAAGGCAGCGGCCAACCTTGCCCGCTGCCTTTGGGGCGCCCAGCTGGGTGCCCTCGGGCGCTCCCACGACCTTGGGAAGGAAGACGCGCGGCTCGGCTCTCTCCTCTCTCTTACCCCCTCTTCTCTCTTTCCCCTTCCTTTTTCTTTTTCCTACCTTTTCTTTTTCTCCTTCTTTATAACTTCTGTGCCCCGCCCCGACCCCTAGAGATGAGCCTGCCCTTTCCAACCTTTCCAGAGGAAATTATTATCTGCTCTCGAGGCACTAATCAAGTGACAGCTGCTCTGCCCGAGCTCCCCACCCCCATTCCTCCGCGCCCCCCACCCACCAATAATGCCTTGGGAAACCCTGCTGCCAGTCTAGGCTGCTCAGTGTGACCTTGATCGTCGCGAAGTGCTCGACAAATGTCCTCACCTGTCTCCCAGGAAGATGCGAAGGGAAGATCACCTTGGGGGCTGTTCAGGTTAAAACCCCAGTTCCCACCCTTGCTAGTTTCTTTGGGTGACCTTGCCCTGGTTCCTTGCCTCAAGAGCCTCAATGTTCTCATCTGGACAATGGGAATGACCGTGGTACCTAACTCACGGGGTTCTATACAAGGTTATATGTTAATCCATAAGGGCTACTTGGAACAATGCCCCGTAGATGAAAGTTCTCTGTTAATGTTTCTTGATTAATATTGTAGGTATGAACAGCCCTCTTAGCCCGGACCCACTCTCCAAACTGTCCTCACAGTTCCTGACCTGCCCCTCTTCTGGACCCAGAGATTGTCTTGTCTGTGTGTAGACTGGCTGATTCAGGTATCAATAATATCCCCCTGTAGGCTGTAATCATCCTTTGAGCTGTTCCAAACACCTAGGATTATTCTCCCAGTGGCCTCTGGGTAAATACTGCAGGTGCCTAAGGACACAGGGAGAAAGTAAGGTGGCTTCTGCCCTCTCTGAGCTGTTTCTTTTTGATCTTGGACAAGGTGACGCTTGATCTGGGCCTTGAGTGAGTTAAGTTCCCCTGGACAGAGTCAAGGGTATGAGGTAGAGCCTTCCAGGTTTGGGGAGTGGAGTCAGTTGTGTCCAAAATGTGACCAGCTCCCTTGGAAAGAGGTCTCTGGAGTAACTGCTGTGTGATCTTCAGCTGGTCACAGAACCTCTCTGATCCTCGATTGCCTTGTCTTTAATCCTTTGACCCCCAAGGAGAGAGCATAGTGGGAACACCCTGGCTTTGGAATGAAACTGATTTGACTTCCCTGGTGGCTCAGACGGTAAAGCATCTGCCTACAATGCAGGAGACCCAGGTTCAATCCCTGGATCGGGAAGATCCTCTGGAGAAGGAAATGGCAACCCACTCCAGTACTCTTGCCTGGAAAATCCCATGGACGAAGCCTGGTGGGCTACAGTCCATGGGGTCACAAGGAGCTGGATATGACTGAGCGACTTCACTCTCACTTTGACTTGCATTGGTTTTCCAGCTCCAGACCTGACTAGGTGACCTTGGTCAGGACATTTCACCTCTCTGAACCTCTGAACCAGTTGCCTGTTGTGTAAAATGGGAGTCATTGTAAGAAAAAGAAGAAAACTGGAAAGCCATGTTTTCTCAACCTCAGAAAAGTGACATTTGGGGCCAGATAATTCTTAGTTGGGGACCATCCCATACGTTGTAGGGCATGCAGAGGCATGATGTACCCACCGCTTGCCAGCAGTTCTCCCTCCCCAGTGACAACCAGAAATGTCTCCAGACATTGCCACATGTCCCTAACAAGCAGGGACAAAATTGCTCCCCATTGAGAACCACTAATTCAAAGTACGTGATACAGATAGCTGGCACATAGTAGGTGTTCAACATATGTTAGTCCCCTTCCCAGCTTTGACCAAGGAAGATCGGCTTCAGCTTCAGGGATAGTTTCACGCATGCGCGCACACACACACAGATCCCATGCTTCACCCAAGAATTAGCCCATACTGCCCAAAAGACCATCCAAATGTTTCTGCCTTTGTGCATGGGGCCCAGCTCATTATAGTCTTTTACTCCCTCGGGTTCCTCTGGGATGTTTCTTCTCCACCATCCCATCCCCTAGTGAGATAATACAACTCAATAGATTAAGCTCTCTGTGCCCCGTTTTCATCATCTGTGCACTGAGGATCATAATTGTTCCAATGTCGTGAGGTTGTTACAAAGATTCCTCAGTTAATACATGGAAAATGCTAAGAGCAGATAGTAAGCACTCCAGTAAAGTGAAGTGAAAGTCGCTCAGTCATATCAGACTCTTTGTGACCCCATGGACTATACAGTCCATGGAATTCTCCAGGCCAGAAAACTGGAGTAGGTAGCCTTTCCCTTCCCCAGGGGATCTTCCCTGGGGATCGAACCCAGGTCTCCCACATTGCAGGCAGATTCTTTACCAGCTGAGCCACAAGGGAAGCCCAAGAATACTGGAGTTGGTAGCCTATCCCTTCCCCAGAGGATCTTCCTGACCCAGGAATCGAACCAGGGTCTCCTGCATTGCAGGCAGGTTCTTTACCATCTGAGCTACCAGGGAAGCACTCCAGAAGTGAAGGCTTTTATTTATTCAGTTCTTACATTGAATACTGAATCTACTCGGATGCATTCAGCTCGTGGAGGAGAAAATGGGCTACTGATGGGTTAAATCATACGGTGTTACAGTGTGAGTCTCTCAGTCGTGTCCAACTCTTTGCAACCCATAAGACATTGTTTATTTAACAGGAGGTCCCGAGGAGAGGTTGGCTTCTCAGCCTGGTTCAGGACTTGGTGACATCATCAAAGACCAAGGCACCTGTGACCCTGCAGTCCTCATCATGGTGGCTTTTCTTCCAATGTTTGGAGCCTCACAGTCACAACATGGCTGCTGTATCCACCACATCGCTTGCTAACACCACTCCAAAGCAGGAAAGGAAAGAAGAGAATAAAGGGCCTCTCTCTTATCAAACTTTCTCCAAAGCCCGCAGCAAGAAGGCTCTCCCTTTACACCTCACAGGCCAGACTGGGACACGTGACCACCTTTAAATAGTCCTTGACCAAGAGCGAGGTTGTAACCATCAACTTAAAACAATCCTGCTCCATCTCCTGGGACATGGCTGCCTACAAAGCTTGGGGTTCTGTTATTAAGAGAGAAGCTTATGGGACTTCCCTGGCAGTCTAATGGTTAAGACTCCACACGCCCGGTTCAGGGGGCACGGGTTCGATCCCTCTTTGGGGAACTAAGATCCTGGATGGTGCAGCAAAAAAAAAAAAGAGAAAGTGAGGTGTCCGCCACAAGCACCTACGATGTTCCACACATGGAAGGAGGTGCTGGAACCACGGAAGTCAGCAAGACGTAACCATTCAGGCCCTCCTGGAGCTGACCTCACGCCAGCAAGGGGAGCAGACAGTGAGGCATTCGACAAAGACAGCAAGTTCCTTCTGTCATTCATTCAAGTATTTATTGAAGACCTACTGTGCGCCAGGCTGGGCTACAGCAGCGACTACAATGGATAAGGTTCCTTCCTTCCTGGTGTTTCCAGATCAGAGCAGGAGGAGAAAAGCAATAACCAGATTAGCAATCCATCAATAAACAAGCAAACAAATCAACGGGATCCTCTCAACTCTTCCAGAGTTGTTTGGTGGCACCTCCAGGCCTCTGCCTCAGGTCAGTGCCTGCCCAGGTCTCGCTACTCAGATCAAGAGCTCGGTGCTCATGTGATCAGCGGGGACTCCCTTAGTCCAGGGCTGGCCGCCTCCCAGCTAATCCTGGCACAGAGCAGCTCGCTGAACCAAACGTGACTAAGGAATCACAAGCAAGGGGAGGTTTCCTTTTTCTCTCTCCCTGTTTTAGCCTGACCTCTCCTCCCTTCTTCCTCATCACTTCCACCCCTCCCATCCAGGATGTTCAGCTAGAAGCCCCTTAGATCCCTGTCTGTCTCCAGGGCAGGTCCTGACATCAGCTCTAGCTGGGAAACGTTCACCAAAAGAACGGAGAGAACGGAGGAAGAAAAAAATTTTTCAGTTTAGCAAGAAAAAAAGTGACGGTAATAATAGGGAAATTCTCTCCTACAGGGACAACTTCAGAATTTCTGTCACCGTGTGCTTCGCGAATAATGGGAAATACCGTTTCGTTTCTGTTGCATAAGTCTCACGGTTGTGCAGAAGAAGTGAATGCTGCTTGGAAACATTTACACAGAGAGTTCCTTATTCCCTAATGAGACGCTCTCAGATTCTGTGGGCTCAGGATTTGGGCTTCCCTTGTAGCTCAGTTGGTAAAGAATGTGCCTTCAATGCAGGAGACCCTGTTCAGTTCCTGGGTCAGGAAGATCCCCTGGAGAAGAAAATGGCAATCCACTCCTGTGTCCTTGCCTGGAGAATCCCATGGACAGAGGAACCTGGCATGAGGTCACAAGAGTCGGACACGACTGAGCAACTAAACAACAGCCAACAGGATTTGAAGACCACCCCTACTTCCCAAGTTCTGCTTTTTAAAATGATAATAATTAAGAGAAAGCAAGAGGTGGTTTTTTTAGTTTTATTTACTCATTTCTTTCTTTTTGGCTTTGCTGCGTCTTGGTTACTGCACGGGCTTTCCTCTAGTTGTGGCCAGCAGGGGCTACTCTTCCTTGAGGCACACGGACTTCTGGCTGTGGTGGCTTCTCTGGTTGCAGAGCACGGGCTCTCTCTCTGGAGCACGTGGACTTTAGCAGTTGCGGCTCCCGGGCTCTGGAGCCCTGACTCAGTCGTTGTGGTCCATGGGCTTAGTTCCTCCTCGGTGTGTGGAATCTTCCCAGATCAGGGATATGAACCCGTGTCTCCTGCCGTGGCAGGCGGACTCTTTACCACTGAGCCACCAGGGAAGGCCCAACGGGTGGTTTTTTCTCCATCCCAAGTTGAACAAGCCAGGTGAGAATCGCATTATCGGACTGTCCCAGATTGCCAATCATTTCCCAGATTCAAATGAGTTCTCAGTAAGTCAGGCCAGCTGCCCAGAGAATCTTTTCCCATTCCAAGCACCAAGAGCAGCCTTCTGAGACGAGGAGAAAGATGTCTCCACCCTTGGCATTGGACAGAACAGCTGGACACCCCGACCCAAGGCTGCACACGCAGACCAGGGTTCATTTCTTCAGACCAAAACACAATTCTCTTCCTGCTACTCTTAGTGGGGCCACCTGCAACTCCCCAAGTCAAAACTTGTCCAAAGAAACCCTTGCTTTTAGAAGCAGATATCTCCAGAAGGCTCTGGTTCAAGGTCTGATCTGAACATAATAGATACTAGATTGATTCATGGTTTCAGGGCTTTGCCAAGTCATATTCCTTCTGAAAGCTTTGGAAATATAGCCTGGAGGAAAGAAAGAAGGAAATGCTTAGGACCTTCAGTTCCAATCCTAGCTTGGCTGCTGACCTGGTCCTTTCCTTTCTCTCTAGACTTTGGACATTGTAGCTCTAGAGACCAGCTGCCTGGGTTCAAATTCCAGCCCCACAACTTCCTATTGTGTAACTGTGCAAGTGACTATCTCTTCCAGCTTTGATGCATCTGTCTGTAAAATGGAACCGATAAGAGTTCCTACCTCACGGGGTTGTTTTGCGGATGAAAATACTTTATAACTTGAAAGTGCATGGGATGCTGCTGATACTCGATTGAGTATTTGTTATTATAACTGAGTGAAGCCATGATGCGTGGAGTTGTGGCAGGCATCTTGACACCATGAGGAAGGACATTGTTGATCATTTGAAGATGGCAGAAATGACAGATGGAAAGAACCTAGATCTTTGATGTCACTGAGCTCCTAAATTAACCAACTGTAGAGCCATCTGACATCTGCACTTCTTGTATTAGGGTCACCTAATTCTTTGAAATAAGTATTTCCCACTTCCAGCTTGTCTCTTACAAGGCAGATGCCCCAGAGAGGACTGCTATTCACCATAATGTTTTTCCAATGAAGCAGAGTTCTAAGATTCCTAACATGAAGCCTGGACTGGGAGTAAAAGTGAAGAAAAAGATTCAGAAATAGACTGATGCATAAAAGGTAAATTCTACAACTTAGCCAAGCCCGGAGATTGACCTGGATGGTGTATCTTGAAATTCTGTAGCAAGAGATGCCAGATGGTTTCAGCAGACATACTGGATACACATTTATATGTCTGGGTTTTTTGGGTTTTTTTGGTTTGTTTCCTGGACTCAATGCTCAAAAAATAGGGCTGCCCAGTCCAAATCCAGACACCTGGCAATCTCAGTGGTAACTTTTACTGAAAACTGATGGTTTCCTCTTTAGCCAGCAGAAACACAAACAGCCGCACCCTCCCCAAGTGCCATTTACACTGTAGCCTGCCTTCCAGATATGCTGGGCAAATTCTATTCCTGGAACCTCTGTTGAAAGGGAGAAAGTTCTAATACCAACTGTTGCCGTTTATTTTTTGAGCCCTCACTATATATCAGGCAGTATTTTTTACTATGTCTATCTGGATACACATATATCCAAATAAATGTATGGCAGCAGAGACTGGGAACTGGAACTTTGTTCCTTTTTCTGAGCCTCAGTTTATTCATCTGTTAAATGCAGACATTAAGAATCCTGCTCTGCCAGCTCGACAAGGGAATATGAGGGCACAGTGAGATCTTACAGCCCCCAGAAATCTTGAAGAAAAAATAAAAGATCCCTCTACAAAATAAAGGACTTTCTTCCCCTACCACACAAATGTAGGTCCTCAGCAATGTGAAATGTACACAGACTCATAGAAAAGAAAAGAGAAGTTGTAGCAGAGAAAGCACTACATACAGCCCCACGCAGCAGCGTGTGGATGAAGTTTTAAAATGTAATATGGAGCCAGCAAAGCCAGATATACAAAAGCACATTACGTATGGTTCCATTTACATGGTGTTGTAAAGCATATTAAACCGCAGGACTTAGAGGTGCACATTTGGATGGCAAAGCTATAGAGAAAGGAGTGTAACTTTTACTGTGTGGATCAGGGCAGTGGTTTCCTCCCAGACCAGGGAGTAGGGGTCAGGGGTTTAGAAGAGCCATACTGAGGCATGAGGGGTCTGGCAGTCTTGGATTTCTTACCCTTGGTGATGATTTCACAGAGGCTCACTTTTTAATAAGTTATTACGGTTTACATGTATGTCTTCTATACTTTCTCTCTGTGTTCTCCATCTCACCACTTAATAATGCACCGAACACCTTAAAAATTGGATACATGTCTATGTTCATGCCCTTTGACCTAGTTATATTCTCATTCCAGGAATCTGAACCACAGAAATCATCACACGCTCACATAAACTTTGATTCACAAAGATGTTCACTGCAGTGTGACTTATAATAACTCATATTTGAAAAGACCTAAATTCCCACTTGGTTAGATAGCATCACCGACTCAATGGGCATGAACTTGAGCAAACTCCGGGAGAAAGTGGAGGACAGGGAAGCCTGGCATGCTCCAGTCCATGGAGTCGCAAAGAGTCAGATACAACCTAGTGACTCAACAACAGCAACAACAACAAATTCTCACTTATAGATAAATACTGAAATACATTATAGTATATCCACAATGTGGAAAATTATTTAGCCATTTAAAAGTCTGCTGTCAAAGTCTAATGAAATAGAAGCATGGTCAAGACACATGGATAAACGGGGAGGAAAGTGGAGTAAATTACATATAGACTGTGATCCCAATATTGTCAATATGTCTTATGTATTCATACCAAAAAAGACAGGAAAGAAACGTACAAAAATAACAAGAGTAGTTAAGTGGGCAGTGGGATTATGGGTATTTGTTTTCTTCTTTACACTTACATTTCCCAAATTTTCTACAATGGATATATTGAATATATTATTTTTATTCTTTAATACATTGGTCCCCTTTCTGTTTTTGTTTTTTTTTTAATTTGGACCTCAGATGCACACAGTTAACAACACTCTTTAGGCCATGGCACACCATCAGTGACATCAGAGTATTTTATTTTATTTTATTCCATTTTATTTCCTATTTTATTTCCTATTTTATTTCCATTTATTTTTGCCTTCATCACCCATTTCTCCTCCTCCTTCCCCCCTCCCCACCCTCCCATGGACACCCACTTGGGTATATTTAAAGTGTGTTTTTTCTGCCCATCTGCCATACATTTATTTGGATATGAGTGTATCCAGATAGCAGAGAAGGCAATGGCACCCCACTCCAGTACTCTTGCCTGGAAAATCCCACAGATGGAGGAGCCGGGAAGGCTGCAGTCCATAGGGTCCTGAGGGTCAGACACAACTGAGCGACTTCAGTTTCACTTTTCACTTTCATGCATTGGAGAAGGAAATGGCAACCCACTCCAGTGTTCTTGCCTGGAGAATCCCAGGGAAGGGGGAGCCTGGTGGGCTGTCGTCTATGGGGTTGCACAGAGTTGGACACGACTGAAGTGACTTAGTAGCAGCAGTATCCAGATAGACATAGTAAAAATATATATAAAGAGATAAAATGTTGTTTTATGGTTGCTTGTTTATAAGTTAAAGTTAGTTGCTCAGTCGTGTTCAACTCTTTGCGACCCCATGGATTGTAGCCCGCCAGGCTTCTCTTTCCATGGAATTTTCCAGGCAAGAATACCAGAGTAGATTGCCATTTCCTTCTCCAGGGGATCTTCCTGACCCAGGGATTGAACCCAGGTCTCCAGCCTTGCAGGCAGACTCTTTACCATCTAAGTCACCAGGGAAGCCCAAAGGCTGTTTATAAATTTTTGCATAAACGGTACAGGGTTACGCATCCCGAGCTGTGTTACTTTTTTCACTGAACCTCTTTTTTTTTTTTTTTTTTTTTTTTAGATCATTCCTTGTTGCTCTTTGTAAATATAACTCATTACTTCCGACTGTTGCTTAGGATTCCATTATGTGAATGTATCACGGTGGTAGATTGCTGGCTGTTCCCGAAATATGGTTTCCTCCTCCTCCAGGACACAGGGCAGGACTACATTTCCCAGTTTCCCTTGCAGGGAGGCAGAGTCACATAACAGCTTCAGCCCATAGATGCCAGGACATGCCATGCGTATCACCTCCAGTCCTGACCCTTAGAACCTCTCTCATGCCCTGTCCTCCATGCTCTTTTCCCTTCTAAACTGACTGGGATGATGACCCCAGAGGGACCCCTCAGCCTGGATCTGAATGCCTGCATGGAGAGGAGACAGACCACCCACTGGTAACTTTCACCTTGGAACGCCTTTTTGAGCAAATAATGAAACGTCCTTGGGGTCTGAGACTTCACATACTTTATGGTCTGTTTGTTATAGCTAATGTTAACCCTAACCAATAAAACTATGTCCTACCTCTCCATTTCCTAGTGCTAGAAACCATTGCAAACTCTTTGAAGCAACGTGTCACAAACATCCTCATGTGCATTTCCATGTGTATCTGTGAGCAAGTATTTTTTCGGTTGTCAATCAGAAATGGAATTGCTGTGTCACCAGGTCTGTGTGTCTTTTGCTTACCCTTGGCCAAAGCGATGGCAGAAGCATCCGGCTTTGGGGCACAGTGACAGCAGAAGTTTTGGTTTTCGGGTGTCTGAGCTCAGCAGGACCATTCCAGGAGCCACCCCATAGAGTGGTTTGGGCACCATTCTTTGGGGTCTGGTTGCCAAGACTGACTTCCTGGGCACTCTTGAGATTCTGTGAGCTCCTTATAACCATTCGTAAAATTCTAGGGCAGTTTCTATTGTTTACAACTGAAAATCTGTGACCGACACTAAATTAGGAGCTAGCAAACTTTTTGGGTAAAGGGCCCAAAGTTAGTAAATATGTTAGGCTTTCAGGGTTGTAGAGTCTGTGCCACAACTACACGATTCTGCCATTGGAGTGCTAAGGGCAGCAGGAGACAATATGTAAATGAATGAGTGTGGCTGTGTTCCAATAAAACTTTATTTATACAAACAGTAGCCTGCAGCCTGCAGTTTGCCAATCCTTGGGCTAGATCTCACCTTTCTCTAAATCTCTATGTAGACATTTATATCGTGTTTCCTGGTCTTGGCTCTTTGGGGTTTTGCTTGTTTGTTTCATATTTTTTTATTTAGCTACGCCAGGTCTTAGTTGAGGCACGCAGGATCTTTACTCGCAGCATGCAGCATCTTCTCGGTGCAGCATGCAGAATCTCACTGCAGCACCCGGGACTGAACCCCAGACCCTGCATTGGGAGCGTGGAGTCTTAGCCACTGGATCATCTAGGAAGTCTTTTTTGTTTTCCCTTGAAATGGCCTTGGCTCCTTGGTAAGCTCCTCTCTTCAATCCATTTTGGGGTCCCACATAGAGTCTAACACACCGCCTTGCTTACAGTGGACTGATGGAATGAATAAAGGAGTGAATGCATGAAAAAACGGACGACGCTGGTTTCGAGGTGGTCCTAGTGAACAGCCCAGGCAACGGCCCATCAGAACAGCAGCCAAGTGAAGACCACCTGTAGGATCGAAGTGCTGCACCAGCAGCAGCCAGTCCTGCTGCATTGAGTCCACCCTCTGCCCCACAAAACCCGCACCCACCCAGCCAGACTTCATCCCACATCCCTGGCAGGCACCAGGATAGGGTCCAGTTTCCAAATTTCAGAAGCTAATAAGGAACAGCGGCAACTGTGGGGAACTCAGTTCTCCAAAGCAAATTGTGTTCCAGTGACTAATCCATCTTTCACTCTCGATATTTTTATTCATGCCGGCAGAAATGTGTATGAGTCACAGCTCCTGTTGGAGACTTTTTTTTAAACGCAGTATTGTGTGTGTATCTCCAGCCTGCAGACCTGTAAGATCTGGGTGCTGCTGGCAGGGGGCTGATGATTTCAGCAGCAACAACAAAAGCTGTCAAGTCACAATAACCAGGACTCCTCCCCACTGTCATCAGGATCCAACAAATAAAAACAGAAAGAAAAAAATAATAATTGATTCAACATCCAATTGAAGATGTGACCCACGGAGTACTGAGGCGGTCACAGACTTACACATTCTCCTACCAATATCTTGCCCTTCTTTTAAGACCCTGCTGAGTTTGGGATTGACGGGTATTAATACACGTTGCTATATTTAAAATGGATAACCGCCACGGCCCTGCTGTATAGCAGGAAACCCTTCTCCATGGTATGTGGCAGCCTGGATGGGGGAGAATGCATACATGTATATGTATGGCTAAGGCCCTTTGCTGTCCACCTGCAACTCTCACAAAATTGTTAATCGACTATACTCCAATATAAAATAAAAAGCTTTAAAAAACAAAACAAAACAAAACAGGCCGCAGCATCCCTTTCTTTCAGAAAGCCTTGTTGATTGATCTGATCTCAACAACCTTTTCCCAGCTCTAAAACCACTATGATTTGTGACTCAAATCTCCCCATCTTCAGATCACATTTCTGTCCTGCAGTGGATTCCTCCAGCCTTCAGTGCAGAAAAGTCCTGTTCTACTCCTTTCAATCAGCGTGTAGCAATCTTTCTGAAGTGTGAAGTCACTTCCACTTGGGTGTACTCTCTCTCTCCAGCCTGGTGGGGCGGACACAGCTGATTGGGAAATCAGAGAGATGAAGTCAGATTTCCACTCAGCTCCTCACTGGCTGTGTGACTTCACCTCTTGAAGCCTCATTTTCCACATCTATGAACAGGGATGATGTTGATAATCATGATAGCAGAGTAAATATTGCTATTTCCTGAGCCACTAGACTATGTGCTCAATACAAAGAAGAGTTTTTATCTGTTTTGCTCACTGCTGTGTCACCAGGGTCTATAACAGAGCCAGGAACTGTATAGGTACTCAACAAACATGTATTGAATAAATTAATAAATGGTTTCCCATACTTGCCTATACTATCCTCCCAGGAAGATCCACAGTCACCCTTGACTCTCTCCTTCCATATCCAGAACGCTCATGTTCCAAATCCCCTAGTTACTGTATTATTTAAGGTTTCTTAAGATGCAAGGGGCAGAAATCCAACTCAAAAAACAGTTCAAGCAAAACAGGGAACATATCGGCTCATGTAAGTGAAAAGTCTGCAGTAGCTTCAGGTACAGATGGATCTAGGGGCTGAAAGAAATAGACCGTTTCCCCAAAGTGCAGCTTGAAAGGCCATCTGATTAGAATTGGGTCCTGTGGCCAGTCACTGACTCTCAACAGCCAGGTCTGGGTCACACGTCTTCTTCCACTAGAGAGGGTAGGAGAGTGGGTCCTATATGGACCTTATGGACTGAAAGCGGGGAGGGAATGTTTCCAGAGATCAAGCAGGGCCCTAGCACTAGAAAGAACAGAGGCAAATCAAAGGACTAGGGAGACTCCTCCTGCCTCCAGTCTCACCAGCCTCCATTCCACCCTCTACCGCTCCTTCAGGTTAACCGCCATAAAGGGCAGCCATGACCCGGTTATTCCCCGGCTCAGGCACCTCTACTGGCTCCCTACCGCTGACTGATGTAATTATGACTTGCTCAGCTTGACGTGGAAAGACCTCTGCAATATGATACCAGTCTGAGGAATCAGTAAGGAAGCTATTTTAAGAATCCAGAAAAGCAGCGGTAAAGCATGGAGTTGGGTAGCAGTAGAGGGGAGTGCAGGTATAAATTCCAGAAACATCCATCATTCCACTGCTCTCATCAAAGCCAGCAATCTGGACCTCCAAGTCCAACCCTAGTGGCTATTTCTCCATCCTGATTTTACTCGATGACTCAGTAGCACTCAGCACAGTGACATCTCCCTCCTTTTAAAAACATTTTCTTAGCAGTAAATGGGAGGGGTGCCCTGCCCACCTACCCCTCCCTTCCCCCATTCTCTTGCACTGCCACTTCCTACTGGCTTTCTCTGGTAATAAGACTGTAGCTCAGACCTCGCCTTCTGAAGACTGACGATACCATTTTTGTAGAGAATAACCATCTCCCCTTCTCCCTATCAAAACTCCAAGTTTGGCTACCTCTGAAGACAATGAACCCCTTCCCACCTACAACAGGTAAATCTCAAGGCTGCTGCTGCTGCTGCTAAGTCGCTTCAGTCGTGTCCGACTCTGTGCGACCCCATAGACGGCAGCCCACCAGGCTCCCCCATCCCTGGGATTCTCCAGGCAAGAACACTGGAGTGGGTTGCCATTTCCTTCTCCAATGCATGAAAGTGAAGTCGCTCAGTCGAGTCCAACTCTTAGCGACCCCATGGACTGCAGCCCACCAGGCTCCTTAGTCCATGGGATTTTCCAGGCAAGAGTACTGGAGTGGGTTGCCATTGCCTTCTCCAAAATCTTAAGGAGTCTTAATCAATCATGAGGAACAGACATATGACACATCAGCCAATAGGACTTGATGCAATAAGACTGAGGGCTGCAAGTTTTCTTCTCTCTTAAAACAGGACTCAGGAAAAGAAAAGGATCTCTCTGTCCTTCTGATCTGTGGATGTTGCATGAAGACTCCATGTCTGGAGCTCTGGCAGCCATATTGGGCCCATGAGGAGAGACTGTGCCATCACAGTGGATGGAAAGGACCTGGACCCTTAATACTGCTGTTAGGCCACTGAATTAACCAACCCTGAGACTGCCCTACATAAGGTCATGTTGCTTAAACCACCTTGAGTTGGGTCTTTATTCAGTTGTAGAAAACAGTCTAGGTCACTCCAGACCCATGTGTGAGGTATTTAGGGAACATCTTTCCAAGCAATCCTACAGGCACCTCAAAAATATGTCCCACCTGAACCAATTATCTGCTATAGTCCCCAAAAACCTTATCCACTCTCCCCTAGATGGATGGCTTCTCCATCAATAGTCTCTCTCAGGAGACTCTAAATCCTAGAGACCTTTTCTCATTTCTGCAGTCATTCCTTTAACCAAATCATATGTACTGAGCACCTACTGTGTACTAATCATTATGCTAAATGTAGGGGGGAAAACAGTGAATAAGACAAAGTTTCACCTCTTGACGTTTATATTCTAGTCTGGGGAGAGAGATGGTAAATAAATAAACACATAGCCCATAATAGCTAAGAAATAAAGAAGGCATTTTCATAGAGAAATACAAGAAGGTATGTACCCAGATAGGGTGATTTGGGAAAACTCTCTGAAGGAAGTAATGGTTAAGCTGAGATCTGAATGCTGAGCCAGAACAACTCTATAAAGGGTGAGAATAGCTTCCTAGGCAGAAAAAATGCAAGTTCAAAGTCCCCGAGGTTGAACCACACTCGGAACATTCCGGGACAGCAAGGAGGCTGGTGAGGTGGGAACAATGATAATGAAATGAGTAGTAAGCAAAGAAGTCAGATTAGTAATGTGGAGACAGTCCACGCGTGGATGTTATGCTAAGCACAGTGGGCAGCCTTGGGAGGGATTTAAGCAAGGGTGTTTAAATCCATGACCTGATTCTGATTCAGGTTTTTAAATGGTCACACTGTTGGATGGAGGATAGCTTGCAGTAATAAAAAATAATAACAATAAAAGATCATCACCAATCCTTTTATAATACCTACTGCATCCCAGCCACTGTTCTAAGCAATTTCCATATGTTAATTCATTACCTCCTCATAACAATGGGAATGATTATGATGCCATTTTACAGATGAAGAAACTGAGGCAAAGAGAGGTAAGGTGACTTGCCCAGGGTCACACACTGAGTAAATCAGAGGAGCCTGGATTGCATGAAACTGGGAGCCTAGCTAGAGGCTATAGTGTGTATGGTGAGAGGGGGTTGCCTGGCTTGGAAAAGGATGGATCAAGACTATGATGTCAAGATAAAAAGGAAAGAAGTCTCTGGTGGTATGCGCAGTATCCTGTCTGAACCTTCTGATTCCCTTCTCCAACAGGACTTTTCAGCAGCTGCCACAGCAAGACAGGTCACAGGCTCCCAGAGTCCTCCCTGCCCACTTTATGGATGGAGGTCTCCCCCGCATCCCGGTCCCCGTTATCCTGCAGTGCGGGCATCCTGTACATCTCACGGTCCCCACAGCGCACCCGCTGCTGCAACCGACTCGGGCCTCGGTCTTGCCCTGCCCCTCCACAGCTTTGCCTGGATCCAAAGATAAAAAGCCGCCAAAAAGCCGGAGAGGAGCACTTTGTAGACGCTCCCTGAGCCTCAGCAAAGCTTTTACGGTGTTGTGGGAAGCAGAAAACAATGCCAGGGGCCCAGGGGCTGCCGGCTAAAGACTGCAGACAAACTTGGTCCCGGTCCCGCCGCAGGCCTGAGCTCCCCGGAGGCCAGAGGAGCAGACAGGGAGCAAGACCTGAGGTTGGCCCTGCTGTCTCGGCCTCTACCCACCCAGGCATCTCAAGGAAACCAGAACGGGGGAGGGAGAAAGCTGGCCAGAGGTGACCAGCGTGACCTTTCAAGGCAAGGCAGGAGTTTCTACAGCGCGTCTGGGAATCCCCTAAGTATCTGTTCCCATCCCCAAGGGAATGGAAGGTCAACCTCTCGGTTCCTCCTCAGCCCGGGATGCGTTCACTGTGGGGTAAAAGTGTGAAAAGCTAGGGACCTACCCATGCCTGGGACCTGCTCTGGGGCTTTCTTTAAAAAAATGAAATGCATAGAGCCTGGGCAGAGGACCCACCTGGTGCAAAGCACAGCACTAGGCTCTGGGGATTCAGAAAAAAGGAAAACACTCTACTCCAGGGGCATGGTGGAAAGATGAGTTGTGCAGAGGCAGAGGTTTGAAGGAAAAATCAAGGAAGGCTTTGTGGATGAGGGGGCCTTTTTCAACTGCTCTTTTAGAGGCAGATAGGATCCCCCACATGCTCAGCACTATTACAAGTTTCTTGACTAACAAATCTATGGCTCTGAATTATTTTCACTTATTCACAACAATCTTTGAATATTGCTGCTTTCCAGTTAATATTTGTTGAAAATAAAAGGATGGAAAAGTTTCCTATTCTCACCCTCCTCTCTCTTCCCTTCCTTCTTCTTAGAAAACATACCCCCCTAAAATGACTAAATAAATAAAATATGCACAAAAGAGGCATATGGTCTTTTTTTATGTAAATGTATAGGCCATGTCCTTTTCTTTACTCTTTTTTCTGATCACTAAAGGATTATATGTATGTTGCTGGAACTTTGGAAAACCCCAGATGTGCATATGATGGCAATGAAAATCACCTATATTTTTACCATTTAGAAATAAACACTCAACATGTCAGAATATTCCTCTCCAGGCTTTGGTGGTTATTCTATTACGAATATTAATGCGAAATTTGTTACAGTGAAGTGCACAGATTAAAGTGAATGATTCAATGAATTTTGACAAATCCCTACACCAGGTGCACCTCCCAGTCAAGATCTAGAACATTCCTGTCATTCCAGAAAGTTCCCTCGGGTCCCCTTCCTGTCAACCCACCACCCCCACAGGCAACCATCCTTCTGATTCCTATCACCGTAGATTAGTTGTGCCTGTCATGTAATTGGAATCACATGGTATGTGCCTTTTTTGCCTGGCTGCTTTCACTCCATATAATGCTTTTAGACCTGTTCACATATCAATAGCTTGCTCCGTTTGGTTGCGGAATAATGTTCTAGCGTGAGAACGTACAGTGTGTTGGTCTAGCCTCCCTGTGATGGCCTTCTGTCTTGTCTCTGCTTTGAGGCTGTTACGTATAAAGCCGCTCTAAATGCTGGTGCACACACCTCTATGTGGACATAGGTTTTCATTTCTTTTACGCTAACATTTAGGAGGGGAATTGCTGAGTCACACGCTTTACTTCTATTAGAAATTGCCAATCGCTTTCCTAAGTGGTTGTACCATTTTGTATTTCCACCAGCATGGCATGTGGGTCCCAGTTGCTAACTATTACTCATTTTGTGTTACACAGATGATACACGGGTACATTCTTCTGCAAAGCTAAAGCACTTCTGGAGGACCACCAGGCACCTGCCATTCCCCACAGAATCACAGTGTCGGCAGTTTGGGGTGCTTCCTTGCAGACTTTTTCCTGTGCATTTATATACATAAATAAATACACCTAGAAAACACAAGGATTCTTTTGTGGTGAATCTTTTTACAAAAATGGGAAACCTTCTCCTACTACATATTTGTTCATTGAGTTTACCACACCCAACACGAGCTTGTCCCCAGCCTCTCTGCTCCGCCTAGGTAGAATGTTAGCTCAACTGTGGTAAGCTGTGTATTTCATTCCCTGCTGTATTCTCAGTGCCTTGAGCAGTGTCAGGCAGAGAGCTGATGCTCCATAAACATCTATGGATGCCAGGATCATGTCAGCATTGTTCTGGAACTCCCCTTTTTCCCCCTCTGTAAGTCATAGGTTTTTCTAAGTCAACACTTACATTCTATTTCCTTCCTTAACCTGCCACATATATGCTGTGATAGGAATATGCAAATTTTCTTTTTCATTCCCCGAACATTTCATGCAAAGATGAGCTCGATAAAGGACAGAAATGGTATGGACCTAACAGAAGCAGAAGATATTAAGAAGAGATGGCAAGAATACACAGAAGAACTGTACCAAAAAGATCACTACCCGGATAATCACGATGGTGTGATCACTGACCTAGAGCCAGACATCCTGGAATGTGAAGTCAAGTGGACCTTAGAAAGCATCACTACGAACAAAGCTAGGGGAGGTGATGGAATTCCAGTTGAGCTATTCCAAATCCTCAAAGATGATGCTGTGAAAGTGCTGCACTCAATATGCCAGCAAATTTGGAAAACAGCAGTGGCCACAGGACTGGAAAAGGTCAGTTTTCATTCCAATCCCAAAGAAAGGCAATGCCAAAGAATGCTCAAACTACCGCACAATTGCACTCATCTCACACGCTAGTAAAGTAATGCTCAAAATTCTCCAAGCCAGGCTTCAGCAATATATGAACCGTGAACTTCCAGATATGCAAGCTGGTTTTGGAAAAGGCAGAGGAACCAGAGATCAAATTGCCAACATCCGCTGGATCATAGAAAAAGCAAGAGAGTTCCAGAAAAACATCTATTTCTGCTTTACTGACTATGCCAAAGCCTTTGACTGTGTGGATTGCAATAAACTGTGGAAAATTCTTCAAGAGATGGGAATACCAGACCACCTGACCTGCCTCTTGAGAAATTTGTATGCAGGTCAGGAAGCAACAGTTAGAACTGGACATGGAGCAACAGACTGG
>NW_011494610.1:2798819-2809203 GCF_000754665.1 Bison bison bison
ACTACACCATGAGAAGCACAAGCTGGAATCAAGATTGCCGGGAGAAATCTCAATAACCTCAGATATGCAGATGACACCACCCTTATGGCAGAAAGGGAAGAGGAACTCAAAAGCCTCTTGATGAAAGTGAAAGTGGAGAGTGAAAAAGTTGGCTTAAAGCTCAACATTCAGAAAACAAAGATCATGGCATCTGGTCCCATCACTTCATGGGAAATAGATGGGGAAACAGTGGAAACAGTGTCAGACTTTATTTTTCTGGGCTCCAAAATCACTGCAGATGGTGACTGCAGCCATGAAACTTAAAAGACGCTTACTCCTTGGAAGGAAAGTTATGACCAACCTAGATAGCATATTCAAAAGCAGAGACATTACTTTGCCAACAAAGGTTCGTCTAGTCAAGGCTATGGTTTTTCCAGTGGTCATGTATGGATGTGAGAGTTGGACTGTGAAGAAGGCTGAGCGCCGAAGAATTGATGCTTTTGAACTGTGGTGTTGGAGAAGACTCTTGAGAGTTCCTTCGAATGCAAGGAGATCCAACCAGTCCATTCTGAAGGAGATCAGCCCTGGGATTTCTTTGGAAGGAATGATGCTAAAGCTGAAACTCCAGTACTTTGGCCACCTCATGCGAAGAGTTGACTCATTGGAAAAGACTCTGATGCTGGGAGGGATTGGGGGCAGGAGGAGAAGGGGACGACAGAGGATGAGATGGCTGGATGGCATCACGGACTCGATGGACGTGAGTCTGAGTGAACTCCAGGAGTTGGTGATGGACAGGGAGGCCTGGCGTGCTGCGATTCATGGGGTTGCAAAGAGTCAGACATGACTGAGTGACTGATCTGATCTGATCTGATCTGAATGATGGACAGGGAGGCCTGGCATGCTGTGATTCATGGGGTCGCAAAGAGTCGGACACAACTGAGAGACTAATCCGATCTGATCAGATGGATGGACTCAGGTTGCTTCCGAGTTTTCATTATTAGGAACTTTGCTGCCTTCAACATCCTGGGCTTGCCCCACCTGGCATAGTATTTCTCTAAAACAGTAGCTCAGAAGGAAATAGTGGGGTCCGAGTGAGTGCCTTGTCGCTGCTCAGTTGCTAAGTTGTGTCCGACTTTTTGCAACCCCCGTGGACTATAGCACGCCAGGTTCCTCTGTCCTCTACTGTCTCCCAGAATTTGCTCAAATTCATGTCCATTGAGTCGCTGATGCTGTCTAACCATCTATCCTCTGCTACCCCCTTTTCCTTTTGCCTTCGACCTTTCCAAGTATCGGGGTCTTTTCCGATGAGTTGGTTCATCGCATCAGGTAGACAAAGTATTAGAGCTTCAGCTTCAGCATCAGTCCTTCCAATGAATATTCAGAGTTAATTTCCTTTAGGACTGACTTGTTTGATCTCCTTGCTGTCCAAGGGACTCAAGAATCTTCTCCAGCACCACGATTTGAAAGCATCAGTTCTTCAGTGCTCAGCCTTCTTTATGGTTCAACTCTCACATCCATACACGACTACTGGAAAAACCATAGCTTTGACTATATGGACATTTCTTGGCAAAGCAATGTCTCTGCTTTTTAATAAGCTGTCTAGTTTTGTCATAGCTTTCTTTCCAAGGAGCAAGCATCTCTTAAGAGTCTATGGAGTGTAAATTTTACTGAAATTGGCCAAAGGGGCAGGATCTCTACCACCAGATATTCTGAGATCAATCCATTGTCCACTTGAGAAATGGGATGGGGGAATCAACAGTAAATAGATAGAATTTATTTTATTTGGCAAATTAGGGGTGGTGGAGAGAAGGTATTGATAGCTGCAGAGTTGTACTAGAATCCGATTGTAGAATCATCCGATTATGTTTCTACGCCCTGGAGTCAGATGCCCTGGGCTCAAATTATAGCTCTGCCACTAACAAGTTGTATGGCCTCAAGCAAGTTACTCAACCTCTCTGTGCCTCAGTTTCCAATCTGAAAAATGGGAATAACAATCATAGCCACCTCCAAGAGTTGTTATGAGAATCAACACACATCTAAAGTGCTTAGAGGAGGGATGGACACTTGTTAAATATTCAGTAAGCGTCCTCCACTGTTAGTATTTAATAACCAACTCAAGTTTATACTCAAAAGAACACCTGCGGTCACTTCAGTCAGTGCTTTCACCTCCCTGGCCTATGGTGGTGGTCGTGGTTTAGTCTCTAAGCCATGTCCGACTCTTGCAACCTCATAGACTGTCGCCTGCCAGGCTCTTCTGCCCATGGGATTCTCCAGGCAAGAATACTGGAGTGGGTTGCCATTTCCTTCTCCAGGGGATCTTCCCAACCCAGGGATCAAACCCAGGTCTCCTGCATTGCAGGCAGATTCTTACTGACTGAGCTATGAGGGAAGCCCCTTCCTGGCCTGTAGGCATTGGTTATTCCATCCACTGACTCAGGACATTTATTCCAGGGGAAGAAGAGGTGGGGGAGGGGGGGTTCACGGGGGAGGGGACCCAGGGAGGAGCAGCTTTACAGGAACCGGTGGAGTTTCCAGAAGCAAGGGCTGTTTGTTCAGTGGCAACAAAAGCCCATGAAGAGCTGAGTTCAGGGAAGACGCAGCAGTAGCCGTCGCAGCCGGGCAACCAGGGAAACTTGGCAGTGACCTCTGGGGGTGGGGACGCTAGAGCAGAAGCCAGAATCAGAGGGCCAGGGTCTGTGCTCGGGCGGAAGGAGTTGGTCCGGAGCGGCAGTGCCCTTCGGAGAAATCGGGCCAGACTGGGCTGTATCTAGAAGGGGAGAAACATGGTTTGGTTTTTCAGGGTAGAAGATCTGAGCAGGTTTAAGGGGAAAAAATTATTTCAGGAGTCCTTACTGCAGGGTCTGAGAAGAACAGACCTCTCAAGGCTGGTATGTTCAGGGTCTGACCCTCTCAGAAAGTTCCTGCTGTGGTTAGATGTTCCACCAATGTCTATTGAACAGATAACCATGGGGAGGGAAAAGGTGCCCCACCCACCTCCCACCCCCACATTCACTAACCTCATGGTGAAACATAAAAAGAAAAAGTACAGTCCCCACCCCTGATTAAGGGTGGATCCCAATCTACTTTGGAAAAGGACAGAGGAACACGAGAAACGTAAAATCATAACGAAAGATTCAAACCATGGGAGGTAGACCTGGTGTAGAAGAAAGACTGCAAGCTAGCCGCCTACACAGGGCTTTAGTGGCCCAGCGGGAGATATTTTCAGTTTTGACTCGGTTGCCATCAATTACATCTAGAAAGTTTTCACAGGAAGATCTAAATTTCCTACACCCCGCATCCTGAACATCAGCGAATTCTATAGCTTCACCTTCAAAATGCAAATCTCCAGAGGCCAGCGACTTCTCTCCACCTCCATTCCCACCATGTCTTGTCCATTCTCCACAGGCAGCCAGAGGGATACAGTGAAGACCTAGGTCTGGTCCTCTGTCTCCTCTGCTTAGAACCTTCCATGGCTCCCACCTACTCAGACCTAAAGCTGAAGTCCTCACAGTGGCCGTGAAGTCCCGCATGGTCTGTCCCCGTGACTTCCCTGCCCTCAACGACTTTGACTCTGCCCCTCACTCCCTCTGCTCCAGCTACACAGCTTACCTCTCACGGTTCTTGCGACATTCCAGCCTGGCTCCCTCTTTAGGACTTTGCATTGTTTCTCTCTCTACCTGGGAGGGCGGCTCTTCTCCTGGGAGGGGAGGGTACTGTACAGCTCCTTCTGGGACTCTTTCCAGCCTTTACTCAAATCTCAGAGGTTTCCCTGATACCCCGCCTGAAAGTCCACATTCCCCTCCAACACTTCTGCTCCCTGCCCTGTGTTATGTTTCTCCACAGCACTTCCCACCATCAAACCTGCTATTTTGTTCACATTGGGCCTCCATGAGTTTGCAAGCAGTGTCTTCTGGCTATTTCGTCCTCCATGGATTCCCCAGTGCCCAGAACCATCCCAGCACATAGTAACGTGTGCAATGTGTACATTCCCAGCTTCTCTTAACAATCAGAAGAATTTGGCAACAATGGATTAGATAGGGAGGTGCTATCTACACTACTTCTCCTTTTTTTTTTTTTTTCAGTTCAGTTCAGTTGCTCTTTGCGACCCCATGAAACGCAGCACGCCAGGCCTCCCTGTCCATCACCAACTCCTGGAGTTCACCCAGACTCACGTCCATCGAGTCCGTGATGCCATCCAGCCATCTCATCCTCTGTCGTCCCCTTCTCCTCCTGCCCCCAATCCCTCCCAGTATCAGAGTCTTTTCCAATGAGTCAACTCTTCGCATGAGGTGGCCAAAGTACTGGAGTTTCAGCTTTAGCATCATTTCTTCCAAAGAAATCCCAGGGCTGATTTATTTATTTTTGGTCATACTGCTCCAAGGCTGCCGCTGCTGCTGCCAAGTCGCCTCAGTCGTGTCCGACTCTGTGCGACCCCATAGCCGGCAGCCCACCAGGCTCCCTCGTCCCTGGGATTCTCCAGGCAAGAACACTGGAGTGGGTTGCCATTTCCTTCTCCAATGCATGAAAGTGAAAAGTGAAAGTGAAGTTACTCAGTCGTGTCCAACTCTTAGCGACCCCATGGACTGCAGCCCGCGAGGCTCCTCCGTCCATGGGATTTTCCAGGCAAAAGTACTGGAGTGGGGTGCCATTGCCTTCTCCGAGGCACGGAGGACCTTAGTTCCCCAACCAGGGATCGCAGAGTTCTAACCCCAGGACCGCCAGGGAATTCCCAAGAGGCGGCATTTCGAGCCCGCGTTTCTACACGGTCTTCTCCTCCCTGTCCCTGCGCCTGCCACCCTCACTGCCTGGAATACCCTTCTCCCATTGGCCTGGCAAGCTGCTCTTCACCTACAAAATCAGGGGTCGACGAAATCCAGCCACCGGCCGAATCCAGCCCACTGCCCGTTTTCGGGCTGCCTGTTAGCTAAGAATGGTTTTTACAGTTTTAAATGGCTGGAAGGAAGAAAGGAGAAGACTACTTCGTGACATGTGAAAATTACATGAAATTCACATTTCACAGTCCCTAAATAAACTTGTATTGGCGCCCCGCCACGCCCAACCGTTTACCTGTCATCTGGGCCTGCTTTTGCGCTGCAACGGACAGAACAACAGAGTGGCAGAGACAGTGTGGCCTGCAAAGCCTAAAATATTTTATCTGGTCCTTTACAGGAAACGTTTGCCAGCCCTGTTCTAAATCCCTTCTCGAGATGAACAAAAACCAAAAACCACCAACGTCTTTCTCAGCCTTACCACCTCTCTGAAAACCTCCTTTGTTCCTGGGGACTCCCTATGGCCCCGGGAACCTAGTCACATCACTGGACAGCCCCCGCTCACTGGCCACCACTTGCTTGCTCTGTGTTTGTCCCCTCCGTCCTTGAGGATGGGGACGTGCAGGCTGAAGTCCCCCAGCACTGAACACGTTGCCTGGTGGTCAGTAAATACTGGCTAAGCTTTTCTGAGGACTCAGGGCCTCCCCTTCTGTACTCTGGGCTCAGTTTTGCCAGGTGTATAGTGGGAGCCTTGATTCCTAAGATTTCCAACACTGTGGAGAAAGCCTATCTGAGTCCTTGCCAGGTTATATGAGACTATTTGCGAACAGATTATTTTTTTTAATACTTATCTGTATTTATTTTGCTGTACTGGGTCTTCATTGTGGCGTGTTGGATCTAGTTCCTTGACCAGGGATTGAACCCCGGCCCTCTGCATTGGGAGTGCAAACCCTTAGCCACTGAACCACCAGGGAAGTCCCCACATTCCTTTTGTCTAAAGACTTTTTTACTGTGCCCCATTTTTAAATGTACTGGGTCTTAGTGGTTGTGTGCAGTCTTTCTCTAGTCCTGGCGAGCAGGGGCTACCCTCCAGCAGCAGCTGAAGTCTGTGGGTTTCTCATTGCGGTGGGTCTTCATGTTTCAGGGCACAGGCTCTAGCAGCACGACTTTCAGTAGGTGCAATTCCTAGGCTCTAGAGCGCAGGCGCAGTAGTTGTGACATAGGGCTTAGTTGCTCGACAACACATGGAATCTTCCTGGACCAGGGATCAAACCTTTGTCGCCTGCATTGGCAGGCAGATTCTTATCCACTGGACTGCCATGGAAGTCCAAAACAGATTCTTTTTATTTTTATTTCTGTGAAAAAGTGCACTGCGAGAGTGCCAAAGTTCACAGACTCATGGACTGTGGACCCGACTTCAGCCCAGATTTGTCTGGCTTGGCATGCATGCTTTCTAATTTTTTTGTTACTTCGATGTCAGTAAAAACCAGACCTACTACAAACTGGCACACTTTAGTCACGAGCACTATCCATCCAGCTCTTGTGGGCATTTGAGTTTGCTGTCACTGGATGGAGAGTTAAAAGATCCTTCTGGTCAGAATGTCCAAGAGCCCTAAAGAAGCCTCTGGAGTCAAAGGCCAGGCATGTAATTAGGCCAGTTTTCCCAAACCTGGAACGATGTCAATCACCCAGACAGTGCGCCCAGTGCAGGTTCCAGGCTCACACCAGACCCACGGAATCCTACTCCCCAGATTTTGCACTGCTGGATATGGATTTTTTTTATTCTCCCCAGATGCTTATGCATTGCAGGTGAGAGGAATTATGTATCAAATCAAACTCTGCAGATGTCAATTTTTCTGTACCTGTCAAACTTACAAATTTACCTATGTCTTGACCCAGCAATTTCACTTTTGGGAATCTGTCTTTCCAACCAGTGCTTCTTAAACTTTAATATGCATACATATCCCCTGGGCATCTTTTAAAGACTCAGATCCTGATCCAGCAAGTCCAGGGTGGGGTCTGTGGTGCTGCAGTTCTAACCGAGCTCTCAGTTAATGCCCAGCTACTAGCCCTGGAACAGTTTAAGAAGCAAGGGTCTGCATCTCCCCACATACACATCCAGTGATGTAGATGCAAAGGCTCTCCTTGTTTCCTGGTCTGTCATTGAAAGTATTGGAAGTATTCTGAATCTCCATCCACCGTGAAGTGTGAAATGTTAGTTGCTCAGTTGTGTCCGACTCTTTTTGATCCCATAGACTGTAGCCTGCCAAGCTCCTCTGTCCATGGAATTCTCCAGGCAAGAATACTGGAGTCAGTAGCCATTCCTTTCTCCAGGGGATCTTCCTGACCCAGGGATCAAACCAAGGTCTCCTGCACTTCAGGCAGATTCTTTACCATCTGAGCCACCAGGGAAGCCCGCGCATCAACAGGGGACCAGTCAAAGAGGTCCATCCCTACAACAGAATATTACACTGCTTTGAAAAATATCAAGGCAGCTCTTTATGAACCAGCATGGAATTGTCTCCAGGAAGGATTATTAAACAAAAAAAACAAATTAAGGAGCAGAACAGTGAGTAGAATGTGTACATTTTGTGTATAAAGTGTTGGGTTGGAATATTCATATTCATATTGACTTGTAGAAGCTCAGAATAGCCTGGCAGAAGAAACTGATAACCAAGTGCCTCTGGAGAGAGGAACTGAGTGGATAGATGACGAGAGACAAAGGGTGACATTTTCCTGTTCCATTTGAGTTTTGAACTATGTGAATATAATACTTTTTCCAAAAAATAAAATTTAAATTATAATGACGCCCAAATAAAAAAGAATCACTATGTGCTTCTAATCCTCACACATGAATTTAGACCATTAGAAAAGCAGTTCCAGGGCGGGTCATCCCCTCCTTTGGTACATCACATACATACGTGCGTGCACACACATACTTGCATAGAACTCTGAGGACAGTCTGTGCAGGGTGTTGGCAAGGAGACTGGGATTAAACACGGCAAACCTCCGTTGGATCTCAGTTCCACCAGCTGAGTGGCGTAGGGCAAGACATGCCGCCTCAATGAGCCCCATTTCATGGGGACAATCAAAATAACACTGGCTGCCCTGCAGACCTGGGATGGGGCGGAAATGCTTCTAAAGCTGTCAAGTGTCCACATGAAAAGACTTATTATACCAAGAGCCCTGATGGTGGGCCAGGGCTGGGGCAGCCCCCACCTGGCCTCATGGGGTCTCATGCTTAACCTCCCGGGGCACCGTGCAAGGTGGAAACTCAACACCACACGACCTTTGCAGTCAGGCCACAGCTGCTCTGAGCAAGCCCTGGTGGTGTAATCTCCAACTCTCCGCCCACCCTCTGGTCCAGCTGCCAGGCTGAGTCACACGGGGCAAGGGACAGCACATGACCTGTGCGTGGGACTCTTGTGAGAGTAGTGGCTGAGGGAGGGTAGGAAAAGCCGCAAGAGGCTGCCACTCCCCTCTCAGTGGGAAATTTCCTACCCGGGGAGATCTAAGCTTGACCTCAGGTCCGGAACTCAGCTGGTTGCCTGGCTGTCTGGCAGAACTCCTCCTCCAGGAAGCCCACCGTGCATGTGTGTGTGTGTGTGTGTGTGTGTGTGTACACGCATGCGTGTGTGCCAGAGACAGAAAGCATACAAGGAGATGATAACAAAGCTAAGAAATACTGAGCACTTGCTTTGTGCCAATTTCTGTCCCGTGTGTCTCACAGATTAAACTCAGCTGGGACTTCCCTGGTGGTCCAGTGGCTAAGACGCCACACTCCCGGTGCAGGGGGCCCGGGTTTGATCCCTGGTCAGGAAATTAGATCTTAACTGCCCCAACTAAGAGTCCCCATGCTACAATTAAAGATCCCGTATGCTGCTACTAAGACCCAGCATAGCCAAATAAAGAAATTTTTTTAGCGAATTAATTCAGTGAATCTTTGCTGATACTGGTAACATCATTGTCATCACCCCTACTTTCCAGATGAGGAGACTGAGGCCCAAGGCAGCTTAACCCAGAGCCCCAACTCTGAACCTCTCGGCCACTGGCAATTTCATTCTTGGAAGGGGTTTCTCAGGTGTCCCTTATGTGGGCATCTGGCAGTGTAACCTTAGGCAAATTAACCCTGTGCTTCCTTGATACAGTGTCAGTTTCCTCACCTGTAAAATGAGGATCATCGTAGCAATATCCACCTTTCAGGGTGTTTTCAGGTTCAGTGATGAGGTATCGAAAGTCCTGCACGCAAGACCTTTCACCTGATACCAACTATTCTGAAAAATCATCATTGTTAATAAGATTATCATGCCTAATCTTATCCAGTATAATTGAATGAGGTATAAAAAATAAAAACCCAGTCCTCTGCAAGAAGGAATCAAATCTCTCTTTTTAGCAATTTGTTCATATCATTCATCTACAAGTAACCTAAATATCTTGCCTCTTTTCCTGTTCCTGTCAACCCCTGCAAGAAAGCAAGATAGGGTTAGCAAAAGAAAATTTGCAGATCTGTGTCAAAACCACTTTTTTTTTTTTAAGACATCAAGAATCTTGATTTCTGCTGAGAGATTGTCACAGAAGAGAAACCTACATGGGGGAGCAAGTCCAGCCTGGTGGCAGGGGGACAGATGAAATTTTTTCAAGATCACTTCCATCTCTGTCCGCTTGGAGACTAATTCAACAATCATTTAGTAAGTATTTGGGCTGTTCCAGGCACCCGCTGAGGACTACGGAGATGGCATGAGAAACCCCCATCTCATGGAGCTGGCCTTTTGGAAGAGGAGACAGACAATATACAGGTAAAGAGATCATCTAATGCCAAGTGTCAAGAGATGCCATGCAGAAAAATAAAGGAGTAAAGCCATGGAAAGTAAAAGACACTTGCTCCTTGGAAGGAAAGCTGTGACAAACCTAGATAGCGTATTAAAAAGCAGAGACATCACTTTCCTGACAAAGGTCCATATAGTCAAAGCTATGGTTTTTCCAGTAGTCATGTACAGATGTGAGAGCTGGACCATAAAGAAGGCTGAACACTGAAGAATCGATGCTTTCGAACTGTGGTGCTGGAGAAGACTCTTGAGAGTCCCTTGGACTGAAAGGAGATCAAACCAGTAAATCCTAAAGGAAATCGACCCTGAATATTCACTGGAAGGACTGGTGCTGAAGCTGAAGCTCTAATACTTTGGCCACTGGATGTGAAGAGCCGACTCATTGGAAAAGACCCTGAGGCTGGGAAAGAAGGCAGATTGAAAAGGGGGTGACAGAGGATGAGATGGTTGGATGGCATCACCGACTCAATGGAAGTGAGTCTGAGCAAACTCCGGGAGATAGTGAAGGACAGGGAAGCCTGGGGTGCTGCAGTCCATGGGGTCACAAAGAGTGGGACATGACTCAGTGACTGAACAACAACAGCAAGGGCCTTGAGAGTGGTAAGAGATGGGAACCGTTATTTTTAACAGTGATCTGGGATGGCCTCTTGGAGATATTTAAGTGAAGAGCTAGTGAAGTGAGGGTTGAGGGAGTGAATAGCATGTGCAAAGGCCCTGAGGCAGTAGGGGAGAGAATGGTAGGAAATGAGTTTGGATAGACAGGCAATGCCTTGCTTCTCTCTTGCTCTCTCATCTGAAACACTGGGATGA
>NW_011494610.1:2809303-2811569 GCF_000754665.1 Bison bison bison
GAAGACAACAGCCTGTTACCCCACCTCCACCCAGGAGCCACCAGGATGTAATGAAGGGAAAGAGCTTTGAGAGGGAGTGTGTGTGTGTGTGTGCTCACTCGCTCATTTGTGTCTGACTTTTTGCACCCCCATGGACTGTAGCCCACCAAGCTTCTCCATCCATGGAATTTTCCAAGCAAGAATACTGGAGTGGGTTGCCATTTCCTCCTCCAGGGGATCTTCCCAACCCAGGGATGGAACCTGCATCTCTTGCATTTCGTGCATTGGCAGGCAGATTCTTTACCACTGAGCCGTCTGGGAAGCCCCTTGAGAGGGAGACCGGGCAGCTGACCAGAATGTCACGAATGGACGCACGGTACAAGGCCCACACCAGGGGCACTTACTGACAGCACCGCTTCTCCTCCGGCCGGGTGATTCTGTTATCCTAAAGACTGTACTGGGTGAGCCCACTGTTCGAACACTTCCCTTCTCTTACTCCAGGGAGGGAAAAGCTGGGGAGCAGGGAGATCTGCCCAAGTCCACCTAGTACGTTCCTGCTAGGGCCCTGGTTTTCAGGGCTTGGCTCCAAAATATAACAAATATTGACCCATCCAACTCTCAGGTGAAAGATGAGAGCAAGTAAAAGCAACAGTCTTGTCTCCTTAAGAAGTTGTTACTTCCCCCAGGGCAAGAAGGAGGTGAGACTATTGGTTGAGGGTTGCCGCTGGGTGAGGAACACTTTGCAAAGCAAATTACATGTGTTAAATGGGCTATTTATCCCAGAGACTGGTTTCTTTGCTCTCAGCAACTTCTCATTTGTGCTTTTCAGAACATTCCCCGATCTTCTTAGGTCTTCTCAGCCCAAGCTGAGCGCTTCATCACCTTTCCACAGATGAGGACACTCAGGCCCAGAGCAGTGAAATTGCTCATCTGAGGCTGTATAGCAGGTTTATTTATTCAGTCAGCATATATGCACCACGGTGAATGGTGGGGAAACAGTAAGGAGCAGACCCCACAGAAAATAACATAACGAACAAGCTAATTTCAGAGAACACCCAAAGTATGGATGAAATAAAACAGAGGGACTGGCAAGACTAATTGAGCGTGGTCAGAGAAGGGCCCCAGGGGAGGTGTCATATAAGCAGGGCCAGAAGCAACCAACCACATTCAGAGCCAGGCAGTACAGGGTTCCAGGCCTTTGGACCACACGTGCAAAGGCCCTGTGGTTGGAACAGCGTGGTGTTGGAGGAACAGAAAGGAAAGGCCAGTGTGGCTGGAGCAGGGCAGACCAGGAGGGGGCAAGTAAGAGATGAGATCTGAGAGATGGGGGAGGGCCTCACAGGCCCCTGTGGATTCAGTCCTAAGAGGTGTGGCTGTCGGTGAAGGGTTCTGGGGTTGGTGTTAAATCTTCTTCAGAACCAAGGCTCAGTCGTCCACAGCTCCCTTTGGCCTCCTGCACATCCTGGGACTTCCTCAGCTGACCCTGAAGTTCCTGGTTGTACCCCTGGCTCGTGACTCTAAGTCCCGCCCCCCCACCCCACCCCCGGCACTGATTACCCACAAGCTCAGCAGCAACCGCCTTTCTCACACAAAAGCAGGTCTTCACCTCGGTTTCTCAAGTTCACCCTCGCTGGGGGTCTTGCAGCAGATGAACTGACATCTCAGTCCTCCCTGGCATTGGCAGGCATTGGAGTAGGGACAGACAGCGAGCAGAGAAGTTCAGGAGTGACTCTGAACTAGGTAGGAAGGGAGGGAGAACGTGGGCCAGACATGAATGAGGGGCTTATCAGCCCTGCCCTGGGGACAGGCTTCTACGGGCCAGAGCTGTCTCCTCAGGCCTCACTTCTGGTGTTAGGTGATGGCAGATGGGATACCAGAGTGAGGCTGGCCCAAAATAACCAAGCATAGGGACAGCTTCTAGGGGACCCTTGTGGGGGAAGTGTGAGTCCTCACTCCCCAGCAAATCATGGTTTTGTCCCCAAACCATGGGACCTCTAAAACCCTTCCTTGGTGATATCTTCCTTTGATATAGATACTTGTCTCTCTCTCTCTTTTTTTTAAATTGAGACTTAACTATGACATTATGTGAGTTTCAGATATCAGTTCAGTTCAGTTCAGTCGCTCAGTCATGTCCAACTCTTTGCAACCCCAACAAATAATTTCTAAACACACACACATATCCCGGATAGTCCAGGCTTGTGTATGTATGTGAAAGTCACTCAGTCCTGTCCGACTCTTTGCAACCTGGTGGATTATAGAGTCCATGGAATTCTCCAGGCCATAATAC
>NW_011494610.1:2811669-2825839 GCF_000754665.1 Bison bison bison
AACTCACGTCCATCGAGTCAGTGATGCCATCCAGCCATCTCATCCTGTTGTCCCCTTCTCCTCCTGCCCCCAATCCCTCCCAGCATCAGAGTCTTTCCCAACGAGTCAACTCTTCGCATGAGGTGGTCAATGTTTGATATTTGTAAATACTGAAAAATGATCACCTCAGTAAATCCAGTTAACATTCATCACCACACACGGTTACAATTTTGTGTCTTGTGATGAGAACTTTTACAATCTGCTCTCAGCATATTTTAAATATGCAATAGTGTATTGTTAACTATAGCCACCATGCTGTATGTTACATCTCTAGGATTCATTTCATATTTGGAATTTTGTGTCTTTGGATCTCCTCCATTCATTTTGCCCACCCTCAGCCCACACCTCTGGCAACCATAAGTCTCCTGAATGTTAATAATAATAAGAGCTCAGATTTATGGAGCTCTTGGGATTCCCAGTGGTAAAGAATCTACCTACAATGCAGGAGACACAGGAGATGCAAGTTCGATCCGTGGGAAAGGAAGATCCCCAAGAGGAGGAAATGGGAACCCACTCCAGTATTCTTGCCTGGGAAATCTCATGGACAGAGGAGCCTGGCAGGATATACTCCAAGGGGTCACAAAGAGTCACAACTGAGCACACACACGTTTGCACGTGCATTGAGCTCTTATCTATACACTATGCATAGAATTAAGTACTTTGAAGTTTTCATTCATAAAAGCATCTATGTCCTATGGAAATAAAAAGATTCTTGGAAAACTTGGTGATTTTTATGGATTTTTCAAAAGCCAGCTAAGTCAAAAAAACTACAAAAACAAAACCAGTGAGTCTGTTTAACCCCTCTCTCTGCCCCCGTAACATGCCATCTGAAAGACCCTCCCACGTGATGGCACACAACTGCTGTGGAAACATCCTTCAGGAAGACCTTTCAGATGCAAATCGAGATGCCAGCCTCACTTCACATGCATTAGGGTAGCTGCTATTTAAAAGCAAAGTATTGGCAGGGATGTGGAGAAATTGGAACCCTTACGCATTGCTGGTAAGAATGTGAAATGGTGCAGCCACTGGAAAACAGTATGGTGGGTCCTCAAAAAATTAAAAATAGGATTACCATATGACCCAGTGATTCCTCTTCTGGGTATACATCCCCAAAGAATTGAAAGCGGTAACTCAAACAGATGTTTGCACACCTATGTTCATAGCAGCAGTATTCACAGTTGCCAAAAGGTGAAGGCACCCAAGTGCCCATCGGTGGATAATGGGTAAGCAAAACACGATACATACACACCACAGGATACTCTCCAGCCTTAAAGAGGAAAGGACTCTGACACAGGCTGCAGCGCGAATGACCCTTGAGAAGACAACGTGAAGGGAAACAAGCCGGTAGCAAAGGACAGACACTTATGTTTCCAGGAGGCACCTAGGCAGCTGAACGCATAGAGACAGGAGCGCAACAGTAGTTGTCGGGGGCTGGGGCGAGAGGGCGGGGGCAGCTCCTGCTCAATGGGGCGAGAGCTCGGTTCTGCCAGGTGACAGGCGTTCCGGAGATGGATGGCGGGGTAGCTGCCCCACAGTGTGAACAGACTCGTCGTTGTTGTTCAGTCGCCCAGTCGTGTCCAGCTCTTTGCGACCCCATGGACTGTAGCACGCAAGGCCTCCCTGTCCCTCACCATTTCCCGGAGTTTGCCCAAGTTCATGTCCATTGCATCGGTGATGCCATCCAGCCATCTCATCCTCTGACACCCTTTTCTTCTGCCCTCAATCTTTCCCACATCAGGGACTTTGCAATGAGTCAGCTGTTCACATCAGGTGACCGAAATACTGGAGCTTCAGCTTCAGCATCAGTCCTTCCAATGAGTATTTGGGATTGATTTCCTATAAGAGTGACTGGTTGGATCTCCTTGCAGTCCAAGGCACTCTCAGGAGTCTTTTCCAACACCACAGTTCAAAGGCATCAGTTCTTGGGTGCTCTGCCTTCCTCACAGTCCAGCTCTCACAACCATATGTGACCACTGATGCCACTTAACTATAGGTTTTAAAACCATTATGATGACAAGTTGTGTGTTAGGAGTATTTTATCACAATTAAGCAGTTTAAAAACAAAGATGCCCCAGACTCTTTGCTGGGGCCCAGAGAGGAGATCTCTTTTTCTGATGGGGAGGACAAGGTTTTGACTGCAGCCCTGTGGCCCCATTCAGCTCCTTCTGAACATTAACGATCTGAGGCTAGCCTCTGGGACCCTATGAGAAGCCATCTCGGCTTGGGCCCCAGGACAGTAGAGGAGTGAAGGAGGTGGAGAGGGATGAAGTGGAAATTCTAAGGTTGATTTTGGGGGTGAGGGACCTTGAACAATTTATTCTACCTCCTGAGACCTCAGTTCCCCCATCTGTACAAGTGATGGGGGATAGACTTCAGAAGTTATATCCAGCCCCCAACATGTCTTACTTGGCCCTCCCAAGATTTAAAATTGGGAGATTTCTGAACTTCCCAGGTGGCCCAGGGGTTGGGAGTTCCCCTGCCAACACAGGAGACACAGGTTCAGTCCCGGGTCTGGGAAGTTCCCACGTGCCGAGGAGCAATGAAGCTCGTGCACCCCAACTCCGGAGCCTGAGCTCCCTGAACCCCTGCTCCACGACAAGAGAAGCCCCCTCAATGCGAAGCCTATGCACCTCAGAAGAAAGTAGCCCGTGGGCACAGCAAGGCCCCAGTGCAGCCAAACACGGAAAGAACCCAAGGAAGAATTTTAAAAATAATTAAATTGGGAGATTTTCCCCTAGAAGGCCGAGCCACCACGGTCTGTCCCTCTGTGGTCCCTGCCATCCGAGGCGGCCCCCTTGGACAGGGCCAGTGAGCCCCCTGCCATTCCCCCCACGGGCCTGAACCTTCCCTCACAGGGCCCTGAGGGTGGCCGAGTCTGCAAAGCCTGAACAAGGTGACATCCGAGGGCCCTCCTGCTTCAGTGACAGTCCCCTGGGTGAGGATTTCCTTGAAAACACAGCTCTGAGGTTTCTGACCATGGGACCCACTGAACCTGGGATCTCTTTTTTTCTGAACTCCTAACCCCAGCATTCCACAGACCAATTCTCTAAATCAGGGGAACCCCACAAACCCCCACTGACAACCCACAACTTGACTTCCTACCTCAGTTTTCTGGGGTTCCCAGCAGAAAAGGAAGAGAGCCTACAATGACACCCCCCGCCAAGGCCTCCTCGTTTGAGGGGCTTTAAGACAATCACCTCCTTTCCACCCTCCATCTCTAAGCTTATAGCAAGTGAAAAAGCAGGACTTCCCTGGTGGCGCAGTGGATAAGAATCCGCCTGCCAAGGCTGGGGACCTGGGTTTCGATCTCTGGTTTGAGAAGATTCCAAATGCTGAGCAGCAACTAAGGCTTGTGCCCCAACTAGTTCGCTTCACTACTGAGCCTGTGCGTTGGAGTCCAGGAGCCACAAGAAAAGTCACTGCGATGAGAAGCCCATACACCACAACCAGAGAAAGCCTCGGTGAAGCGACAAACGAACATGAGGAAATAAATACAAATTATTTTGAAAAGATAAAAACAAAATGCACCCTTCTTAAATTCTTGTGATTGTTCCCTGACAATTCAAGTAGGAGAAACAGAAAGGAACATTGTCATCCTCTTTTTCCGCCGCCTCACCATCCATTAATACAGATAATGGCTATTTTTAGTTGAACATTTGCTGTGTACCAGGCTTTCTTCTAGGCACTTTGCATATTGTTTCATTTAGTCCTCACAACAAGTGGATGAAGTAGGTGCTATTTTAGCCCCATTTTACAGAGGAGGCAACGGAGGCACAGCCCACACAGGGGTGGGGAAGAGACATCAGCTCTCCTACCTCTTATGATCTGACCTTGGGCAAGTCACTTCCTCTCTCCAGGTCTCAGTTTTTGCATCTGTGAAATCTCTAAGCTGTGCAAGGTCATCATGATGGTCTAAACTTTTTGTTATGCCTTGAACACATTTCCTAACAATCAAAGCATACACAAAAAGAATGAATTTGAAACCACCTACCTGCCCGTGTTGGGTGTATGTGTGTGTGCGTGTGTTTTAAAAGCCAATTAATTGGTAATCCGTTGCGTTTTTTTCTTTCCCACTCCGGACAGTAGAACAGCTCCCACAAAAAACGATAGTAAGAAGGACCTTTCTGCCAGCAACAAGGTGGTACCCAGAGAACACACCATCAACATTCTCAAGCACATCCATGGAATGGACTTTCACAGAGCGTGCTCCTCGGACACTCGGAGATCCAGAAGTCTGCTGTGAAGGAGACATGCATTCTGGCTCTGAGCGTTGACTCAGACCAGAGGAATAAGGACTGTCCGCTACTATACCTGTGGGTGGTGTACGGAGAGCGTAACGAGGGCGAAGATCCACCAGACGAGCCCTATACAATGGCTCCCTGTGTCTCTGCCACCACTTCCAAAAACCTGGGGACTTCCCTGTGGTCCAGTGGTTAAGACTCCTGACTTCCAATGCAGAGGTTTGGAATGTGCAGGTTTGATCCCTGGTCGGGGAACTAAGACCCTACATGCCATGCAGTATGGCCAATATACATATGTGTGTGTGTGTGTATACACACATTATATGAATATATATGTGTAGATTATATAATTGCAGTCAATGTGGATAACTAGCCACTGGTTATCAAATAGTTACAAAACAAACAAAAAAGAGCTTTTGTTACGATCGATGAGCCAATAACAACACATCAGTTCAGTTCAGTTCAGTTCAGTCGCTCAGTTGTGCCTGACTCGTTGCGACCCCATGGACTATACCTGCGGGGTATAGCATCAGGGAAGCAGCAGGCCAGGCCTCCCTGTCTACCACCAGCTCCCGGAGCTTACTCAAACTCATGTCCATCGAGTCGGTGATGCCATCATTATTAGCTCGACCCATAGTTCACGTTGGGGTTCACTCTGTGTTGTGTATTCTATAGGCTTTGACAAAAGTATAGAGACACGTACTTACCACTGCAGTATCACACGGAACAGCTTCACTGCCCTCAAAATCCTCTGCACTCTGCCTGTTCATCCCTCCCTCTCCTCCCCTGAAACCTCTGGCCACCACCAATTTTCATTTTGCAACGCAAAGCTCAGTCGCTAAGTCATATCCAACTCCTTGCGATCCCATGGACTATACCTGCCAGTCTTCTCAGTACATGGGATTTTCCAGGCAAGAAAACTGGCGTGGGTTGCCATTTCCTTCTCCAGAGGATCTTCCTGACCCAGGGATCGAACTCATGACTCCTGCATCGGCAGGCAGATTCCTTACCACTGAGCCACTTGCAAAGCCAATTTTTGTTTCACTGTCGCCATAATTTTGCCTTTTCTAGAATGTCATGTAGTTGGAATCTCACAGTGTGTAGCCTTTTCAGATTGGCTTATTTCACTATGCATTTAAGGTTCCTCTTTGTCTTTTGATGGCTTGAGAGCTCATTTCTTTTTAATGCTGAATAATATTCCATGGTCTGCAGGTAACACACTTTGTTTATCCATTTACCTATTGAAGGACATCTTGGTTGCTTCCACATTTCAGCAATTATGAACAAAAGTTTATACACTTTTAAATAATTGTTTCTTCCGATTGTAAAATGCAGTGACATAGGAACATCATGGATTAGAACAAGGTAGACATGCACTGAGAATGAAATAAAAATTTCCCATTTTACAGATCAGGAAACTGAGGCTCAGAGAGGGGAAGTGACACGTTCACTCATTCATTCCTCTGGTGAATACTTATGGAGGACCTACTATGTGTAGGTACTGTGCTGGGGTAGGGGGCACTGAAAACAGAAAGTTTAGGACTCTGCCCTCCTAGAGTTGACATTCTAGACAGACAATAACTAAGCAAATAAATAAATAATATAAATAATGAAAGGACAGTCAATATGTATTCTGCACTTTCTTTGCACCAGGCATTGTTTCAAACTCTGTGTGCATTAAGACAGCTGATCCCCACAAGCCTCCTGGGAAGTAAGACTATCATTATTCCATTTGCAGATAGGAAAACTGGAGTCCAGAGAGGTTAAATCACTAACCTAAGGCCACACAGCTCGAAAGTGGAGGAAGCAGAATTTGAATTCAGTCTTGGGTCTCCCAAGTCTACACAGTGAAATAATGGGAGGTAATTTTAGACCGAGGGCTGGCGGCAGAGCCCAGGCTTGACCCTGATCTTCAGTTTCTCGTGGCTTTTTGTGCTGGAGCGCCCAGCCTTTCAGGTTCTGAGAGGCCAAACTTCATTGTTCTTCTAGCTTCTTCCAGTGGCTTAGCTTTGGTCCCTGGAGGTTGGGGGGAAGGGCTCGTGGCTGGCCAGGGCTCCTGAGTGCAATCAGATCCCCTTTATTTTTAAGACATTAAATCCCTGATGACAAATGCTGTCCTTCGGAAGAGCAGGCTGACCTGACCAAGAGAACAGAGTCCCTAGGTATGGAAAAAAGCTACACACCTCAGCTGGTATTTTTGATAATCAGGCGGGGGGTTGGGCGTGGGAGGGAGGCAGTCTCACCCAACTCTGCTTCCTGACGGTGTGGTTCAAAATCAGTAGCAGAAAAAGCCAAAAACTTCTGGAACCATGTTGGTGAACCTCTGGGGAAACAGGTACTCAGATACTGCTGATGAGAGAAAGTGGCTCTAGTTGCTTTGAAAAACAATTGATCACAATTACTCAACTTTAAAGGAACACAGCCTTTGACCCAGCAATCCCAAGTCTGGGAGTTCATCCTAAGGACATCAACATCATCCACACACATATATCCAAGATGATATAGGCACAAACTCAAACATTACAGCAGTTTGTAGCAAAAGAAGTGAAATAACCCCGGAGTTCTCCTATCCCCTAAACAGGTCCCTGGTGAAACAAACAAGGCCCGGACTCACAAAGAAACTGTAACTTTGTTCAAAAGAAAAGTCAGCTCACCACTTACTGTGATTGAGGTTTCTTCCAAATAAATTGTTAAGGGGGAAAAAGCAAGCCTCAGAACATTATATGATATCTCGGCTGTAACAGAAAGAAGTGGGGAGGGAGGGCTTTGTCTACAGAGGTGCTGAATCTTGAGAGAGGGCTAGGTCCTTTGGCTAGACATTCTACCTCTGGCCCCTCCTTTGCTGTCTGTTGTTCTTTAGTCACTACGTTGTGTCTGACTCTTTGTGACCCCATGGACTGTAGCTGGACAGGTTCCTCTGTCCGTGGGATTTTCCAGGCAAGAATACAGGAGTGGGTTGCTATTTCCTTCTCCAGGAGATCTTCCCAACAACCAGGAATCAAACCCGCATCTCCTGCATTGGCAGGCGGATTCTTTATCACTGAGCCACCAGGGAAGCCCCCCACCTTGCTGTGTAATGAAGAGCAAAGTACAGGTGGCCCTCCACATCCAAGGATGTTTCATGTGCAGATACAGGCGGCTGACTGTATGCACTACATCATCCGCTATAAGCATTTTACTGAACATCCACAGATTTTGGCATCCACAGGGGTCGTGGAACCAAACACCCCCAGTGACCAAGAAATGACTGTACCAAACCTCTCTGTGCCTCAGATTCCTCAGTGTGAAACTGGGTCCTGATAGCTGGACTTGTTGGAAGGATTCAGTAAAGTAAGCTACATGGGAGGCTCTGCTCAGTACCTATGACGTAGGAAGTGGTTAACAAAAGGCAGGTATAATAATAATTATCAATATAATGTACAGACTTTCTCTGGAGGAAGCCACAAGAAACAGGGTACAGGGGCTGCTTCTGGCAATTGAAGGATGTGGGTGGGAGAGAGGGCTGCTGACTTTTCAGTGCACCCCCTTTTTGAAGAATTTGAGTTTTTCTTTTGCGTGTACCATATGTTTCAAGAATATTACTGAAATAGGGGCGCAGGGCAAATTCCAAAGGAGAAGGAGCAGCTGAGTAATTTCCGGTGGTTTTCCAGCTGGGTTTTTCTGAGTTTCCAGCATCCTGGGCCCCAAGATTCACAGTCTGGCCTCTCATGATCATTACCTAGGGGACTCTTAGAAGGGCAGGACCTCAGCTCCCCTGCAGACCTGCGGAAAGAGAACCTGCATTTTGAAAAGATGCCCAGGTAAGTCGCGAGGAGGCTCAAGGTGGGCAGGTGCTGGTTTTCAGGCTGCAGCCAGCCCCAGAGCTCCAAGTCCAGAAGACAAGTGCCTTTCAGTTCTGTAACTCAGGTGAGTAGAGGATGAATGGAAGAGTGGCCCCCTCCCTCTAGGTGCGGGCGGGGGAGGGGAGAGAACAGGAAGGATTCAACTCTGCTTTCTCCCCACAAGAGGCTGTAGCACGTGAGGTCTGAGGCGTGTGGCTTTCAGCAGCTCCCCACTTAAGAGTTTAAAATAACTTTCTGGTTTTAAAAAAGTAAGGAAAAAAGAAAAGGGAACCTCCCACTGCAGCCCACACAGCCCTGACATGAAAGGAGGACTCTGCTCCCCTCTCCCCAGCTCCAAGCCCACTTTCCATCTCTTTGGAGACAGTGACAGAGGCAGTGCTCCAGGAGGATTCAAGTGGGAGATTCTTAGAGCTAGAGAGCCTCTAAGATAATTCACTTTAAGCTTCTCATTTAGCAGGTGGAGCAATCAAGGCTCAGAGAGCAGAAGTGGTTTGTCCAAGGTCACACAGCAAGTTAGGGGCAGCAACAGTTCAGGAATCATAGAGGTAGGAGATGCCTTGAAACCACCTACTTCAGAGTTACAGACTCATGAGAATTGGTGCTGAAACTTTGATTGGTACCGGGTGCCATCTCTGCATCTATTCACAGGTGGAGAGCCTGCCAACATTTTTAACTATAGTAAAATGTGCATAACATAACATTTACCATCTTAACCATTTTTTAAGATTTTTTTTAATGTGGACCATTTTTTTAAAAGTCTTTATTGAATTTGTTACAGTATTGCTTCTGTGTTTTGTTTTTTGTTTTTAATGCTTTGGTGTTTTGGTCTTGAAGCATGTGGGAATCTTAGCTCCCAGACCAGGGGGTGCACCCACACCCCCAGCATTAGAAAGTGAAGTGGTAAGTGCTGGGCCACCAGGGAAGTCCCATCTTAACCATTTTTGACTGTTCATTTCAGGAGCATTGAGTGCGTTCACACTGTTATATAGCGAGCCTGCCACTCTTGGTAGAGCATGGGGATGGCAAATCTATCACTCTCTTAGTTCTAGTCTAAGAAAAACTGCAGGAAGCGAAATGATAAATGGCTACAGACGCTGGGGTCAGGGAGACAATAGGGAGTGGCGGGGACTTTGGCAAGCTGGAGTGGTTGCAACTCCATCCGCAAGGCAGTCACTATTCAACTGCAGCTGACACATGCCTACACGGATGCTAAATCATCTGTATATGAAAACATCTGACTTATTTTTAAATGTGTTTTTATAGAAGTATAGTTGATTTGTAATGTTGTGTTAGTTTCTGGTGTAGAGCAAAATGACTCAATTATTATATATACATATTTCTTCATATTATTTCCCAGTATGGTTTATCATAGGATATTGAATATAGTTCCTTGTGTTATACGGTAAAATCTTTTTTTTAATCCACTGTCTATATCAGTGATCAGTGAACAGTGAACGTCGCTCAGTCGTGTCCGACTCTTTGCCACCCCATGGACTATACAGTCCGTGGAATTCTCCAGGCCAGAATACTGAAGTGGGCAGCCTTTCCCTTCTCCAGGGGATCCTCCCAACCCAGGGATCAAACCCAGGTCTCCTGCATCGCAGGCGGATTCTTTACCAGCTGAGCCACAATAGTTTGCGAATCCTGAACTTCCAACCCACCCTTCCTTGGACCACTTGGCAGCCACAAGCCTGCTCTCTGTGTCTGTGAGTCTGTCTGTGAGTCTGTGTCTGTGAGTCTGTGTCTGTGAGTGTGTGTCTGTGAGTGTGTGTCTGTGAGTCTGTGCCTGTGAGTCTGTGTCTGTGAGTCTGTGTCTGTGAGTGTGTGTCTGTGAGTCTGTGCCTGTGAGTCTGTGCCTGTGAGTCTGTGTCTGTGAGTCTGTTTCTGTCTCAGAGATAAGTTCATTTCTGCCGTATTTTAGAGTTCACATGTAAGTGATGCCCGTGGCATTGTCTTTCTTTTTCTGATGTTCTTCACTTATTATGCTAATCTCTAGGTTCATCCATGTTTGCAAATGGCATTATTTCACTCTTTTTGATGGCTTTTCCATCGCATATATACACCACATCTTCTTCATCTTCTTTATCCATTCATCTGTCAGTGGAATTTAAGTTGTTTCCATGTTCTGGCTGTTGAAAACACCAAATGTTTTAAACTTTTTTTGCAAAATTCAAAATATTTTGAAAAGATAAACATAAAAATTTCCCTCACAATTGGGTCTCTCACTCCCATAGCTAACAGTTATTGGTTTGTTATGAATGCTTAAAGTCTCTTCATAATTATACAAATAGTATTAACATTTACATACATTTTTTTCTTTTCTCCATTTTTACACAAAGAGACCACAATAAACACTTTGTTTTAGATCTGGCTTTTTACTTAACAGTTTATCCTAAAGAACTTACCTGATCAGTACTGGGCAGAGTCTTCATTTTTTCCAGCTGCATAGTATTCCATTCTGTGGATGGCCTACATTTGATCCAACTCATCCCCTATTGATAGAAACTTTTTTTGAAAAAAATTTTTGAAACTGTTGCATTACAAACAATGCTGCCTGAATAACCTCCAATATATATCATTTTTCACATGTGCACATGTATCTGTAGGCTAATTTCCAAAAAGTAGAATTTCTATATTCGGATTTTTAATATTTAACAACCCTGCCAAATTATCCCCCTCATAGTAGTGGGACAAGATCCATTCCCACTAATCGTGTATGAATGACTGTTTCCTCACAATTAAACACCTTATTGCTTTAATATTGACAAAATGAAACAGAATAAAAACGATGTGGATCCAAACAAACATGCCTGTGGACTGTGTCAGCCCCCAACTTTAACAGCGTCAGCCCTTCAAAGCCCAGAAACATTGACCAATCTCCCTCAAGTTGCAAAGCAGATGAAGTGCAGAGTCAGGATTCAAATCCTGACAGTTTGATTACTATTCCTGAGCCACTTCTCAGTCAACTGCCCACTTGGGGGACACCTCAGCTTAGGTGGTAAGAAACTAGAGCTTCTGCAAAGTTATCTTATCAGCTCGAGCATTTGAAACAATAATCAGGCTTATTTGCAGATGGTGACTGTCAACGGAGCTGTCCCCACACCCAGCAAGTACCTCCTCTCAGATATATCGGTCAGTTTTTCCTGTGTAACAATCAACCACAAAACTCTTATTTGCGTGGGTGCTTTTAACATCCTTCATCCAAGTGCTTGAAGTGAAATGAAAGTCAACCAGTCATGTCCAACTCTTTGCAACCCCATGGACTATACAGTCCATGGAATTCTCCAATCCAGAATACTGGAGTGGGTAGCCTTTCCCTTCTCTAGGGGATCTTCCCAATCCAGGGATTGAACCAGGCCTCCCACGTTGCAGGCGATTCTTTACCAGTTGAGCCACAAGGGAAGCCCAAATGCTTGAGGAAGCCCCTTATTGCAGAAGTGACTCTGCAACTAAACCCAGAAAGTAGCTGTGGATCCAGACTGACTTGAGCTTCTCTTCTGGTTCAATCCTCTTGTAAACAGTATGACTTTGGATAATTGTCTCTTTGAAGCTTTCTTTTTCCTCAACTATAATAGGAGGATAAAAATAGTCCCCATTTGGAATTGTGATAACCACAGTGGACACAAAATAAGTACTTTGAACATGAGAGTCAGGCCCAGCTCACCAAGATGTTCAGGCTATGAAAGGTTCAAAGGAACTGGGCCTTTGTGAAAGGAGAGAAGGTTTACGGGTTCTTATTCCTCCACGTCACACCCTCATTTAGTTAAGAATAGTGCACAGAATCACCCATACTCATCACATCATGGGTTTTTCCATCGAGCACATATTAATATAATTAGATGTGTGTCGGTTGCATACACATGGAAAACAGTTCCTTTTTATTTATATTGTGTTTATGGTCAGGAAGATCCCCTGGAGAAGAGAATGGCAACCCATTCCCGTATCCTTGCCTGGAGAAGTCCGAGGACAGAGGAGCAGTCTACAGTCTATGGGGTCGCAAACAGACGGACACGACTGAGCAACCAACACTTTCACTTTCAACTTTATGCAACTAGATTGACAGCAGGGACTATCTTCTAGTGGGTAAGACAAGCATGGGAAGGGCTAAATATTTTGAAAGATAGAATGAAATAAATGTGCAAAGTGCCATGGGGAAGGGCAACCCACTCAAATGGGAGCCTGGAAGGGCTTCTAGAGTATTCAGAATCAGTTCTTGAAGGAGGGTTAGGGAATGCAAGAGGACCTTGCATTTACTAAACAGCTATTTGCTTGGCACTCGGCTTCCTGACTTAATTTTTTCTGTTGAGTTTTTTCTCTTTAAAAAATAACACCAATAGGATATCACTTACATGTGGAATCTAAAAACATATAAATTAGTGAATATAACAAAAAGGAAGCAGACTCACAAACATAGAGGACAAACTAGTGGTTACCAGTTGAGAGAGGGAAGAGGGGAGGGGCATCACGCGGGAAGGAGAGTAAGAGTTACAAACTATTGGGTAATTAAATAAGCTAGAAAGATCCATTGTTCAGCACGGGGGATGTAGCCAGTGTTTTGTAACGATAACTGGAGGATTTGTTGTTGTTCACTTGGTCAGTCACGTCCAATGCTTTGTGACACCATGGACTGCAACACGCCAGGCTTTCCTGTCCTTCATCATCTCCCAGTGTTTGCTCGAACTCATTTCCATCGAGTCGGTGATGCCATCCAACCATTTCATCCTCTGTCGTCCCCTTCTCCTCCTTCTCCTCTGGAGGATAGACTTTAAAAATTGTGAATCACTCTATTGTATAGCTGTAATTTATATAACATTATACATCAACTCCACTTCAACAAAAAAAGGAATTAAAAAGGGAACATGAAAAAAAAAAAAGGAGGTTGTTTAAAAAAAAAAAGTGTATGTCAGCTTTTGCTACAGAACAAATTCTCATTTATTTCTGGCTCACACATCTGTGGATTTTGCGGGGAGCTACCATTGATCTCATGATCTCAGCTGGGCCTCTGGGCAGGGGGGTTTGATTTAGGGATGCCTCACATGTCACTCTTTTTTTATTTTCGGAGACTAGCAGGCTACGCAGAGCATGTTCTCACGGTAAAATGCAGGAGGCCAGGAGAGCATCTCGACTCCACCAGCACATTTCAAGTCTTTATTTACATCGTGTCCACTGATACCCCATTGGCCAAAGCCAATCACATGGCTAAGGCCAAAGGCAAGAGATGGAGAAGTGGATGGAGAAGATATATATTTGCTCAAAGATAACCAAGTCTACTGCAACCAATCATATGTGAATGGAAGTGAAGTGAAAGTCACTCAGTCATGCCCAACGCTTTGCGACCCCACGGACTATACATGGACTGTGAAACAAACGCTTGGCGGGCACAAACAGAACCTTCTGCGCACCAGGACCCAAGAGAAAGGAGCAGTGACTCCGCAAAAGACTGACCCAGACTTGCCCAAAAGTGTCCAGGAGTCTCCCGCAAAGGCATGGGTCAGCGTGGCCTGCTGCAGGGCTGGGGGCACTGAGTGCAGCAGTGCATCTGGGACCTTTTGAAGGAGGTCGCCATTACCTTCCTTACCTCCACCATAGTTTGAGGTTTGTGATGTCGTACAGGATACAGGGATCAAGACCATCCCCATGGAAAAGAAATGCAAAAAAGCAAAATGGCTGTCTGGGGAGGCCTTACAAATAGCTGTGAAAAGAAGAGAAGCGAAAAGCAAAGGAGAAAAGGAAAGATATAAGCATCTGAATGCAGAGTTCCAAAGAATAGCAAGAAGAGATAAGAAAGCCTTCCTCAGCGATCAATGCAAAGAAATAGAGGGAAACAACAGAATGGGAAAGACTAGGGATCTCTTCAAGAAAATCAGAGATACCAAAGGAACATTTCATGCAAAGATGAGCTCGATAAAGGACAGAAATTGTATGGACCTAACAGAAGCAGAAGATATTAAAAAGAGATGGCAAGAATACACAGAAGAACTGTACAAAAAAGATCTTCACGACCCAGATAATCACGATGGTGTGATCACTCACCTAGAGCCAGACATC
>NW_011494610.1:2826362-2856423 GCF_000754665.1 Bison bison bison
CCTCTTGAGAAATTTGTATGCAGGTCAGGAAGCAACAGTTAGAACTGGACATAGAACAACAGACTGGTTCCAAATAGGAAAAGGAGTTCGTCAAGGCTGTATATTGTCACCCTGTTTATTTAACTTCTATGCAGAGTACATCATGAGAAACGCTGGGCTGGAAGAAACACAAACTGGAATCAAGATTGCCGGGAGAAATCTCAATAACCTCAGATATGCAGATGACACCACCCTTATGGCAGAAAGGGAAGAGGAACTCAAAAGCCTCTTGATGAAAGTGAAAGTGGAGAGTGAAAAAGTTGGCTTAAAGCTCAACATTCAGAAAATGAAGATCATGGCATCCGGTCCCACCACTTCATGGGAAATAGATGGGGAAACAGTGGAAACAGTGGCAGACTTTATTTTTCTGGGCTCCAAAATCACTACAGATGGTGACTGCAGCCATGAAATTAAAAGACGCTTACTCCTTGGAAGGAAAGTTATGACCAACCTAGATAGCATATTCAAAAGCAGAGACATTACTTTGCCAACAAAGGTCTGTCTAGTCAAGGCTATGGTTTTTCCTGTGGTCATGTATGGATGTGAGAGTTGGACTGTGAAGAAGGCTGAGCACCGAAGAATTGATGCTTTTGAACTGTGGTGTTGGAGAAGACTCTTGAGAGTCCCTTGGACTGCAAGGAGATCCAACCAGTCCATTCTGAAGGAGATCAGCCCTGGGATTTCTTTGGAAGGAATGATGCTAAAGCTGAAACTCCAGGACTTTGGCCACCTCATGCGAAGAGTTGACTCATTGGAAAAGACTTTGATGCTGGGAGGGATTGAGGGCAGGAGAAGAAGGGGACGACAGAGGATGAGATGGCTGGATGGCATCACTGACTCGATGGACGTGAGTATGGGTGAACTCCGGGAGTTGGTGATGGACAGGGAGGCCTGGCGTGCTGCGTTTCATGGGGTCGCAAAGAGTCGGACACAACTAAGCATCTGATCTGATCTGATAGTTTGGCCCCAGGTAAACAACAGGGAGGGAACACAGCCCCACCCATCAACAGAAAACTGGATGAAAGATTTACTGAGCATGGCCCCACCCTTCATTTCAGTTCAGTCACTCAAAGTGTCCAACTCTTTGCGACCTCATGGACTGCAGCAGGCCAGGCCTCCCTGTCCATCATCAACTCCCGGAGTTTACTCAAACTCAGGTCCATCGAGTCGGTGATGCCATCCAACCATCTCATCCTCTGTCATCCCCTTCTCCTCCTGCCTTCCTTCAATCTTTCCCAGCATCAGGGTCTTTTCAAATGAGTTAGCTCTTCACATCAGGTGGTCAAAGTATTGGAGTTTCAGCTTCAACATCGGTCCTTCCAATGAATATTCAGGACTGATTTCCTTTAGGATGGACTGGTTAGATCTCCTTGCAGTCCAAGGGACTCTCAAGAGTCTTCTCCAATACCACAGTTTAAAAGCTTCAATTCTTCTGCACTCAGCTTTCTTTATAGTCCAATTTTCACATCCATACATGACTACTGGAAAAACTATAGCCTTGACTAGGCAGACCTTTGTTGGCAAAGTAATGTCTCTGCTTTTGAATATGCTGTCTAGGTTGGTCATAACTTTTCTCCCAAGAAGTAAGTGTCTTTTAATTTCATGGCTGCAGTCACCATCTGCAGTAATTTTGGAGCCCCCAGAAATAAAGTCTGCCACTGTTTCCACTGTTTCTCCATCTATTTGCTATTAAGTGATGAGACCAGATGCCATGATCTTAGTTTTCTGAATGTTGAGCTTCAAGCCAACTTTTTCACTCTCCTCTTTCACTTTCATCAAGAGGCTCTTTAGTTCTTCACTTTCTGTCCATCAGAACAAGATCCAATTTCCCCCTCATTCAGTCTCTCCTATCAGGAAGCTTCTATAAGCCTCTTACCCTGCTCCACCAGAGGGCAAACAGACTGAAAACCACAATCACAGGAAACTAATCAATGGACCGCAGTCTTGTCTAACTCAATGAAACTATGAGCCATGTCGTGTAGGGCCACCCAAGATGGTCGGGTCATGGTGAAGAGTTCTGACAAAATGTGGTCCACTGGAGAAGGGAATGGCAAACTACTTCAGTATTCTTGCCTTGAGAACCCCATGAACAGTATGAAAAGGCAAAAAGATAGGACACTAAAAGATGCTCTCCCCAGGTTGGTAGATGCCTAGTATGCTACTGGAGATCAGTGGAGAAACAACTCCAGAAAGAATGAAGAGAGAGAACCAAAGCAAAAACAACACCCAGCTGTGGATGTGACCGGTGATGGAAGTAAAGTCCGATGCTGTAAACAGCAATATTGCATAGGAACCTGGAATGTTATGTCCATGAATCGAGGCAAATCGGAAGTGGTCAAACAGGAGATGGCAAGAGTGAACATCGACATTCTAGGAATTAGCAAACTAAAATGGACTGGAATGGAAGAATTTAATTCAGATGACCATTATATCTACTACTGTGGGCAAGAATCCCTTAGAAGAAATGGAGTAGCCATCATAGTCAACAAGAGTCCGAAATGCAGTACTTGGATGCAATCTCAAAAATGACAGAATGATCTCTGTTCATTTCCAAGGCAAACCATTCAATATCACAGTAATCCAAGTCAGTGCCCCAACCAGTAATGCTGAAGAATCTGAACAGTTCTATGAAGACCTACAAGACCTTCTAGGACTAACTCCCAAAAAAGATGTCCTTGTAGGGGACTGGAATACAAAAGTAGGAAGTCAAGAAACACCTGGAGTAACAGGCAAATTTGCCCTTGGAGTACAGAATGAAGCAGGGCAAAGGCTAATAGTTTTGCCAAGAGAATGCACTGGTCATAGCAACACCCTCTTCCAACAACACAAGAGAAGACTCTAGACATGGACATCACCAGATGGTCAACACCGAAATCAGATTGATTATATTCTTTGCAGCCAAAGATGGAGAAGTTCTATACAGTCAGCAAAAACAAGACTGGGAGCTGACTGTGGCACAGACCATAAACTCCTTATTGCCAAATTCAGACTTAAATTGAAGAAAGTAGGGAAAATCACTAGACCATTCAGGTAAATCAAATCCCTTATGATTATACAGTGGAAGTGACAGAGTGCCTAAAGAGCTATGGATGGAGGTTCGTGACATCGTTCAGGAGGCAGGCATCAAGACCATCCCCAAGAAAAAGAAATTCAAAAAGGCAAAATGGTTGTCTGAGAAGACCTTACAAATAGCTGTGAACAGAAGAGAAACAAAAGGCAAAGGAGAAAAGGAAAGATACACCCATCTGAATGCAGAGTTCCAAAGAATAGCAAGAAGAGATAAGAAAGCCTTCCTCAGTGATCAATGCAAAGAAACAGAGGAAAACAATAGAATGGGAAAGTCTAGGGATCTCTTCAAGAAAATTAGAGATACCAAGGGAACTTTTCATGCAAAGATGGGCACAATAAAGGACAGAAATGGTATGGCCTAACAGAACAGAAGATATTAAGAAGAGGTGGAAAGAATACATAGAAGAACTATATAAAAAAGATCTTCCTGACCCAGATAATCATGATAGTGTGATCACTCACCTAGAGCCAGACATCCTGGAATGTGAAGTCAAGTGGGCCTTAGGAAGCATTACTACAAACAAAGCTAGTGGAGGTGATGGAATTCCAGTTGAGTTATTTCAAATCCTAAAAGACGATGCTGTGAAAGTGCTGCACTCAATATGCCAGCAAATTTGGAAAACTCAGCAGTGGCCACAGGACTGGAAAAGGTCAGTTCTCATTTCAATCCCAAAGAAAGGCAATGTCAAAGAATGCTCAAACTACCCAATTGTACTCATCTCACATGCCAACAAATTAATGCTCAAAATTCTCCAAGCCAGGCTTCAACAGTATGTGAACCGTGAACTTCCATATATTCACACTGGATTTAGAAAAGGCAGAGGAACCAGATATCAAATTGCAAACATTCACTGGATTATCAAAAAAGTAAGAGAGTTCCAGAAAAACATCTATTTCTGCTTTATTGACTATGCCAAAGCCTTTGACTGTGTGGACCACAACAAACTCTGAAAAATTCTGAAAGAGATGGGAATACCAGACCACCTGACTCACCTCTTGAGAAATCTCTATGCAGGTCAGGAAGCGACAGTTAGAACTGGACATGGTACAACAGACTGGTTCCAAATAGGAAAACGAGTACGTCAAGGCTATATATTGTCACCTTGTGTATTTAACTTATATGCAGAGTACATCATGAGAAATGCTGGGCTGGATGAAACACAAGCTGGAATCAAGATTGCCAAGAAGAAATATCAATAACCTCAGATACACAGATAACACAGATAACACCACCCTTATGGCAGAAAGAGAAGAACTAAAGAGCCTCTTGATGAAAGTGAAAGAGGAGAGTGAAAAAATTGGCTTCAAACTCAACATTCAGAAAACGAAGATCATGGCATCTGGTCCCATCACTTCATGGCAAATAGATGGGGAAACAGTGGATACTGACAGATTTTATTTTGGGGGGCTCCAAAATCACTGCAGATGGTGACTGCAGCCATGAAATTAAAAGACCCTTGCTCCTTGGAAGAAAAGTTATGACCAACCTAGACAGAATATTAAAAAGCAGAGACATTACTTTGCCAACAAAGGTCCATCTAGTCAAAGCTATGGTTTTTCCACTAGTCATGTATGGATGGGAGAGCTGGACCATAAAGAAAGCTGAGTGGTGAAGAATTGATGCTTTTGAACTGTGGTGTTGGAGAAGACTCTCAGTTGAGAGTCCGTTGGACTGCAAGGAGATCCAACCAGTCCATCCTAAAGAAAATCAGTCCTGATGTTCATTGGAAGGACTGATGTTGAAGCTGAAACTCCAATACTTTGGCCACCTGATGTGAGTAACTGACTCATTTGAAAAGACCTTGATGCTGGGAAAGATTGAGGACAGGAGAAGAAGGGAATGACAGAGGATGAGATGATTGGATGGCATCACCGACTTGATGGACATGAGTTTGAGTAAACTCCAGGAGTTGGTAATGGACAGGGAGGCCTGGTGTGCTGCAGTCCATGGGATTGCAAGGAGTCGGACACGACTGAGTGACTGAACTGAACTGAACTGAACTATACAATCTATGGAATTCTCCAGGCCAGAATACTGGAGTGGGTATCCTTTCCCTTCTCCAGGGGTTCTTCCCAACCCAGGGATTGAACCCAGATCTCCCACAATGGAGGTGGATTCTATACCAGCTGAGCCATAAGGGAAGCCCAAGAATACTGGAGTGGGTATGTGAATGGAGTGGCATTAAATATTCAAACAAGAAGGACTTCCCTGGCAGTGGTTAAGACTATGGATTTACAATGTCAGGGAACTAAGATCCCACATGGCAAGGCCAAATAATAAAACAAAATAAAAAATAAAATAAAGAGAGTAAGAACTAAATTTTTTTATTATTAAAAAAATAGAACTATTGTGCCTAATAGTTTAAAAAAATTAAACAGGAAAGTATAAAAACATGGCTGATTCATGTTGATGTATGGCAGAAATCAACACAACATTGTAAAGCAATTATCCACCAATTAAAAATATATAATTTTTTTTAAAAAGGAAGATAAAAACATAACAAGAGATGGAAATGTTTTACCCTCCTCCCCATCCTCCCATCTACCCAGCCAGGCATAATCACCCCATCATTTTGGGTCAAGTCCCATCAGACTTTTTCCCACACTTTCACACACACACAGAAGGTTTTTATTTTACACAATGAGCTCATACTCTATGTATTTTCACATGACAATTATAAGTATCTAACCATTTAACAATTATATTGACCCTATGATTAGAGTTTTTGAGTAGCTGTTTTATAAGCGAGAAATCGGAGGTTAAGACGCTTACCCAAGATCACCCCGTTCCTCAATAGCTGAACCGGGACTCAAACCTAGGACTTTCCAAAAATTATCTTTATTACAATGAGACTGCCTCTATAAAAGGGGGATCCAGTTGTACCACTAAACTTGCCAGTAGCCCACTTTGCCTATCCTCTGGGACCCCCGAGAAGGAAGACTCTGTGTGTGTGTTGACCGTGAGTGAGTTTTCGGAAAAGGAAAAAGGAGTTGTTACTACGACTGGCCTTGTGTTAAGAGCTTTGGGAGACACACTGTGGAGAAAAGACCCCCACACTCCGGTCACTTATAATTAAAGAAGGAGGGAGTCTCTTTTGACGCAGTGGAATGTCACAGCAGGATGCGCTTGGACACCGATGGGACGTTTTCTGTTATTCTGAGAGGTGGACGCCGGAGGACGTGAGCCTTAAGCACTTTCCTAGAAAATGGGAGGGATTTAGAGAAAGGAGAAAGAATGAATATTGGCCTGCATCAGGAACATGATGTCATGTGGCTGTGTCACCAGGGGGCTCAGTTTAGACCGGGATCAGGGGAGGTTTCTTGAGGATCTGATCTTAAAGCAGAACCTTGAAGGCTGAGTGAAAATCAGGCAAAGAGTAGGGCTTCCCTGCTGGCTCAGTGGTAAAGAATCTGCCTGCCAATGCATGAGACGCAGGTTCAATCCCTGAGTCGGGAAGATCCCTGAAGGAGGAGATGGCAACCCACTCTAGTATTCTTGCCTGGAAAATCCCACGGACAGAGGAGCCTGGGGGGCTACAATCCATGGAGTGGCAAAAGAATCAGACACGACTTAGAAACAAAAAAAAAACAACAGGAGAAGAGAGAGAAGGGCACGTGACAAAGCCCTGATGGAAGCCAGAGAGGGTGTGAGCATCCGAGAATGAGAGGATCCCTGGGTGGTGAGGTAGGGGATGGGGATAGAGGCGTGGAAGCGGGGATGAGGTAAGGCCAGGCGGCCAGCGGAGCTTGCAGGGATCGAGCTGACCTGCGTGGGATGAGCAGGTAAGAGGGGCTGAGTGTGTGTGACCATGTGCTGGTGCCAGAGGAAGACCGCACACCTACGTGACCATGCAAGAGTGACTTCGGGAGCATATAAGAGAGCAAGGTAAGGGCAGCGCGTGGCTCTGGGTCAGGGCCGGGGAGGTACTGTGTAAATCGTGTGATGATTTGGGATACGACATCCTCCGTCAGCTCTGCAGCTAGAAATTCAAGGTTTCTAAGGGGTGCCTAGAATAACAAAACTTGAGAAGCCGTTTATTCGGAGTTCGGACAAAGCACAGAGGAGACAAATTCTGGTGTGTCGGTGGTGTGGGAGAGAGGAGGGAGGGATTGGCATCTGGAAGGTGTCACAAGGTGACATCTGAGCTAGATCTTGAGGAATGAATGGGAGCTCACTAAGCGAGGGGGGCGGGGAGGACACTCCAGGCAGAAGGCAGAGCAGAGGCCAAGGCAGGGTGTTCTGAACGTGCCCAATGGATAAAGGAAATAGGTCAGGGGGAGGTTATAAGCTTAGATTCCTGGAGGAGAGGGGCCCAGGGGATGCCAGGGTTCGGCCGGGGGTAGGCAGTACACAGCGTCCCACACCAGGCACGGGAACTGGAAGCAGCAGGATCAGATGGTTCACGATAATAATCGGGCTCAGCTCCGTGCTCTCTCATCCCAAGGGATCAGAACGAAGCATTTGGGGCCCTTCCCCCTCTTCCTTCACACAAAGACACACCTTTTGGAGGGGTCACGGTGGCAGATGGGCGTGACAGATCCTGTAATCCTATCCCCCACCCCTGGGTCAGGAAGCCGTTTCCCCAGCGGGCTCCAGCCCAAGTCTGCTGTTAAGCCTGAGGTTGGAAAACTGTTTTTCTCATCCACCTGGCCTCAGGTGGGCAGGATGGAAGCCAGCCCGCGTCCTCTGGAGACAGTTCTCACCGCGAGACCGGCCCCTTAGAGGACACAAGTGAAACCCAATGCAACATGAAAGATGGCAGAGGTGGCAGAGTGCTGATCTTAGTGAGCCAGCTCCACCTTGGAATCAAACAAGAGGAATAGAGCTGTCCTTGTTTTCTCTCCTTTTACCTCCTGGTTAATTGCTGGCCAGGGGGTCTGGGGGATGGAAGTTGTGGGTGATCCCCAGACTGTACTCTGGCCTGGGAGGCAGGCAGGTTTCTCAGCCACCCTGGATTTTTAACATTTTCTTGTTGCAAGTCACGTCCTCAAGTAAACTGTTGAACACCATTTAGGGAGAGGGACAGAAAAGTGAAAGACAGTCTTGGCTTAAAATGGGTCTATAGTTGCAACATCGACTCAACGGACATGTTTGAGCCTGGAATTCTACAGTCCATGGAGTCAAAGAGAGATGGACACAACTGAGCAACAACAACAAATCTAGATAAAGGAGCGACAAGAAGCACAGGTTCTTCATCTCGTTAGGAGCAAAGACCTAGTCAAAACCACACCGGCATCTGTTTCTGGTACCAAGCACAAACTGGGGCTCAGTAGACATGTCATCTCATTCAGAATTCTCTCAGCAGTGAGTGTTAGAAACCCAGCTCAGGATGGCTCAAATGCAACTGGGAAATCCAAGGCTAGAATTATTTCAGGCATGGCTGGACCTACGGGTCAACCGAAGTCATCAAGGTCAGACTTTCTTCTGCCACCCCTCCCCCATCACCTATTCCTGTGCTCTTCATGTTGGCCTCATTCTCAAGTAGATTCTAAGTGGCGACTTTTGGTGGCAAGAATTATATCTTTCGCATCTGCAGTGGAAAGGGTTTCTTTTCTCCTAGTAGTTATAGCAGAACTGCCTGGTTGGATCTTACTGGACTCGTGTGGGTCACAAGCTGTTTCCTGAGACAGTCACTGGCCAGGGGAATGGAATGTGCTGATTGGCCAAACTCGGGCCCGTGGCTGTTTCATATTTGTTACATGAATAAATATGAAAGGCTAAAGACAGCAATATAATATTTTCCATTCAAGCAACGGAGCAGCTAGAGTGATTCTTTTTAAACATATCCAGTCATTTCACTCCTCTGCTCTGGACCTTCCATCTCACAAAATCCCAGGTCCTTACAACAGCCCACCAGGCACTGCATGATCTGCCCCTTGCCCAGCTCCGATTCCTCACTGACTTCCTCTCCCGCTCATCTCCACTTGCTCACCATGTTCCAGCCAGGCTGTCCTTGCTGATCCATGAACTGTTAGGCACGCAGTAGCCTCAGTTTCTATATGAATAAGACAGGGATGCTTATAGGAGACATCTTACATTTTGTCCACGCAGCATTCCTCTTTTTCTGGTACCTCTGTGACATCCTCTCACCCGCTGACTGTTTCAGGAAGGGTTAACCCCATATCAGATCCGAAGATAGACTTGTGACTGACCAAGCATTCCAGCAGCATTCCAGAACTATTCAAAGAGCTTCTTTGAGGGATGGGTATGTGACCCAAGTCAGTCTAATAGATTCAATGCTGACACTTCCATTGGAATTATTAGAAATAAAAATCTCTCTTTATGCTAATGTTGTTAGAAAGATAATACAAGTATTAAGTCACCAGAGTGACCACGTGGAGGGAGAGAGTCTGCTTGACAGACACCAGGGAAGGCAGTTCAGTGAAGCAGGAAGAAAAAAAGTAGTTTTGGTGGTATCTTTGAGCCCCTGGATCCAGCCATGCCTGAATTCCTCTAGACTTAACGTTATAGGCCTTAGAAGATTCCCTTCTCTGCTCAAGTCGATTTGAGTTCAGTTTCAGTCACTTGCAACCAAACAAACATACCGAAGGGCTGCTGTTATAAGGGTTAAATGAGATTGTGAATAATAAAGTGCTTAGCACAGGAAGTGCTCCAAAAAATAAGAATCATTATTATTAGCATTTTATGATTCTGTCTTCTGTACACATATTGAAATCTGCTTTCACTTTTAAAACATTTACTTAAGAAAAAAGTATTTAAAATTCCGTGTCATCAGGGCTGGTATTCACTTGGTACCAGTGTGGCCATGTGGGTTGCTAGAACACTAAAATATTTTCATGGTGGTTGTTAAATAGCACCACTCTGAATCTCCCAAGTGCTCCCTGGATTTCCAGGATGCACCCAAGCCCTCTCTTGGGACTCTCCAGCCTGACCTAAAATCTAGTACCTAAAGAGTTAACCCCAGGGCCAGCTGGAGCCTCTTGGACACGCTCTCTGACTAAGGTTAATGTTTTTTTTTATATCACCTCTGGATAATCTGTCGACTCTTCAATATACATGCATCAGATGGAAACACTAAATTATCAACAGTTCCACAAAATAAAAGCCTCACCCTTGACCCCTCGAATCACCAGTTATTGTTAATTAAGTCACCTCTTCTGATCCTAATGATGCCAGAGACATAGTTTTGCACAGAGGTGACCAAGCAGGCACGGGCACCAGACCAAGCCCTCTTTTCCTCCCTGCCCATTATCTTGTAGCTCTCCTTCATTTATGTCTACATCATGGGCACATTTGTGACTCCTGGCGGCAATCTGATATTCCTTTGTTTTAACTCATGATGACTGGCCTCACCCTTCCTCCACGGCGGGACATATGGTCCATTTTTGTTCAGCTTTTCAAATTTTAAAAACTCACTCTGTTGGAAATTGAATTTCCATGTGGTGCCCATCTTTCTGGTAATAAGCAACGGATTTCCTTCCTGCTTTCAAACTCCAGTTTTGCGAATCACAAGACGCAGTTTAACTTTTCGTCTGCAAATGATTTTTGTGGGTGCTCTTTGAAATAAGAATCTTGAGTTCGATTGCGTAATGCTGCCATTTAATAAATTATTTATTTTGACTCTAAGTCCATAAAGGATTTAAAGTGGTTTTTAAAAATATGTACAAGATGAAATCAATACATGAGGGAATCGGGGAGAAGGAAAAATAAAGAGCAGTACATCTGATAGGTATTGTGCTCAGCTGCTGGCGAGAAAAACCAGAAATAACACCATAGACATTTATTTTTCTCTTACATAACTTAAGTCTGGAGGGAGGAGGTCCAGAACTGCTGTGACAGATCCACAATAATTGAGGATACAGGCTCCTTCTAGCATCTTCCTTCATTATCCTTAGAATGTGGTTTCCATCCTCAAGGTCATTTCTCATGGTTCGAGGTGGCTATGGGACCTCCAGCCATTACAGCCACATTTTAGGCAACAGGAAGCCAGAAGGGAGAAAACCCTGCCTAAGGGTTCTCTAAGGAGCTTTCTCTAAGGAACTTCTTGGAAGTTCCAGCCCTAAACTTCTATTTATCTATCACTGGCCAGCATTTAACCCTAGCTGCATAGGAAACTGACAAGTGAAGTCTCTTAACTGTGCATATTGCCACCGCAAATAAAATTAGGGCTTGGTTGCCAAGAAAGAGGGATAATGGATAAGAGGTAGGCCCCTAGGAATCTCTGCCACAGATCAGAAAAGAGAAGAAAGCTAGGAGTTGAGCTGGTTCACAAAGCTGCCTACCGCCAAGATATTTCAGGTATCTGGTGATCAGATTGTCTTCGAGCGTCCTAGTGACGATAGCAGAAAGGAATCTGTGGCTATATACAAAGCCTTTTATCTAAACAAAGAAAGCAAACCTATTGCTGGGCTTCCCTGGTAGCTCAGTGGTAAAGAATCTGCCTGCCAATCCAGGAGACATGGGTTCAATCCCTGGTCCGGGAAGATTCCACACGCCTCTGAGGAACTAAGCCCATGTGCCACAACTACTGAGCCTGTGCTCTAGAGCCCGGGAGCTGCAACCACTGAGCCGTGTAGCAGGACTGCTGAAGCCCGTGGGCCCTGGAGCCCGTGCTCTGCACCAGGAGAAGCCACCACAATGAGAAGCCCGTGCACCACAATGAGAGAGGAGCCCCCTCTTGCCGTGACTAGAGAAAAGCCCACAGGGCAACAAAGACCTACAGATATAGATACAGATATACACATATATGGGCTTTCCTGGTGGCTCAGACAGTAAAGAGCCCGCCTGCAATCCAGGAGACCTGGTTTGATCCCTGGGTTGGGAAGATCCCCTGGAGGAGGGCACGGCAACCCACTCCAGTATTCTTGCCTGGAGAAGCCCTTGGACAGAGGAGCCTGGCGGGCTATAGTCCATGGGGTCACAAAGAGTTGGACACAACTGAGCGACTAACACACACACACATACACACACACACATACACACACACACACACACACACGAAAGCAAATCCATTGCTCAGAAGAAAAAAAAAACAAAACTGGGAATGTCCTGGTGGTCCAGTGGTTAGGACTCCATGCTCTCATGGCTGACAACTGGGGTTCAGTTCCCTGATCAGGGAACTAAAATCCCACAAGCTGCACGACCAAACTAACAAATGAACAAAAAAACTTACCTTTTCCAAATTCAGAGGTTAAAAAGAAAGTCTCCCTACAGGTCTTCATGAGGAAGACAGGCAACATGGTGGGTAATATCCTTAACAATATTCCTGCAATAAAGGAACAACACGATTCTGGGATTTGCTTCAAAAACTCAAGACAAGGGAGTGAGTGGGAGAAGAGCTCAAAGCAGATGGGCCATGAGTTGAAAATTGCTGGACTGGGTGATGGACACACAGGCCTGTGTTTTATGTTTCCCTTTTGTTTGGTTATATTTAAAGTTTTTCCATAATAAAAAAAGATTTAAACTCTGCAATGAATCCTTTCCAACAATTGCTTTTTAAATGTTCCTTTTAATAAACTTGCTTTAAGCTTAATTGACAGGCAGTTTCTCTCATCACTATTCTCTCATATTTTTTTTTTTTTTGGCCTTTCTATCTACTTTCTTTATCAACTTACTTTTTTAACAGCTTTATTGAGATGTAATTCACCTCTTGTACTATTCATGCTTTTAAAACATACAGTTCACTGGTTTCTCACAGAATTATGCAACCATGAGCACAACTAATTTTAGAATATTTTCATCGCCCCACAAAAGAGATTCCATACTTACGAGAAGTCACACTCCATTCCCCTCCCCCAGTCCCTCCTCTCATACCCAATCCTAGACAAAAACCAGTTGTCTACTTCCTCATTCCATGTATTTGCCTAGCCTGTATATTTCGCACAAATGGAATCATACAATGTCATTTTTCCCATGTGTGACTAGCTTCTTTCACTTAGCAAAACGTATTCAAGGTTCATCCGTGTCGGGACATATATCAGTATTTCATACCTTTTTATAGTCAAAGAGTATTCCATGTTATTGATATACCACATTTTGTTTATCCGACCATGGGATAAAATGTCCTTTCACGCAATGGAGAAGGAAATGGTAACCCACTCCAGTGTTCTTGCCTGGACAATCCCAGGGATGGCAGAGCCTGGTAGGCTGCTGTCTATGGGGTTGCACAGAGTCGGATACGACTGAAGCGACTTAGCAGCAGCAGCAGCCCATGTAGGAGATGTGGGTCTGATCCCTAGGTTTGGAAAGATCCCCTGGAGAAGGAAATGGCAACCCACTCCAGAATTCTTGCCTAGGAAATCCCATGGAAATTCCATGAACAGAGGAGCCTGGCAGGCTACAGTCCATGGGGTTGCAAAAGAGACACGACTTAGCAAGTAAACAATAGAAACAACGAGGTTCTATAGACTTTGCCTCTTGTCCCAGGCTCCAACAGAGTGCAGCATGGCAGTGTTTCTGATCCTGTCCTTACAGAAAATGTTAGTATTTTGATCGTGGTAGATTTTTTGGTATTCATTTTTATTTTTGTAAATATTGCATTATAAATATCATTTCTCCCAATCACGGAGCTTTTTTGGCACCTCCTTAAATCTTGCCTGGCTTGCTTCAACCTACCTGGCTGCAGCCTTGTTTTGCATAGAGGAAGCATTCATCACACCTTTGCCATTGTTATTGCTTCTTTCGGTGAATGCTAACTCTTTTGGTGACTTGCTGTGAAAAGTTTTATTAATATCTATCAGCTCAACAAGAAGAGAAATAAAAAACAAAGTCGAAAAGCAAGGGACAGGATGGGAGAAAATATCTGTAGCTTATCCAGGCATAGGCTCAGGGCCCAAAATATGTCAAGAACTCCTACAAATGCAAGACAGGGGAAGGTAAAATAAATAAGATATAAGGATGAGTGTACAGCACAGAGAATATACCAATATTGTATAATAACTTTAATTAGAGTATCATCTATAAAAATACTGAATCATTATGTTGCACACCTGAAATTAATACAATGTTGTAAATCAACTATACTTCAATATAAAAAAATAAAATATCTTTTTAAAAAAGAACTTCTACACATTAATTTTTTAAAGGACGAATGATCCAAGGCAACAGCAAGCAAAGGAGAGAAACAGGTAATTCATGCGAGAAGTAAAACAGATGATCAACAAATACATGAAAACCTTCAATCTCGCTAGTTATGAAACACAAGTTTTTTTTTTTTTTTAAACTTTATATAATTGTATTAGTTTTGCCAAATATCAAAATGAATCCGCCACCGGTATACATGTGTTCCCCATCCTGAACCCTCCTCCCTCCTCCCTCCCCATATCATCCCTCTGGGTCGTCCCAGTGCTCTAGCCCCAAGCATCCAGTATTGTGCATCGAAGTTTTGAAACTGATGTTATCAAATGTTGGCAAGAGTGTAAGAACATGGAATTATAAACTGATAGCAGCCTCTTTGGAGGGAAATTTGGCATATCTACTAAATTACAATTGTACACACCCTCTGGCTGAGCTATTCCAGTTTTTTCTACTCCAGAGAAAAACATGCCCACGTGCACAAGGATGTTTATTGAGACTTCCTGAGACTTTGCTTGTAACAGAAATAAATTGGAAACACCCTAAGTGTTCTTTAAGGAGAAAGCTGATTTAAAAAAAAAAAAAAGTAAGGATTTTCCTAGTGGTCCAGTGGATAAGACTCCGCCTGCCAGGACAGGGCACAGGGGTTTGATCCCCAGACTGGGAAGATCCCACATGCCTCAGGACAGCTGAGCCAGTCCACCGCAAGAACTGAGCCCACACATTCCACATGAGCAGGGAGTAGCCCCTGCTCGCCATAACTAGAGAAAGCCTGAGCACAGCCATGAAGACCCAGCACAGCCAAAAATTTTAAAAATAATGATTTAAAAAACTGTGATATGTCCAGCAATCCCACACCTACTGGGGAGCCCGGGTCTGTGGCAGCGTCTCTATCACCAGCCTTGATCTATGGGGGCCAGCTCCCCTGAGCTCTGCACCAGCAGATCCCTCTTGGACTTGGTAATGGAGCAGTCCCTGGGCCCTTCTGCAGAACGGACTCGCAGGATGGGGTTTCCCCACTGTTACAAACCTGCCTTTCTGTGTCTTGGCTCCCTTCCTTCATGGTCTGCTGGGGCAGTTCTGGCATTTCTACCACACCCCCCCTTTTTTTTTTCAAGCTGCCTACCTGGGACCATATGAGCATCATCCTTCTCCTGGGGAAATGCCAAGGTGTTAAATCACAGGAAAATACTCACAAATGGTGAGGTCGTTCATAGGCAATCTCACGTTATCTCCCTATACCCCCCCTTCTGGACCCACTCCATCCACACTCTTCTGGCTCTGGCTGGTACATGTGAAACCAATTGTGCAGCCCCTCCAGCATCTAATCCCCTAGGCAGGCTGCACTGCAATTTGGCTCTTGGAGATGGGGTTGGGTCCTGTTGGTTGGATCTCCTTGTCTAGAAGTGTCCAAGAGAGATGGGAAGAGCCCTTAGCTAGATGGCCTCAATTTCAGCCTCTGCAATCACATGGCCCTGGGTTCAAACTCAGGAGTTCAGTGCTTCCTAGTTATGTGGAAATTCACTCATTCTCTGTGAGCCTCCATCTCTCCATCTGTGAAGGGCAGGGAAGAGCACTGGCCTCATGCGGTTTGTCCTACGGATTAAGTGAGAAAGCACCTGAAGAGCTCCCCACAGAGTGCCTACCTGGCTGAGCTGAACCACTTACATTGTGGTTGTTGCTCAGTCACTAAGTCGTGTCTGACTCTGCAACCCATGGACTTCAGCACGCCGTGCTTCCCTGTCCTTCACTATCTCCCAGAGTTTGCTCAGATTCATGTCCCTTGAGTCGGTGATGCTATCTAACCATCTCACCCTCTGCCACCCCCTCCTCCTCTTGGCTTCAATCTTTCCCAGCATCAAGGTCTTTCCAATGAGTTGTCTCTTCGCATCAGGTGGCCAAAGTATTACAGCTTCATCAGTCCTTCCAATGACTATTCAGGACTGATTTCCTTTAGGATTGACTGGTTGGATCTCCTTGCAGTCCAAGGGACTCTCAAGAGTCTTCTCCAATGCCACAGTTCAAAATCATCAATTCTTCGGCACTCAGCTTCCTTTATAGTCCAACTCTCACATCCATACATGACTACTGGAAAAATCATAGTTTTGACAATATGGACCTTTGTTGGCAAAGTGATGCCTCTGCTTTTTAATATGCTATCTAGGTTTGTCATAGCTTTCCTTCCAAGAAGCAGGTGTATTTTAGTTTCATGGCTGCAGTCACCGTCCACAGTGATTTTGGAGCCCAAGCCACTTAAATGAGATTTTACAAACAGGAAGAAATGCTTCTCAGAAGCCAATGGGGAATTGAAAGCAGTGTCCAGCTTTAGGGGAGGGGAAGAAAGGGACTGCAGGGGGAAAAGGAAACACGCACGGTTCCGCTGCAGCTGCGAGGAGTCTGTGGGGCTCTCTCCAGAGCCTTCTCTGTTGTGGGAACTGTCCTGAGCAATGAGGGATTAGTAACATCCCTGGCCTCTTCCCCCAGATGCCAGTAGCACTCCCACCCCACTGTGCCAACCTAGTATGCCCAGGAGAGCAAAGCCATCCTCAGCTGTGAACCACTGCTCCAAAAAGATTTAAGGCTCCCAGTGAAACTGGGAGAACAACGTGTTAACATCTGCCTTGTGCGGCAGTGGGACAGATGGTCGTTTTTATAACATGTTTATTGTACACTTACTACATGCCAATGTCTGTGCTAATGCTTGGTGTTAACCAGCTCATCTAAACCTCAAGCCCATCCTACATCTCACTCTCTCCTTATCCTCACTGTCCACACGAAGAAATTACAGACTTCTCTCTTTTCTTCAAATTCAACCAACACCTTCCAAAGGTCTGTCATGTGCCAGGACTCAGGTAGGTATTGTAGGTATATAAGCCTACTGGTTTGTGGGTGAATTCTGCCAAATGGGAGGCACTAGTTGGAGACTGGAGGGTGAAAGGAAGGGAAGATCCGGGCATTTATCCTCCTCTCTCTGCCTCCAGCAGCAACTCCAGCAGCTGCTGGGTCTCCTCTGTGGTTCCAGTTCCTGCCACATAGGCCCTCCCCCACGGGTCCTGGCCCTGCTGCCTGTCAGAGTTTCCACCGGGTGGCCCAGGCTCTAACCGTGTGCGTGTGCACACGTGCTCAGTCATGTCCAACTCCTTGCAACCTTGTGGACTGTAGCCCACCACGCTCCCCAGTCCATGGGATTTCCCAGGCAAGAATACTGGAGTGTTTTGCCATTTCCTGCTCCAGGGGATCTTCCCGACCCAGGGATGGAATCATTGCCACCAACTCCTGTCTTCCTCCCTCTACAAGGTGGCAGCCTCTTCCTACTATGATTAATCATTCCTACTATGATTAATAACTGGGCTGCTCAATAAGCCCTGTTAGGCTTTCCAGTTCTTCCATCACCCACATAACCAATTCCCTGTATTATCTTCCCTCAGTTTGAATACTTGAGGTGCTTCTGCTTCTCTGATTGGACTCTTCTCTGATTGGACTCTACCTACAGGATTTGGTTTCCTCCCATGCTGTTAGATCAGAATGATGAACTCTTGGCAATACTTGGAATGTATCTCCTAAATACAAGAATAAAGGTGCTTGATAAATGTGTTGCTGCTAAGTTGCTAAGTCGCTTCAGTCGTGTCTGACTCTGTGCCACCCCATAGACGGCAGCCCACCAGGCTCCCCGTCCCTGGGATTCTCCAGGCAAGAACACTGGAGTGGGTTGCCATTTCCTTCTCCAATACCTGAAAGTGAAGTTGCTCAGTCGTGTCCGACTCTAAGCAACCCCATGGACTGCAACCTACCAGGCTCCTCCATCCATAGGATTTTCCAGGCAAGAGTACTGGATTGGGGTGCCATTGCCTTCTCTGGATAAATGTGTTAGGACTCTTAATTATAAGTGACCCATATGGTTTAAGCAGCAAAAGGGAATTTATTAGCTTATATAACTGAAAAGTCCAGAGGATGTCCTGATGTCAGGCACAGTTTGATCCAGGGACTCCAATGCTATTGTTAGCATGAATGTGGATGTTTACAGAAGCGAGAAAGGCCCGAATAAACTGTGGAAAAGGTTGTGAGTAGTACCCCAGAGGCTTTTTTCTCATTTTTCTTGAGTTAGGCACAGGGCTGTCTGGAATCAGATGGCATTTTCACAAATGTCATATTTCCACAAAACACGTGATTTGGTGATCTACACAAGATGGTCTCCTTTGTATACTGCTAAGTAAAGATGTCAAGATAAAAAGAAAATTAAAGAGCTATCTTCATCATTATTTCACAAAGAACATTTTAACCACCACTACCCCTTAAAAAGGGGAAAAGACTAAAATATTAGAATAAACAGCAGTTGTTTATAAAAATTTCACTACATTGTTGTTTTCCCCAAAGTACCATGAATTGGTTAAAATAAAAAACAAAACCAAAAACAAATCCAAAACCTTCCTCATTGTCTAGCCAGGTTGTGTGTGTGTATATAGTTGGGGGGGTGTTAGGTACCCCAGCTCTAGAAAATTCTGAGATGCATAAAAAGTGGTTCTTGCCTTAAGGAGCTTCAGGTTCCAAGAAGAAAAAAAATATATAGGATAATTGCTTTAATCCTTGAGGCACAAGTAATAAGAGAACCGGGAGACAGAAATCAGTTCTGACTGTGGGGAAAACCAGGTGGGGAGCAGAGATCTGAGTGGGGTGAGAAGAATTCTACGTGCCCATAAATCTGGGAGGTAATTTTTCCCAGACCAGAGAGAATCTACAGTTCCTAGAGTCTTGGTACCTTTTAGGAGCAGAGATTCTATTGCCAAATAATCTCTTCCAGTTGGGGCATTCATGAAAGCAAGGGGAGGGTTCAGTCTACTCTCCTCCTGGGCCCCAGACACTCTGAAAACCATCCCCTCTGATAGGATCCGGCTTAGAAACTAGCCTTTAACTGTCTGCCCACCCCTCATCCCGGGCAGGTTTGGGAGGGGAACAGCAGTCCCCAGGGGTGGGGGGTGGGAGGGTCAGGAGACAGGTGGGGTCCTCACACCATCGTGAGGGACTACAAGGTGCCTGGAACAGTAGACTTCAGAGGGCTGGGCTCCATAAGACTGAGACCCCGCGACCCCAACTCCTAATGCCCCTTGGAGAATTCAGGGGACATACAGGGCAGTTGTAGCTGAACTCATGGTGGGGAGGAATTACCCTCTTACCTTTCTAGTCCCAGAGCTCCCTGCTGGAAACGCAGAAATGAGAACAGGCAACAAAAGAGAAGGTCAAAGATGGGGGAGGGGAGTTACAGGGAGTATGACGCAGAGGTATCAGTGTACCAAAATCTTGATTGATTTTTGCACAAGACTGGCAATGAAAATAAAAAAGGAAAAGTCCCCAGACTTTGTAAGATGGGCTCATGGGAAACTGTGGTGAGGGAGATTTTTTTCTGATTAGCTCTGGGGAATAAAATAAGCTGGTATGCATTCACACATGGCATAACTATTAGAGGTCCTCCAGGCGCCAAGGTAGCTTAGGAGAATGATTTTAAGGCAAGAGGAGGAAGCCAAAACCTTTTTCCCTCCTTTTTTTTTCCCCCAGAAGAGAGTAAAATAGATCCAGGTGGCGTCTGTCTGAACTGCCTGAACATTGGCGCCCTCTGATGGCCAAGATATAGATTGTGTGAAAGTTGAAGATGGAGGAGGAGTGGAGGGTCTTTGCCTTTTATGAGAAAGGGAAAAAGGTTAGCGTCTCAGCCGGTAAAGAACTAGCCTGCGGATGCAGGAGACATAAGAGAGTTGGATCCCTGGGTCGGGAAAATCCCCTGGATACGGAAATGGCAACCCACTCCAGTGCTCTTGTCTGGAAAATTCCATGGACAGGGAAACCTCGTGGGCTATAGTCCACGGGGTCGCAGAGTCGGACATGACGGAAGGTGCACGCAGAGCCCTACTCTCTCTCTCTCCAGGGTTAAGAGAACTGCCCATTGGAAAGGGTAATCTTGGAGCTGGAGTCTATAACACCCTTCTCCTTCTGAAGCCACCCCTTCCAATGTTCCAGGGTCTCACCATCCATCTGGTTCCCCAATAAGAAACCTGGGGATGATTCCAGATAGTCTACCTTCCTTCATCCTCACATTCAGATCGATCCTGAGGCCCGATCATTTAACTTTTTTCTAAACTGGTCTTGAACCTTCCTGTTTTTCACCACCTGCTCTGGTGCAGACCACCTTCCTTCCCCTGTCAGCTAGAAAACAGCAGAAGCTTTCCTCTTTGAAGTATTCTCACTTAGACCCATTCTAGCAGGGCGATCTTTTCCTTTGTCGTCAAATTATTTTTTTTAATTAAATAACTGTTCAGGTTACTGCACTGCAAAACAAATCACCTCAAACCTTAGTGGCTTTAAAACTTATTTTAATTTTCCAACAATGACAACAAAAACTGTAGTGACTTAATCATCAGTACCTCTCACTGTTTCTGTGGGTCAAGAATTCAGCAAGAATGTGGTTTTGGCAGTTCTGGATGGAAACTTCTTCTGTGACTGAAGGATGACAGTGACTACAGGAACTGGGGCTGGGACAGTGGGAGCCAGAGCAGCTCAGGGGGCCGGGAGTGGGGGCAGGGTCTCCCTCTCTCCACCTGGGCCCTCCAAATGGGCTGCTGGGCTTCCTCACAGCATGGTGGACAAGGGCAGCATGCCTGGTTACATGGCAACTCAGGGCTCACACACAAGTGTCCCTGTGAGCCGAGTGGAAACCGAACCAATATTTATGATTTAGCCTCAAAAACACAAAAGCATCACTTCTGTCCTACTCCATTAATTGATCACCACCTCAACAGCCCGCCCAGTTTCAAGGGTTGGGACATAGATCTCACCTCTCAATGGGAAGAGTCTCAAAAAATTTGTGGCTATATTTTAAACCTGCCACCACAACTGCTGCTGCTGCTAAGTTGCTTCAGTCGTGTCCGACTCTGTGCGACCCCATAGACGTCAGCCCACCAGGCTCCACCGTCCCTGGGATCCTCCAGGCAAGAACACTGGAGTGGGTTGCCGTTGCCTTCTCCAATGCATGAAAGTGAAAAGTGAAAGTGAAGTCGCTCAGTCGTGTCCAACTCTTAGCGACCCCATGGACTGCAGCCTACCAGGCTCCTCCGTCCATGGGATTTTCCAGGCAAGAGTGCTGGAGCGGGTGCCATAAAATTTAAAGTGTGACACAGATAAGGCTTCCAACACCCAGCACGTTAGTTTACGTGTTTGTTATCTGCTTCTCCACATTAGAAATTAAGCTCAATAAGGGATGTCACTGGTGATCCAGTGGCTAAGACTCCATGCTCCCAATGCAGGGGGCCCAGGTTCTATCCTCGGTCAGGGAACGAGATCCTACAGGCCACAACTAAGAGTTTGCATGTTGCACTAAAGATCCCACATGCTGCAACTAAGACCCAGCACAGCCAAATAAATATTAAAAAAAAAAAAAGGAATTAAGCTCAGTAAGGGTAAAGACTTGGGCATTTTGTTCGCTGCAGTGTTCCCAGTGGCTGGAACCAAATGAGAACCACAGTGCGATGGGACAGAAGGAAATGTTGGCTGCCATCCTCTGCCTAGATTAGGCTAAAGCTTCCTCGCTCCCTCCTCTGTAGCTCTCTCAAACTCCTGCCGAGTCACTCTACTAAGCCGCCACGTCTTAAAACACAGTGCCCTGTAGAGATGGGCTCAGCTCTGGGCAACTGGCAGCCTGGATTCAAACCCCAGCGCTCATGTGAACCTGTGTGTGACTTTGGACAAGAAACCTCAGAAAGCCTCAGTTTTCTCTTCTATATAAAGGAGGTACTGTTACCACACATATCTCCTGGGGTGTGTGTGCTCAGTTGCTCAGTCATGTCCTGCAATTTTCGACCCCATCTTCTGGGGTAGTGTTGAGCTAATTTAAGCAAAGCATTTAGAACAGTGTGACCTGGGGGAAGTGTTGCTTCTGCTGCTGCTGCTGCTGCTGCTAAGTCACTTCAGTCGTGTCCGACTCTGTGCAACCCCATAGAAGGCAGCCCACCAGGCTCCCCCGTCCCTGGGATTCTCCAGGCAAAAACACTGGAGTGGGTTGCCGTTGCCTTCTCCAATGCATAAAAGTGAAAAGTGAAAAGTGGAAGTGAAGTCGCTCAGTCGTGTCCAGCTCTTCGAGATCCCATGGACTGCAGCCTTCCAGGCTCCTCCGTCCATGGGATTTTCCAGGCAAGAGTACTGGAGTGGGGTGCCATTGCCTTCTCCGAATATGTGTGTTACCCACTATTAACTCTTTTATTTCTACATTGTTAGTTATTTTTCCAGTGTATTTTCTTTACTTTTAGAACAGCTTTGTTGAACTTTAATTCATTTATTGTACAATTTACCCACCTCAGGTAGACAAGGGTTTTTAACTTGCTCAACTATTACCACAATCTAATATCAGAACATTTCATTGCCCTCTGAAGAAACTCTGTATACATTCAGCACTTACTTCTCACCTTGTCTCTCCCCAGTGCCTGAAAACCCTTAATCTATACTCTGTATTTATGGATCCACCTATATCCATGATATTTTATTTCTTGGGTTGTTTCATCCTTGACCGGGTCTTGTTTTCCACTTCTAATTGTAGTAGAAGATAATATAAGATCTGGGAGACCTTGCCTTCTCCTCTTTTATGTCCCATCCAAACCTCAAACTGTTCTTCACCCACTATCTACTGAGAAAGTTAAAAACTGGCCCTTTGAGTAAGAACAAATACAGAGCCCCTACTATGTGCAAGTTAATGAGCTACATGCTTTATATACACTGACTCATCTTCACACAAACCCACAAGGTTGGCACTGCTACTATTCCCGTTTTGCTGATGAATAAACTGATCTCCAGCCTCCCTTGTGTTGTGTGCCTTGGTTTTGCTAACCAGTCACACCCATGCCAGCCTTCAGTTTGGAGGTGAGTGCCGTGAGGAAGGTATACCTAAATCCATCCAAGAAGAGTAGGCCTGCAGTTTGCAGAAGTGGAGGTCGTGGAAATGGCACCCATGCCCAGCCTTGTCCATGGAGCGTGTATCCAGGATGATGGCAGGGGATCTTTCTGGGGTAGCCCAGAAATGAAATGTGGACATTGCATCCGGCTGCAGAGCCTCCAAACCTGATTTTCTGGCCCTCCCAGAGCTTGCATCAGCTTCTTGATTTATCTTATTTTTAATGTTTTGGGCTTCCCTGGTGGCTCAGACAGTAAAGAGTCCATGAGGTCACAAAGAGCTGGATACAACTGAGCGACTCACACTTTCACTTTCATGTTTTAGGCTACACAGTGCAGCGTACAGGATCTCAGCTCCCAGACCAGGGATCAAACCCATGCCCCATGTGAGGGAAGCGTAGAGTCTTAGCCACCTGACTGCCAGGGAAGTCCCAGCTTTTTGATATATTTTAACAAAACCCTTTTCTGCTTAAATTATCTAGCATGAGTACTATTGTTCACAATTGAGAACCTTGTCTGATACACTCCTTGTCTAGATCTTAGTTTCTTCTGACTGCTGAAACAAATTGTCACAAACCTAGTGGCTTATAATACCAGAAACTGATTACCTTACAGTTCTAGAGTCCAGAAGTCTGAAATGGGTCTGACTGGGCCAAACTCAAGGCGTCAACAGGGCTGTGATCCTTTCAGAAGTCTCTAGGGGAGAATCTGTCTTCTTGCCATAGACATTCTAAGGCAGCCCGCATCCCTTGGCTTGTGGTCCTCTTTTATCTTCAAAGCCAGCAAGGGCATAACTCTGACCTCTGCTTTAGTCATCACCTCTCCCTTCTCTGGCTTTGACTCTGACTCTTCAAACCCCCTCTTTCCTTTATAAGGACTCTTGTGATTATATTCAGCCCACACAGATGATCCAGAATAGTCTTCCCATCTCAAGATTCTCAGCTTATACACCTGAAACTAACACAACATTTTTTTTTTTTTTGCCATACCTCACGGCATGTGGAATTCTAGTTCCCTGACCAGGGATCGAACCTCCGCCCCCTGCATTGGAAGTGCAGAGTCTTAACCACTGGACAGCCACGGAAGTCGACCTAACACAATATTGTTAATCAACTACTTACTGTTGTTTAGTTGCTAAGTCGTGTCCGACTATTTTGCGACCCCATGGACTGTAGCCTGCCAGTCCATGGGGTCCATGGGATTTCCCAGGCAAGAATACTGGAGTGGGTTGCCATTTCTTCTCCAGGGAATCTTCCCAACTCAGGAATCGAACCCGAATCTCCTATACTGGCAGGTGTGTTCTTTACCACTGAGCCACTAGAGAAGCCCATACTGGTAGAAGACAGAGTTACAACTCTACTGCAATATAAAATAAAAACTAAAAAAAAAAAAATCTGTTTATTCCCATCTGCAAAGTCCCTTTGGCCACATAAGGTAACAGGCACAGGTTCTGGAGATTAGCATGTGGGTGGGTATCTTTGGAGAGTTACCAGTTTGTCTACCACAGATGGGTTCTCCAGGAGCTCACTCATTCTGAGATAAGGATTCGGATGCACATGGTTTATTTGGGAAGTATCAGTAGGAGAGAGGGGAAGCGAGACAGGGGAGGGAAGGAAGCCACGACTGCGTGTGCGGCCAGAGCCGTCTGTTCACTGTTGGGTAACTCTCCCCAGCATGTCAACCCACTGGCTCTGCTGGTCTGTCCCAGGCTCAGCCAAGCACACATCTGTGTCCACGGAGACCACTCAGGCCAAGAGGCTGGCATATTTAAAAACAAAACAAATACCAATGCAGCATGTAGCCAACACTGTCAGTGCCCCAGCCATTTGCCCCCGGTACTCACCTCTGCTGCAAAAGCCTGCTTCCCATAAGCCCTGGGGCTCGTGAGCAGGACACGGTGTCAGAGCTGATGCCCCTAGAAGCAGCCTTTAGGTAACGATGGGTGGGAAGTATGTGCGTGGACACCCTGGCTCTCCCATCCCAAGGCTGGGATAACTCTGCAGCATGCCTACCCTGGCTCCCAGAATTGCCCGTGGGATGGAGCCCCAGATGTGTTCAGTGGTAATGGGCTTGATAGCACACCTGTCTGGGCTCCATCGTCACTCCTCTGCTGCTGTATCCTGGGATCACCTCCCAAACACACTGGAATCCTTGTCCTGGGGTCCTCTTCTCAGGGACCCCAAGCCAAGATCCAGGGACAAACAAATAAACAACAAAACCCCACAACTGCGGTGTCTTAAATATTTACATGGGAAAAGTTAACACTGTTTTAGTGCAGCTGGACACACGGACACAAACAAGGAGAGTAGGACTTCCCTGGTGGTCTGGTGGCTAAAACTCCGTGCTTCCAATACAGGGAGTGCAAGTCTGATCCCTGGTCAGGGAACAAGGATCCCACATGCCTCGGGGCACGGCCAAAAAATCCAAAAAAAAAAACCCAGAATACAATTGCCGTATACATAACCTCCTTTGGAGAGAATACCAGAGAATCTTGAAAATCTACATTTGAGGCTTTTCCTAAATATGAGGCCCCAACCAAATGGTGCCTTGAACCCCCTCCCCAGCCCTGCTGACAGGCGTCGAGGAGGCTGCGCTGGAGTTTTGCCTTAAAGTAAACACGGAAAATAAATTTGTTTCCAGGGGAGCAGTGACACACAAGGGCACTGTGGGAGCGGGGGGCGGAACACCCAGGACGTCTGGGTTTATAAAGAGGCTGTGTATCGTGGGAAGAAACCAGACTGGCAGCTGGAAGGGCCGACGGCAGGCACAGCCCCAAGGGCCTTAAATGACTGGTACTTGTTACCAAGTCGAGACATTACTCAGAGGGGAGCGGGAGTCAAAGCAGACGGCATGGGCTGCCAACTTTATCCATCAGGACTAGACTCAGCTGCAACAGGTAGGGAACTGAAAAGAAAAGGTGCTTACTTCTATCTCATGTAAAAGTTAGCACCCCAGAACTGGCATGGCACCCCAGGATTGGCATGGCACCCCAGGATTGGCATGGCGCCCCAGGATTGGCATGACTCTCCAGAACATCAGGGACCCAGGCGCCTTCTCTCTTGTTGCTCTGCTGAGAAAAACTCCTATCCCAAGGAGTGCCTCATGGGTTCAACACGGCTACTGGACAAAGGGAACTGGGAGGAAGACGGTTAGACAAAATGCAATGTGCCTGGTTAAGTTTAAAGTTCAGGTAGACAGCGAATACTTATCAAAATACAACTATGTCCCAGTTATCGCATGGGACCTATTTATACTAAAAACAGGATTGCTTGTTTAGCTGAAATTCAAATGTAATGGCTGTAACAGATGACCACAGACTTAGTGGCTTGCTGCTGCTGCTGCTGCTGCTGCTGCTGCGTCGCTTCAGTTGTGTCCGACTCTGTGTGACCCCATAGATGGCAGCCCACCAGGCTCCCCCGTCCCTGGGATTCTCCAGGCAAGCAACACAAATGTATGCTCTCGGGGTTTGGGAGGTCAGAAGGGTGAAATGGATCAGCAGGGTGGTGTTCCTTGAGCAGGTGCTCAGGGCACTTGTTTCTTGACTTTCCCAGCTTCTAGAGGTTTGTGTTCTTTGGCTTGTGGCCCCACAATCACCCCAACCTCTGCTTCCAACAACACATCTCCTCCTGACTCCGACGCTTCTGTGTCCCCCTACTAAGGGCTCCTGATTACACTGAGTCAACAAGATCATCCAGGATAATTTCCTCATCTCAACACCTTTAACTCAAAACAAAACAAAAAGCTCCTAACTTTGTCACATCTGCCAAGTCCCTTTGGCCTTCTAACATAGTCTATTCACTAGGGATTAAGAGGCGGATGTCTTTGGGGATGATTATTGCACCATAGAAACACAGAAGTTACCCCACCTCTCCCATAACTTGCTGATTAAATGACTAAGTTCTGTGGCCCCCAGTCCAGCCCCCTTCATTCTGTCCTTCATTCATTTGCCCCACAGTTATCGATCACTTCCTGTGTGCTCTGTGCAGAGACGTGAACAGGACAGACCATGTCTCCAGCTGCATAGATGCCCACTCTACCTCTGTTAACTATTCTGACATGAAATTCATAGATAATGAAATCTTCCCACACACATAATTTCTTGGAAAAGATAATGACCTAGTAAAGACGAAACAAAAGGAAAGCAATGCATAATTTGCAGATTTTATTTCAGTGTATAAATGTTCAGGCTCAATTACACTAAGAGATAAAGCAGTCAGCTGCTGGAACCTGAAAGTCGAACCCCCTGGATTATGACAGCTCCAAATGCCAGGGTGCCATTGGGAAACTCAAATATGATAGTTGACTTCAACGTTGGTGATGTGGTTTTGAAATGGTGAACAGCATTTGGTCATGTTCCAGATAAAGTACAGTGTTCCCTTGAATTACAATCACAGTTGCCTTCCTGGAAAATTCAATATATATTAAAACCATACTAAAAATGCTTTGTGTTTATAGGTAAAGCAGATATAGGTTCTAGTTTCACCTCATTATAGGTTTTTCACTTCCAGAAGTGTCTAGTCTAGCCACATGAGATAATGCGATATTCTTTGCTATCTGGGCTTGTCCAGTTCTCTGCAGGATGCAGACAAACAATCCAGCTCCCCTATCATGACAATAAAAATACTTCCTCCACAAAGTTCCAAAAATTCCCCTGAGGGTGGTACTGCCTCATGGAGAAGCACTGATCGAGAGGAACAGAGGTGCCTAAGCCAAGCTCTGGATGGGAACAAAAAGGAACACAGAATGGCTGGAGAGTTCTGATGAGGAGGAAAGGGGGAGAGAGATGAGGCCTGAGAAGTCAGCCACACTGAGATACTTAGACTCAATTCCAAGAGTGACAGGGAGTCACTGCAGGGCTTTCAGCCGGGGAATGATGTGGCCTGACTTTGTCCACATGGGGAGGGCTCAAAACATCTGTCATTCAGTGGATTGCACTGCATTCTTCTGAGTTTCACGCGTTCATTCATTCACTAATTCATTCAACACATGAGGACTGAGGAGCGTCTCAGTGATATACGTACTGCTGTATAACAAGCTACTTCAACATGTAGTGGCTTACAATAACAGTCATTTGTTGTTTTCCTCGAATCTGTGGGTTAGCTGGGCAGTTCCTCTATTGGTCTCACCAGGGTTTCTCAAGCTGTTGAATTTTGGTGGTAGGTCAGCTGGGGCTGCACTCAGCCAGAAGTACTGGGACAATGAGCCTCTCTCTCCATGGGCTCTTTCTTCCAGATGCTTCTACACATCCATCTGAAGATCTCATGATGCCCAAGTTCTGGAAGAGCACAGCCTCACTTCCACCACATTCATTGGTCAAGGCAAGTCATGAGACTAGTCCAGGGGGGTAGAGAAACAGACTTTTTTTTTAAGGTAATATTTATTCATTTTAAACTTGTCTCTGTTCCAGAAAGTCTTTTTAAAAAAAAAAAATTGAAGGATAGTTGATTTACAATATTGTGTTAATTTCAGCTATCCAGCAAAGTGATCCAGTTATACTTGTACATATTCCTTCCATTATGGTTCATCACAGGATATTGAGTATGTTTCCCTGTGCTAAACAGTAGGACCTTGTTGTTTATCCATCCTGTACAGACTCTACTTCTTGACCTGAGGAGCTGCCAAGTCTTGAGATGGCAATGGAACTTAAGGCCATGAAACCTGCAACCTGGCTCCAGGGAAGGCCCTGGAGATGTAGCCTGCCCCGCTGTGGCCTGTACCCTGGTCAGACAAGGAAGTCAACTAGGGAAAAAGGTCAGAAAGTGCTGGAGGGAGACAGGGCCTCCCTGAGATGTTGGAGCTGACACCTGAACATCTGAGCATGTCTGCGTCAGAAGTTTAGAAGATTCCATGGAAGACCCTGCTCTTGCATGAGCCCGGAAGCACCACGGCCCCCCTCAAGGGAGGGTCCAGTGGAGATCACCGATGGTGTGACATCACTGGCTGTGGGAGAGAGTGGGCTAGAATAGCTGTCTCCTACCCTCCCTGGCAGGCCTGTGACACTGGCCATGTCTGCCTTCTTCCCCTGATGCCCTCAAGTACCCCCCGAACACCCCCCACCCTCGCCTGAGACACAGAACTGAGAAGAACCAGGGATTTACGGGAATAGATGGATACACTCCAAGGGGAGGTGCACAGGGGTGGTCCTTCCTGACACCACCGTGCAGGGACGCAGCACCTGGACGGAAAGCCAGGAGTCGGCTCTACTCCAGGGGCAGGAAGGCTGCGCATGGAAGGCGCGTGTTTTGCCACTGGGGTGGGGAAATCCTGTTTGGAGAGCGTGCATACACACCTCCTTCCAAACGCTCTTTCTGCTTCAGCCTTTCCTTCACCCGCCCTTTCGCCCCACGCCTCACCCCGCCTTCCCTTGCTCTCTCTGTCCCGGCCTGTTTTCTCGCGTCCTCCCCTCCACCTCCCTGCCACAGCACTTCTGTCCCACTCCCCTCCCTGGCTCCTCACGCCCCTCTCCCTGTCTTTCCTCCACGCCCCTGCTCTGCCCCTGAGCGCTCTTCTTGCTCCCTGCTCTCTCCCCATCTTCCCAAGGCCCCCCACTTCTTCGCGCCCACTTCCTCCCTTCCCTCACCTGCTCGTCCAGCTTCCTCTCGTTTGTTCCTCCTGACTTGCCCTGACTCCCCTATCACCTCTCCCTCGCCAACTTTCTCCCCATTCTGTCCCTCGCCTCCTGTCTTTCCTCTCTCGCCATCTCTCGCCTTTTTCCCCAGTCTTCTCTTCTCTCTTCCTTCCTCTCCAGTTCCCTCTCTTTCCTTCATCACCCACCCGGTCACTCCCCCATCCTCACGCTCCTCGTTGCCTCTTTCTCCTCACACCTCCGTCACCCCGCCTCCTCCCTGTCACCTCTTTTCTTCTGTCCTTCAAGTCCCTCCCGCCTCCGCCCATTTCTACTGTCTAGGCAACTTTTCCCCCCACCTTCCCCCGCCTCGCCCACTTGGCCCCGCCCCCTGATACAGACCCCGCCCCTGATACAGGTCCCGC
>NW_011494610.1:2856956-2930982 GCF_000754665.1 Bison bison bison
GGGCCCAAGGTCACCCAGCAAGTTGGTGACAGTCAGGGCCGGCTCTCCAGCCTCCCAGCCCTGGGTTCTTGCCACGACTCCCTGCCGTCCCATTTCCTGGTTCGTCCCCGCCGTCACCCTCAGAAGCAGCAGCTCTTGCTTTTAAGTTTTTCTTTACGTTGGTTCTGCTGGTTGGAGTTGTCCCTTGTGAGATGGGCAGGTGGGAAGAGCCGCCCAGCTGGTTTAGGGAAAACTGAGGCCTGCTTTGTAAGTGCCGAAGTGGTGACTGTTTTCTTTCATTTGGGATCTCCCATAACTCCTTCCAGGAGGGACTATAGAGAGGGTTATCCTGCACCTCCCAGATACTGCAGTGTGCAGGAGATCTACTCGTTCTCAAACAGAGGGTCTGTAAGGGCAGAGATACTTGTCTTATTCACCGCAGGGTCCCCAACAGTGTCTGGCACACGGTAGATCATACTGATTTGAATGGACCCACAGATGACTGAGCGACAGGGAGAAGTCTTGCTCATCCCTAGTTAAAACCTTAGTAGTTGATTCCATTATCAACATTCTGTCTTTTAGTTTTCGGTCATTCAGCAAATATTTATTTATCAAGTGCCCACCGTGTACCAGGCACTGAGGATACAGTAGGGAAGAAGACAGACAAGGTATTTGCCCTTACAGAGCTTATAATCTAAGAGAGGAGACGAAATAAGTAAATTTAAAGATTAATGAGACATTTTTGAATACTAATACATACTTCTGTACTAGTAAATTTTTTTGTAATTACTTTTGTAAAATTTTTTGTAAACGAGCAAAATGTAATAAAGAGGGCCTGAGACAGCATGGTCAAGAAAGTAGTCCTTTCTGAGGAAAGGGACATTTGCACCAAGTACTGAAAGTCAGGAAGTATCCGCCATGTGGAATTTCAGAAGAGGGAATGAGGATCAGTACATTTGACCCGAGTTGGCTCTCGGGTTAATTCGCCGTCCCAATGCCTTTGCTTTGAAATCTGTAAAAAGACCTGTTTTCCTAACAAGTAAATGACTGAGTAAATGTAAAGTTTGATTTTCTTTTTTCACCTTTTGAAGTTTGAGGTTATTCTCCCTTCATTTGGTGCAAGGAACTCTGGGAGTCTTTTCTTGCGGCCTAGGAATGGGTTTGTGAGCTTTGCATTTATTTTTCTGGAAGGCCCTAGCTTTCATGGGTCTGAGACACCCTCAAGGATCAAGAACTATTGATAACAAAGGTGGTTGTTGCTGGGAACAGATGCTAGTCTTGTGAAATTCAGGATCAGTTGAAGGAACTCACTGAGATTTAGATTTGTAAAGCTTTTTTATTCAGAAATCCAAGGCTAACTGTTGGATATTGTTTTATCAGGAATGCAGGATAAACCCTACAAAGCAGTTAGGCGAAAGCGGATATTTACAGCTCCACTTTGAAATCTGCCTGCATTCTATCCTCTCATTGTTACTTTAAGTGAATTGTTGCAGAAGTTTGCAGAAGTTTGAAAATCGTTATTTGGCAAAGTTTTCATTCACCCTTCAGAAAACTTAACATCAAAATTTCACCAAATCGTATATCACTTTGTTGGAACCTACTTATAAAATCATCACATGGGTTGTAAAAGAGCCTTAACATTGGGAGGTTTCTTGATATTTTTAGATCATATCTTTGTTGAGAACTCCAGGATTTTCCAAGCTGAATTGTGGAACATACATTCAGTATTTTGGTAGTGAATTGTAAGAAATAGCCTATTCTGAAAATATAAATTCTCCATTAAAAATATTTTTCTTGTCAAACAATATAGATGAGTTAAATAAAATATCCCATATAATGTTATTTAAGAAAAAAATAACCTATAAAGGAAGTAATTGACACAGGTTGACTGAATAGCTGATTGTCATGGTAGCTCATCATCAAATTGAGTAGTTATTATAAGGTAACCTGTGTAAAGTGTTGAGTTAAACTGATCATTTTTTTTTTTCTCTAAGACAGTACTTGTGTGTCATTGCTGTTAAGTAATAAAGGATTGCAGAAGAAAGATACAGCAAAGGGTCTGGTGATACTTTACTCTGCACCTTTGAGGCCCAGTTTTGTGTCCAGTAAAAGTAGCTGAAGGGGGCTTCCCAGGTGGCTCGGCAGCAAAGAATTCACCTACCAGTGCAGGAGTGCGTGTTCAATCCCTGTGTCGATAAGGTCCTCTGGAGCGGGAAATGGCAGCCCACTCCAGTGTTCTTGTCTGGAGAATCCCATGGACGAGGAGCCTGGAGGGCTGCAGTCCAGGGCGTCGCTAGGAGTCGGACACAACTGAGCACGCACACGAAAAGTGGCTGAAACATTGCTGTGCGTAAGAAGCATTGCAGGGCGGCGAGTAGTGTAGAGATTACCTATCATTTTGATAAGAGGAACTGTAAGTGACCACTCAAAGTTGAAATGTTGACCAATAGAAGCTGTTCCTGGAAACAGCTTTTGTGACCTTCCAGGAGTTGTGGTGTACTGGGGGGAGGGAATGGGGGATGCGGGGGCTGTGTAGTGTAGGGGTTTGGAGTGTGTTCTCTGGACTGGCTTCAAATCCCTTGCCTTCCAATTGCTATCTTTGTGATCTTGGACAGATGTTACACCTTCCCGTTGGGGCTGTTACAAAGATGAAGTTAACTGACATGTGCACAACACTCGTCGTGCAGTAGGTACACTGTATAGGCTTGCTGTGCTGGTTACTTTTATTGTTTGAAGCTGTGACAAACCACAGACACGGTAAGCACGGGGCTTGATGTTCTTAGCTTAGGTTGCTTCTTCATTCAGGAATGACTTATTGCTCTATTTGGTTTGTAGATGCAATAAACAAGAATGTAATTACATGACTGAAAGGCTGTGTTTACGAGAGTATTAACTTGCTTAGCTCAGTGAAGACAGGGGTTGTTCCTTGTGAAAGCAGTGATGATCAGGATGAATAGGTTTGGAGTAATCTCAGGGATTCATGCAAAGGCCCAACTCATTGGAAAAGACTCTGATGCTGGGAAAGATTGAGGGCAGGAGGAGAAGGGAACTATAGAGGATGAGAAGGTTGGATGGCATCACCGACTCAATGGACATGAGTTTGAGCAAGCTCCAGGAGTTAGTAAAGGACAGGGGAGCCTGGTGTGCTGGAGTCCATGGGGTCACAAAGAGTTGGATAACGACTTAGCAACTGAACAGCATTCGTCCTCACTAAAGGCCAAATGCATGGGTAGGGTCTGCCCAGTTAGAAAATTGTGGCCCTCCAACCTTTATTGAGAAATCAAAAGAGCCTGTGAGAGTATTCATCACCCCCGGGATGCTGTTGCTCTTTACTTTCATAGTGAAGTTTTGATATGTATTAATAATCGCGAACCTTTCACCCCTCCAGTTGGAGCATATAATCACATTTTTAAACCTTCCTTTCACACCTGCATTACTTGAGTTATTCTTTCCCATGATCTTTTTATATTTCTGGTTTTAAACCCTGTGATAGAATCCAGAAACATGGTACTGAAGAACCTATTTGCAGGGCAGGATTAGAGATGTAGAGGATGGATTTGTGGACATGGTGGGGGAAGGAGATGATAGGACGAATTGGGAAAGAGGAGCATTGAAATACGTGTGTTAGCACATGTACACAGAAGCTAGTGGAGGGCTGCTGTGTAACGGGGAGCTCAGCCTGGTGCTGTGACGACCTAAAGGGGGGGTAGGAGATGGGATGCTCGAGAGGGAGGGGATATACGTATCCTGAAGGGCGATTCGCATTGTACGGCAGAAACCAACACATTAAAAGCAATTATCCTCCAATTAAAAATAAATTTTTAAAAAAACTATAAAGTTTAGAGACTTGACAAGATAATCTGAGCGTTTTTAAATGGTGTGGGAAGATTCTGAAATCTCCAAACTTGAACTGAATTGTTCTAACATTACTCTTCATGTATAGGAGATGGAGTGTCTTATTTCATCATTTAATACCCACGAAGTGCCATGTGAGGGCTGAGTGCTCTGTAACTGCCCGCTGTCATTAAACATACCTATGTTTTTTGTATGAAATTCAGTGACTTTAATCTTGGAGCCGTTTTAGGTTCACAGCAAAATTGCACAGGAGGTACAAGGAATTCCCGTATTCCCCCCAACACACACGCTGTTGCCAACATCCCTCACCAGAGGTGGACGTTTTTATAGTGATGAACCTAACGTTGATGCATCATTATTACCCAGTCAAGTGAGTGACTTTTTAAAAATCACATGTTATATAGTAACTGTGTGACATCAGCCATGTACTAAGCATTTCTGTGTCCAGGCGCAGTGCCACGTGCTCTACCTGCAGTTTAGTTCCTATGATTATTGTCCTTATTGAGGCCTAAAGAACTTGGCCAACTGACTCAACCAGAAAGCCGTGGAGCCAGGCTGTGAACGCTGGCAGCCTGGCTCCAGAGCCCACGGTAACCATCACCACCATTGCTTCTGCGTAAGGAAGCGCTTTTGCTGTATAAGCTACTCAGTGGAGCCTTAAACAGGCATTATATTGAGGCGAAGTTTCTATCCGGTGATGGTTTGGTAATGTTTCAGTAAGTAAAGAGACCATGTTTTTTGAGTACGGTTGAATTGAATTTTGAGCTGTAGTATTTGAAAGCCTGTAATCAAAAAGATCACAGCTTTTTCTCTGCAGCTTTTCACTGCGTATATATATTTGGTTTAATTTCGGGACTAGAAGGAAGAAAGAAATGAGAGTAAAGAGCTGGTTTCCCATAAGCTTCATTTAAGGTATGAAATCCTTCTGATGTATGACCTCTGTCTCTTTATCAGCAGTAAACTCCCTCTTATTCCTTCTAGAGTTGTGACATGTAATTGATGTCCATCTTTGGATACAAGCAGGCAAAGGGAAACCAAGGCTCAAGGGCAACTTGCCCACATCTGCCCAGCCAGGTGGGCAACAAGTACAGCATGCAGCTGACATATAAATCATAAAGTCCAGTTTTAGACTTGCAACTCTGTTTAATATACAGGGTTTAGAAACATGTGGATCATTGGTGATCTTAGCTGGAGCTGTTTTGGTGGCATTATGTGGGTGAAAACCAGACCAGAGTGGGCTGAGGTGTGAGTGGGAGGTGAGCAACACACAACCCTTTCCCAAAGATTGGCTTTGCTGTGAAGAGGAGGAGGGAAGTGTAGATCATAGGAGTGCTCTGGTTTATTCTTTTTTTTAAAGATAGAAAAACTCAAACTTGTTTAAATATCTTTAGGAAGAAGCCAGTTAAGGGAGTACATTCATAAATTTTCATTCATTCATTCAGTTGCTAAATTATGTCTGACTCTTTCTGACCCTGCCAGGGGAGCAAAGGCAGGCTCCTCTGTCCATGGGATTCCCCAGGCAAGAGTACTAGAGTGGGTTGCCATTTCCTTCTCCATGCATGCTAAGTCGTTTCATTTGTGTCCCACTCTTTGCGACCCTGTGGACTGTAGCCCTCCAGGCTCCTCTGTCCGTGGGATTCCCCAGGCAGGAGTACTGGAGTGGGTTGCCATTTCCTTCTCCAGGGGATCTTCCTGACCTAGGGATCACACCTGCGTCTCTTAACGTCTCCTGCGTTGGCAGGCAGAGTCTTTGTCACTAGCACCACCTGGGAAAACACACTTCCTTCTACGGGGGTCATAGACTTCAGTTGCGTGTTAATATACAAAACATTCAGCGTTCACGTGATCGTATAACACGGTAAGTTGCTTTTTTCCCTGTACGCTGTTGTTCCTCTAACTTTGATGTGTTCAGAATAACTGTTCTCACCCTTAGAAGGAATATAAGTGCAAAATTTGAAAAATATAAAAAATCCCTAAATTATCATAAAGTAAGGCTTTTAGTTGGAATACAGAATAACTTTAATGTTAGTAAAGTCTGGTGTTTTGATTAGACATTTTGTTTATGAGTTCTGTGGATTATAAAAATTTTGAGAAATAGTAGGACTGTTTTTTAACTGACATTACTTTTTGTTGAAAAGCTTTATGATTATTTTACAGGAGGAAGCCCTCTGTCTAGAAGCAGCACTAAAAGTTGGATTTTGATTATTGAAAAGGATTTATTTATTGGATTGGCAGAAAATTCATTGGCAGCTGTGTTTGAAACTTTGCATATTGATTAGTCTTGTAGTCCTGAACTGATAATTTAGCTTCTGGGAGCCTTGGTTTCCTGGGATGAGAAAGGTGATAATACTTGTGTCACAGGATTGTTGTAAAGGTTACATGAACTAATACAATAAGTAACTGACAACGTACCTGGCACCTAACAAATGACCCACCGAAGTTCAGAGGCATTGGCGTTACTTGTATTTAAAGGAGAAGGAACTGAATGCTTGTTCTTCTCTGCCTCCCTTATTAGTTGGTTTATGGACGTCTTTGCTGGTCTCTGACATTTCAACACCAGCGAGGCAAGTAGTTGGAAGAGTTTAGAGCTCTGCCCCGTACTTGTAAATCTCAGGGGAGACTCTGTAAGCGGTGCTGGGGAAAACAGTAAGATCATTCTTTATGGAAAAGCGCAAACTTGGAAAACGTGTACTTAATCAGCAAGTACATAGAGTCTCTCATATAAATAGCTCAGAACTGTGTTTAATTCTTACCATTTTCACCAGGCCTAGGGGGCCTGCCAGGAAAATACTTGACTTTCTTTCCAGCAAGGTTATCTTAGAAAATACTTCCATGTTTACTAGCTCATTCCTGGAGTCTTTCTATAAGAAGCTTCTTTGGGATTACTGTCTTGGTTGCAAATGAGTCTTTGGGCTTTTTTATTCTGTATTTCATTAGGTTTTCTAGACTTGTAGAACAGCCTTCTTATGCCAGGACCTAGACGTCTTAAGATTGTCCTCGTTCCCCAGGAACGGTCGGTGTGTTCTCTACACAGTCCTTTTGTCTTTTGATTGAACCAGGGTGACGTTCATTTAGAAGGTATTTATTTATTTGGGTGTCATACCTGCTGTCAGAACTCAAAGAAAACAAAGACCCCGTTCTCACGGAACTTGGAGTTAATGGAGAAGAAGGGGTCTGTTCAAATAATCACGTTTTCTGAGTCATACCAGTAATGTGACAGGTCCTGTGAAGGAGAAAACCTGATCCCACAGGCAAAGTGGACAAGGTATGAAGGAAAGTTTCCCTGAGGAAGTTGAGAGCTGAATGATAAACAAACAAAAATTAAAGAGGTTAGAGTGAGAGGCACTTTGGCAGCAGGGGCGGAACAGCATAGGCAAAGGCCCTGTGGCAGAGAGGAATATGACAGTTTGGGAAAACGAAAAGATACAACTGCCTGTGAGTCCACAGTTACCTTAAGAGTTTCTTTTTTTTTTTTTTAAGTTTTAATAATAATAATTAAAAAAAAGAAACTAAAGGAGGCCACTGTGTGACTGGGCATGGCAGGTGAAGGGGGAGAGGGTTTGGAGGTGAGGCAGGAGAGGCAGTCCAGGGCCCCGGCACGCAAGACCCTGGAGGCTGTGCTGAGGAGTCTGATTTTTAGACCAATAGCAGTGAAATAATACCCCAGAGTTCTAAACAGGGAAGAAGTTGATAAAGAGGTTAGTATTTTGGAAAGATCATTTGAGCCATTAGGTTCAGAACATCTTCGAGGAAACCTGGAGAGGTTGCCCAGGGACCACGAGGGAGGCAGTTACCATCATCCGGGGGGAAACGCTGGTGGCCCAGACTTAGAGTAGTGACGACAGAAGCAGAGTAGAATGAAGGTGTTCCCCACTGGTTTAGAAGGTAAAGCTAAGAACACCTGATGTGGGGTTGGATAACAGCGTCAAAATGTGGATCAGTAAGGCTGACTTAAGTTTGTGACTCACCCAACTGGTTGGATGGTGGTGCAGTTCCTTAAGATGGTTGTGGAAGACCATCTGGAGAGAGGTGGGTGGAGGAGCTTGATCTGAGTTGGGACTTGGATATTGGATGAACGTATGAGCTTCATGTTCCTGAGGCAGGCCTGCACCGGAAACAAGGACTGGGGAGTCATTCGAGCCCAGGCGGGAATTAAAGGGGCAGGCAAGGCTGCGGATGCCAGTGAGGAAGAGCTGAGTGTTGCAGAGAAGGAAAGGCAGGAGAGCCTGGGCCCCAGGAGCCTGGCCCGCCTGGTTGGGCAGAGGAGGCTGAGTGTGCCAAGGAAACAGAGGAGAGATGGGCCGGGAAGCAGAGGGCCGATGGGAACGTGTGTTTACGAGGCCAGCTGTGCAGTGTGCTCAGGCTCGCTCAGTCGTGTCTTCATGACCCCACGGACTGCAGCCCGCCAGGCTCCTCTGTCCGTGGGGGTTTTCGTGGCAAGAATACTGGAGAGGGTTGCCATTTCCTTGTCCAGGGGATCTTCACAACCCAGGGATCAAACTTGCATCTCCATGTCTCCTGCATTGCAGGCGGATTCTTTACCACCAGCGCCGCCAGAGAAGCCCTTAAATCGAGTAGATTTCTGTGAGGGGAGGTCAGTAAGGTCAATTGCTGCTGAGAGGTCAAGTCAGACAGCAACTGGAAAACTGCCCATCAGCTTTTGAGCCCTGCGAGTCATGGGTGACCTCACCTGGAGCTGTGCTGGTGGCACAGTGAAGGTGAAAACCAGACTGGAATGGGTAGGGGCAGGTCTGGGAGGTGAGGAAACGGACACGACTCTTTCCCAGGGTTTGCCTGGGGTGTGAAGAGGGAGATGTGGATCATGGAGGGGTTTTTGGCTTTATTTTTTATCTTTGTTTGAAGGTAGAAGAGACTTGGAGAAGGGAATGGCACCCCACTCCAGTACTCTTGCCTGGAAAACCCCATGGACGGAGGAGCCTGGTAGGCTGCAGTCCACGGGGTCACTAGGAGTCGGACACGACTGAGCGACTTCACTTTCACTTTTCACTTTCATGCATTGGAGAAGGAAATGGCAACCCACTCCAGTGTTTTTGCCTGGAGAATCCCAGGGACGGGGGAGCCTGGTGGGCTGCCATCTCTGGGGTCGCACAGAGTTGGACACGACTGAAGCGACTTAGCAGCAGAAGAGACTTGAGCTTGTTTCAACATCATTGGGGAGGGAGCCAGCTGAGGGAGAGGTTAACTAAGAAGAAAGACAGTTTATTCATTCAACAAATATTGAGCGCCTTCTCTGTGCCTAGGAATTCCTAGATGCTGGGGATTCAGCAGTGACCAGAACGGACCAAAGTCTCTGTTGTCACAGAGTTTACGTTCTGCTGGGGAAGTCGGAGTATAAGTGAAACAAGAGTATGTCACAAGTGGTAAATAAGGTGGTGAAAGACTAGAAAAATTGGTGTAAAGTGAAAAAACAGGGCAGGTAAGGTAGTGAAGAATCACAAGGAGGGGTCAGATGGCAGTTTCAGGTAACGAGGGAAGAGGTGACATTTGAACAGTCATCTGAAGGAATTGATGAGTGAGCCTGTGGATATCTGGGGCGGGAGGGCATTCCAGGAGGCAGGAGGAGCTGGTGCGAAGGCCCTGGAACAGGAACTGGCCATGAGTGAGCCGGGGTCGGGTGGTGGGAGGTGAGGTCAGAGGGGATCACAGGGGCCCAGATCTTTCAGAGGCTTGGAGGCCAAGATCAAGACTATGAGTTTTACTCTGTGTGAGATGAGAAGCCAGTGGAGTTTTGCACAAAGGAGCAGGCGTTATCAGATTTACTTTATAATGGTTATGGATAATCTATTTTGAGCAGATATAATCTGATTTATATTTTAAGGAAATCCCTCTGGCTGCTGTGTAGAAAATGCTGTGGGCCATGAGGAACAGTGAAAGTTGAAGGCATGAGACCAGTTAGGAAAGAGGCTCTCGGTCCAGGCAGGAGATGGTGACGGCTTGGCGTAGTGGGGGTGGTCCCCCGTGGTGAGAAGTGGTCAGGTTTAAATAGTTCCTCAGAAGGCAGCAGGGACAGGACGCTGCAAAGGTGGAGGGACTTGACACGTACTGTTTTCCAGCAGGAGAGCGTACGGGCTGGACAGTTTATGTATTGGCTAACAGGAAGTTGAAGGAGTCTCCTTGTGGCTTTTAATTTTGCATGACATCGGCTGTTTCACTGGTTGTGAGTAAAGAGGAATGGTGACATGAAGAGGGGGAGAGAGGGTATTTGAGGAGAGAATGCGATGTGCAGTAGTCTTCGTGGAGAGGTAGAGAAGGTGGGCTTAACCAGCAGTGTCTAGGTACTGCTGTGGTTGGTTGTCAGGGCCTTTAGAGACCTGCCGGCTTTCTCTGCTGTCAAGAGGCCTGTCATTGGGTGGAGACTGGTCAGAAAGCTGTCATACAAGCTTGGTATTTGGCCAGAAGTTAACACTAAAAGTCAGAGAACAAGTTAAGCCTATTGTTTGGCAAGGAGAGGAACCAGTCTATCCTAAAGGAAATCATCCCTGAATATTCATTGGAAGGACTGATGCTAAAGCTCCAATACTTTGGTCACCTGATGCAAAGATCTGACTCATTGGAAAAGACCCTGATGCTGGAAAAGATGGCAGGCAGGAGGAGAAGGGGCGACAGGATGTGATGGTTGGATGGCATCACCAACTCAACAGACATGAGTGTGAGCAAACTCCAGGAGATAGTGAAGGACAGGAAAGCCTGGCATGCTGCAGTCCATGGGGTCACAAAGCATAGGACACGACCTAGCAACTGAACAATAACAGCAACAGATTACAATCCTGCTAATGGGATCTGTCCTGGAAAAATGAAGAAAGGGAAAGCTGACAAGTTGGTCTAGTCAGGTCTGACAGGCCAAAGAAGGGTCCTACTTGGGGCAGTTAGTAGGTCAACTGGAAGTACAGGAGCTGGGCAGGTACAGGGAGGAGCTGGAAGTTCCAGACAGGGACAAGATTCAGAGTGTGACCAGCACCTCCGGGCTGGCTTTGGGGGAAGGGGGAGGGCCTTGTGGATTTGCATAGTGGGGGGTGGGGTGTAGCAGATCGGATGTATGAGGGGAGATGAAGGTTCCAAGGGATGTTGTGGAACCTTGGTGGAGTTGACCAGCGATGGTGTCATTGAGGTTGGTCATGGTCATTGTTGAACCTAGCCTGGGAGCAGAGCAGAAGAAGGTGAGCTGGTGCCAAAGTCATCAGTGAACCAGGAGGTATGACCCGAGGGGTTTGTATAGGACAGTGATGCCCAGAAAGCATTTCCCAGGAAGACAGCCTGGCCTTGCAGCTGCAGCTGCCGCACCCCGCTCAGGTCTCCCTCCTTTCCAGCCTGCTTATTTATTGCTGCTAATTGCCCAGTTGGCAGTTAGGAGAGCAGGGCCTGTTAAAACGTGGGGCAATAAACCAGAGCAGGTGTGCCCCGCCATCTGCTCCTCCCCTTCCCCCCTCCCTCCTTCTCTGGAGCAGACAGCCGGGCCGTGAGTGCCGCAGTAGCGTTTCCTGGCTGTGACCGTGGGCAGGTGACTTCACCTCTCTGGGCCCAGATTCCCACCTGCACATGGTTAGGAGATGAGCCTCTTGTCTTCCAGAGGCATAAGGAGGACCAGATAGGCCCATGCCCCTGTGAATGTCAGCCATTCCCATGATTTGTGTTCCCCTAATTGTCTTCTTTCCCTTGGCTCTCTGTAGTTCAGCAATGGCAGTAGAGACTTTGCACTATTACTGACTCCTGTCTTAAGAGAGCTGACATTTATTGACCACTGGTGTATGCTTGACACCGCCTTAGCCATGACCACTTCGGGTTTCTCAAAGGTTACCCACACCCACCTGCCTTGTTACAGTCTCTGGAGCATATGGAGCACGTGTTTTTTAGAGTAGGACATCAAGATTCAGGGAGGTTTAATAACCCACCTGGTGTCATTCAGCGGCGAGATATCCATGCCAGAACCTAGTTCTGCCAGAACTGCCAACCCATTTCTTAACTTTCACCTCACCAGGCTGTGTCATGTTGATTTCTGCAAGCTGAAAGCTTGGCCACCAGCCTCCGGGCTGGATTCTCTGGCCACTCCCACAGCCTGAGGCCTCAGCTAGAGGAGGCCAAAGCTGCTCCTTCATGGATTCTTGTCCTAGAGGGGCAGGAACCACACCACGGAGCTCTGTTTAGCTGACCCAGTGTGTCACAGGCCTTATGGTCCCTGAGCGAGATGTTTGATATTAGTCATCCGGGTGTTTCTCTTCTGCTTTCTTATGTGTGTAGAAAGAGGACATTGAAAGATTGGCTCGAAGGGTTAAAATTGCCACCTCTTGTAAAGTTCAGTTACTCGGTTTTCCCTTCCTAAAAGTCAGTCTAGAATGTAGTTGTCCAGGGAGAGGCAATCTGTTACTCTCAGCACTGTGTTCTAGGGTTGCTAGGATAACTAATGCAGTGTCTAGACCACTGGCTCACAAGAGATTGTATAAAGAAGGCTGGCCTTTTGGAGGTTATCTGAATACATGGAATTCAGGTGGAACAGCTTCACTGGCCTGCTTTGATAATACCATGAGCCTGCCAAGCACACCACGTAGGAATGCATTCGACCGAGTGGATGTGGGGGAAACCAGCGTGTTTAGATAGGATGTTCTTGTTTCAGTGGCGCAAAATCGTGTCCTCCTAGAAATAAGACTCTCTCTTTGAGATCGTGATTGCTGATTGTTGACACTATATCCATAACCATAACCGTGTAGTTGATGTACCCTCCATGGTAAAGGTTCATAAATTAATTTTAACTCATAAAAATTATGTGTATATATTATAAAATTATATATATAAATCATAATTATACACAGGAGAAATGTCCTTAATGCTGCTGAACTGTACACTTAAAAATAGTTAATGTGGTAAATTTTGTGTGAGCATATTTACCACAATTTTTGTAAATGCTAAAGCGAAAGTATATACACTTACCATAGACAATGTGGGAAAGATCATCATCGCCCTACTCAGACAGCTTTCAGTATTTTGTTCTGTTTGTTTTCTTTTATATACACGTTACCTGCTCCTAACACGCCTCTCTTTCTTCCCCACCAGATGAAATTAAAGCAGAAATAGAGAAGCAGAGGTGAGCCCGGGCGCCTTCTCCGTGCTGACGTGCAGTGTGACGGGAACTGGCGGGGCCCGCGGGAGCGCCTTCCTCCGCGTGTTTTCTCCTGTTCCTGGTCCCGGGTGGAGGATGGGCACACACTGTCCCAGCACAGTGCTGGACACACGGCAGGACTCTGTCTCTGTCTGTACTGATGCCAAGTTAACAGACTGCTGGCTAACAGCTGCGCATTTGGAGGAGAGGGTGTGTGCATGTGGGTGCTAAGTTGCATCTGACTCTTTGCAACTCCAAGGACTGTAGCCCACCAGGCTCCTCCATCCATGGCATTCTCCAGGCAAGAATACTGCAGTGGGTTGCCATACCCTCCTCCAGGGGATCTTCCCAACCCAAGGATTGAGCCCCAGTCTCCTGCATTGCGGGCAGATTCTTTACCACTGAGCCCCCTGGGAAGCCCCCACGGAAGGCTCACCAGCATTAACTTGACCTTCCTTACCCTCTCCTCTGGGGCTTCTCCTGTGGCTCAGTGGTAAAGAATCCACCTGCCAATGCAGGAGATGCAGGTTTGATCCCTGAGTCGAGAAGATTGCCTGGAGGAGGGCATGGCAACCCACTCCAGTATTCCTGCCTGGAAAATCCCATGGACAGAGAAGCCTGGAAGGCTACAGTCCTTGGGATCACAAAAGTTGGACCCGACTTAGCAACTCAGCACCAGCAACCACCTTCCCTTGACAGAGGAGGCAGAGCCCTGGCTCTTCATGCTTCCTCAGGCAGGAGGACAGCATGTGCTGTTGCGGGACGGCCCCTCATCCTCAGAGTATTGAGGCCAGAGTCCCCCCTTCAGAAATGCAGCTCTGACGTGGCATCCGGGATCCGCGCCAGGCTGCTGACGAGACAGCTTGTCATCAGAGACCTTGTTCTCTGTGTGTGGAGCCTTGGTGTGTTTTTCCCCTAATGCGTGTCTTTAAACTCCTCCCTGTCTAGCCCCCCAGATGCGGTTTGCAGGCACCTTAAATAAACTATTGCAAGTGGGAGCGGAACTTACAGTGGTAGGGGAGAGTAGCAAAAGCAAGCTTTTTTTTTTTCGTTTCCCCTCTCCGGCCCTCTCCTGCTTTTCTCCTAGGCTCGGTGCTGCCGCTCCGCCCAAGGCAAACTTTGTAGAAGCTGACAAGTACTTCCTTCCGTTCGAGCTAGCTTGCCAGTCCAGGTCCCCCCGGGTGGTCAGCACGTCCCTCGACTGCTTGCAGGTACTGCGTTTCAGCTTGGTGGCATGCAGGGTGTTCTCACGGGCTGCGGGTGGTCCTTTACACCAGGAGCCCCCAGCCTCCAGGCCACGGGCTGGCCCTCCTGTCAGATCAGCAGCGACAGGAGACTAGAAGCAAAGTGCGCAGTAGACGTAACGCACGCGCAGCGTCTGAAACCGCCCTCCCCACACCCCAGCTCATGGAAGAACTGTCCTCTGTGAAACCGGTCCCTGCTGCCAAAAAGGGTGGGGACCACTGCCACAGGAGCTGTGCTCATGACCCTGCTACTCAGAACGCTCTGAGTTGGTGGACAGAGGAGCTCTTCACCACATTCTTTATATTACTGTCAGGGAGAGAAGACAGAATTAGCAAGTCCTGAAGCGTTGTTCCTGGATGAACTCCAGGACTAGGTTCCTGCAAGCCTCTCCAGTCACCTGTTCATCAGTTGGTGAACATACAACCTTACTCTTTGTGGGTTTCTGTGTGCATGCTTGCGTGCTCAGTTATGTTCCACTCTTTGTGACCTCATGGACTGTAGCCCTCCAGGCTCCTCTGCCCATGGAATTTCCCAGGCAGGAATACTGGAGTGGGTTGCCATTTCCTCCTCCAGGGGATCTTCCTGACCCAAGGATTGAACCTGCGTCTCTTGGGTCTCCTGCATTGGCAGGTGGATTCTTTACCATTCAGCCCTCAGGGAAGCTCATGTTTCTGTTTAAAGATACCTTATTTACAGCAGCCTGCATTGTTGATTCATTGACCTTGAGCTCATGATCAGCAGCACTCTGATACATGCCTGAACAAAGCTGATCACACGTCCTTTTTCTTTAGGGCACATCTCTGCCTTCTTGTTCTTAGCCACACTAAGATAGCACTCAGCTCTGTGCACACGGGCCATTTTAAATGGTGAAATAACCAACAAAAAGAACAAGAATGTGAACACCATGGCACTAAATAGATCACAGAAAAGTCACCGCTTACGGTATGAGAGCTGAAACAAGACGGCAAAGCAGCTCCTTGTTTGACTTCAGTTGGGAACTTGACCATCAAGTGATTCAAATTTTTCTCTGCACTGTGGGTGTCCACAAATGACCATATTAGTCTACCAAGTATTGATTTGGGACTTACATTTTAGTAAATGGGAGCATTCACAAGTGCAAATCTATGAATAATGAGATTGACTGTATTTAGGGCCACAAGTAGCCTTGTTATAAATTCCTTTTCACTGGTGAAGAAGCAGCCACGCAGAAGTTAGGGTGACTTGTCCAGTGATGTTCAGGTAGTGAGGAGCAGAAACAGCACTGCAGCTCGGGCTTCTTAGTTTGGGTCCAGCATTCTTGAATTTTTCCTGAGGTCTACTCCTGAAGCTTTGGTTTCCCCAAGAAACATTTGTTTTTAACTCCAGTGGGAACCTACAGCAGTGAAAAGAGCTAGGAAAATTTTTTCAAAATATAGTGGAGAGATACACAGTTTACCAGTACTTTCTAGAACAGGAATAGGGAATAGGTTCTGTATTGTGATTGCTTAGAAGCTGTGTTGAAAAATTATCTGGAGCCTCATCTGGGTTTCTTGAGAAAGTGCCACAGTTGATTGATTCTGTCTGCTGAGACCCAGGACTGCCAAGTGGCGGTGGGCATGCCACACTTTTGGCATCTCTAGTCTAATATTTACTCTATTAATCTCTGTTCTTTGCTATAGCTATTCTTAAAAATTGATGACAGTTTCTTCACAGAAACAGCTCTTCCAAATGAAAAGCCATTTCTCATTCAGTATAATTCTGTACTGTGTGAAGTGTGTCATCAGCCAAGAATTTTCAAATGCCAGGCTCAAATCCTACTTCTAGCCTAAAATATTTGTTGCTGTGAACATTTTCTGAGGAAAGTTTGGCTTAAGTTTAATTTTCATTGTTTTGTCCTCATGTTAAGGTTTAGTTTGGTAGCTGGTGCCGATAGTCTCCATTATTGATGTGCTAAACAGCAGCTAACATCTTCAGCACTCAGCCTGTGCTGGGCCCTGTACTAAGAGCTTTATCCCCCCAACATTGTGTTTAATCTTCCCAACAACTGTCTGAGCTTCTTACTCTCATCCTCATTTTTGAACTAATTAAACTGAGGCTTAGAGAATAAAGTGTCCAGCCCTGCCAAGTTCCCCCAGGCAGGCGGTGATGGGATTGCGTGGGTGTCTAGGACTTGTTTACTCCAAGCCTGTGTTTTTAATCAGGGGTCCTTAAACTATCAGTTTAGTCAGTTCAATTGCCCGACTCTTTGCAACCCCATGGACTGCAGCAGCCAGGCCTCCCTGTCCATCACCAACTTGCGGAGTTTACTCAAACTCATGTCCATTGAGGTGGTGATGCCATCCAACCATCTCATCCTCCGTCGTCCCCTTCTCTTCCTGCCTTCAATCTTTCCCGGCATCAGGGTCTTTTCCAGTGAGTCAGCTCTTTGCATCAGGTGGCCAAAGTATTGGAGTTTCAGCTTCAGCATGAGTCTTTCCAATGAATACTCAGGACTGATCTCCTTTAGGATGGACTGGCTGGATCTCCTTGAAGTCCAAGGGACTCTCAAGAGTCTTCTCCAACACCACAGTTCAAAAGCATCAGTTCTTCGGCGCTCATCTTTCTTTAAAGTCCAATCTCACATCAGTACATGGCTACCGGAAAAACCATAGCCTTGACTAGACGGACCTTTGTTGGCAAAGTAATGTCTCTGCTTTTTAGTATGCTGTCTAGGTTGGCCATAGCTTTTCTTCCAAGGAGTAAGCGTCTTTTAATTTCATGGCTGCGGTCACCATCTGCAGTGATTTTGGAGCCCCAAAAGATAAAGTCTGTCACGGTTTCCATTGTTTCCTCATCTATTTGCCATGAGGTGATGGGACCAGATGCCATGATCTTAGTTTTCTGAATGTTGAGTTTTAAGCCAACTTTTTCACTCACCTCTTTTCACTTTCATCAAGAGGCTCTTTAGTTCTTCTCTTTCTGCCATAAGGGTGGTATCATCTGCTATCTGAGGTTATTGGTATTTCTCCCGGCAATCTTGATTCCAGCTTGTGCTTCATCCAGCCCAGAGTTCCTCATGATGTACTCTGCATATAAGTTAAATAAGCAGGGTGACAATATACAGCCTTGACATACTCCTTTCCCGATTTAGAACCAGTCTGTGCAAATCTGGCCTGTAGCCTGCTTTGGTGAATACAGTTTTATTGGCACGTAGCTGCCTTAGTCTGTTTAGACTGATGTAGCAGAATAATACAGACAGGAGATGTTTGTTTCCCAGGTTTCTGGAGGCTGGGGAGCCCGTGATCAGGTGCCCTGGTTGAGCTCCTGCTGAGCCCTCTTCCTGGTTTGTAGATGGCCAGGCTGTCACTGTGTCCTCAGGTGGCAGACAGAGCAAGCCAGGAGTCTGGTCTCTCCTCCTTTTTAACGTTTATTTGGCTGCACTGGGTCTTAGTTTCAGCACGCAGGGTCTTGGTTGTGTCATGTAGGATCTTTGGTTGCAGCGCACAGGCTCTCTAGTTGTGGCGCAAGGCTCCAGAGTGTGGGCTCAGTAGTTGTGACATGCAAGCTAAGTTGCTCCACAGCATGTGGGATCTTAGTATCCCGACCACAGATCAAACCTGTGTCCCCTGCATCGCAAGGCAAATTCTTCACCTCTGGACCACCAGGGAAGTCCCTGGTCTCTTCTCATGGGGCATTAATCCCATCGTGAGGACCCCACTCTCATGGCCTCATCCAGATGTAATCACCTCCACAAGACCCTCCCTCTTACTACCATCACATGGAGAGTTAGGACTTCAGTTGGGGAAACACAAGCATTCAGTTCAGGGCATAACAACAGCTGGGCCCTTTCGTTGGCTGCTTTCCATCTACTACAGCTGAGTTGAAGAGTTGGAACAGAGACCACATGACCTGCAAACCTGACTGTTTAGCAGATGGTCCTCTACAGAAACAGGCTGCTGACCTCCACTCTTCACTGTTAGCCTGTACTTCTGGCCTCTTTAATTATACATAGGCTGTGTTTTCCTAGAAATGGTCTTTTTTCTGAAACAGTGTACGTGTGAGTATGATTTCTGGTGGAAACATTGACGTCCAGCTTTGCTTCAGCAACTTGAGTTACAGAACCTGTCTTAATGCTTTTGGCATATGGTTAGCTCTCTTTTAGATTGGAAGTTGTCTGTGATGTAGTAGGTACACCAGGATTTCTTTGCTTAGTATGCAAAATGGGTTGTCCTTTTTACGACATTAAAAAGTGGCTGGGCGCTCCCTGGATACTGGATGGAACGATCACTTCCTCTTGGGGTTTGTCCTTGCGCAGCCTGTTCAGCTGGCTTTTCCCGGTGTGGGCGAGGTGACTTCTGCCTTGGAAGTGGAGGGCCAGTGTCCAGGAGGAAAAGTTGGTTTGGTCAGGGTTGAGGCCAGCTATGGGTGCATCTGTATTGTGCCCTGGACGTTTTAAGGCATCCCTTTTTCAGCCTGGAAAGTTGAGTGGGTAGCAGAGATGCTTCGGGTTTGGTTTGCTACAAGTACAGAGCTCAGCGTTCCCTTTCCCCACAGGGAGAAGCCTTCCCTTGTTCTCGCTTCTCCCAAGTGATAAAGATCCTTTCCTTCAGCATCTGGTCTCTGCACGCTACCCTAAGGCCAGGACCTGGGGGAGAGAGAACTAGTTCCGTCTTGTCTAAACTAGTGAGTGATCTCCAAGTTTTTCTGGGCATAGACCAACCACAGAAATTATTTTTGAGAATATTCTCTCACAGTATTTCTTCAAGTATAAGATTATATACATGTGCTACTGCTGTCACATTACATATATTATAAACCATACAAAAGTAGACCTTTAAAAGAGTAAGATAAAAAGTGGATAGAAATAGAGTTCTAATATTTTCTTTCTACATAAAGCTGTGGGAAACCACTGGTTTAAGCTACCTGGTTCATACCACAAACATTATCTTTTAGCTTTTATTTCTAAAAGACTTTGTATGTTTTAATGCTCATTTTAAAATCAATGTATAATAATATAAGTTGTACATAGCTACATTCTCTGTTAGAAATTTCTTTTAGAACTATACAGATATGGCTGAAGTCCCTTAGACCACTAGCCCCAGACCCAGTTGCCTGTTTCGATGTTTTAATTCTTTTTTTTTTTTTAAACATAAATGGTACCATTTATGATACCCTTTTCCTGTAGAGGACTGCATGCTAAGTATTTAGGCTTTTTGCAGTCATATAGTCTCCATTCCAACTCTTCGACTCAGCCATAGTAGCTGGAAATTCCATCATAAAGCATTTATACCTGTACAGATATTTCTGTGGCTGGCTTTTTACGACGTTGGTTTTAATGTCTGTTAAAACATCCCATGCAAGTAGAGGGCACTCCTGATAAATGATACGCTACCGTTTTATTTACTCCTCCTCCTGTTGAGACTTCTTGGGTGGCTCATCCGCCTGCTAGTGGCGAAGACACAGCAGATACGGGTTCAATCCCTGGATCAAGAAGACCCCCTGGAGAGGGAGATGGCAACCCACTCCAGTTTTCTTGCCAGGGAAATCCCATCGACAGAGCAGCCTGGCAGGTTACAGTCCATAGGGTCACAAATGAGTCAGATATGACTTAGCAGCTTAACAACAACAACCGCAGCACTGCCCTCACAGGAAGCCAGCCTGTGGAGCAGTGATGAGAGGGGATGAGACAGTGGGCATCTGGACTTGTTCTTCAGAAACACACTGGAGGGGCCTCCCTGGCAGCCAGTGGTTACGACCCTGCACTCCACAGCACGGGGTGCAGGTTGGCTCCCTGGTCGGGAGCGTGAGATCCCACCGGGCTAACGGAGCCAGAAATAGATAAAAACCAGAACCACACTGGAGCATCTCCCCGCCTCCGACTGGAGCCCCCTGGGCCTGATCTGGAGCCCCGCTGTGTGCAGGCCTCTCCTGCCCGCCGGTCCAGCGGTGTCATGGTTCTGCTCTCAGCCTCTCTCTCAACCAGTTTTTCTTCCTGTGTGTTGGACGGCGGTGCTTTGGAGGCTAATAATGAGGAAAAGCTATTGAGAAGTGGCGTGAGGCCTCGGCGGGGGGCGTGTCTGCGTGTCGCAGGGGCCGTGGCCCTGTGATCGCCTCTGGAGCTGTGTCACTCTGGGCAGGCAGATCAAGAACGTAACACGCCAGAAACCAAAAGGATAAAGAACAGAGCAGCATCTGTCAGAGTCTTTACTAAGTCTCTGGAAGCAGAGGGTGCCTTAGAGTTCACAGACCCCAGAGGCCCTATCGCAGATGAGTGGTTCTTTTTATTCGGTCAGCCGTCAGGACAACCTGGAAGACTTGGAGAAAAACATTGTTTCCTGGGCTCCACCCAACCAGCCTGGTCGAGCACGTCTGCGTTGAGGTCCAGGAGTCTTTTTCTGTCACAGGCTCCCTCTTGGACTCTGAATATCAGCCCGGCTTTGAAACCATCCTGACCTTTGAGTTCCCTTCCAGCTCTCAGATTGTCCCTGACGAAATCCAGGTCAGGAGGGAGGTGGCCCGTGTCCAAACTGATCAGTCACCTGACCCCGAGGGCACAGCCCGGACAGCCTCTTGTCTCTTCAGTGGCACGGGTGACATGCAGTTTGATAGCGTTGGTGCAGAATTCAGTGAGGGTTTTTACTTTAATTTTTGGAATGAAAAATGCATGGGCATGAGTCACCATTCAGAAAGAATGAAAGCCTGAGCCACAGTATGTCTTAGTCCTGCTCCTGCTCACAGCTGCTTAGTTCTCCCTGAGCTCGAGCAAAACTTGTTATCATTAGTTTTTAATGTATCTTGCCTTTTGCGGGGTTGGGGGGGGGTAGGGGTTTTAACAGCTTGAGATATAGTTCAGATGCATGTAGTTCACCCGTCTGAGGTGTACAATTCCGTGACTTTCGTATATTGACAGAGTTGTGCAGCCATCACCACAGTCTAATTAGAGACCATCTTTATCCTCGGAAAGAAGCCTTATTTTTGCAGTCACTCCCTGTTTCCCCGGAATCCCCCAGCTCTAGGCAGTTGCTAACAACTTCTGTCTCTGTTATATATAGTTTTAATTTCTCCTTTTTTTAAAAAAAAATTCATATGGCTGTGCCAGGTCTTAGCTGCAGCGTATGGGATCTAGTTCCCCAAGCAGGGATCGAACCCAGGCCCCCTGCTGCATTAGGAGCCAAGAGTGTTAGCCCCGGACCACCAGGGAAGTCCCCAACTCCTCCATCTTTCACAGAAGTGGTTGTGCACTGGGGGCCATTCTGCACATGCCTTTTCCCCCAGCCACTCTCAGCGTCATGGGCTTTTCTGCCATCAGGAGTCAGGCCGGATGCTGTGCTTTTGGGGTGACCATGCCCCCCCGCACCCAGGGGGAGCAGAGGGATCTCTGGGAACCGGAAGTTAAAGACCAAGCCTGCCGCCTGCCTCTTAACCGCTCTGGATGGCTTCAGCCTTGGCCAGGCAGAAACTCCTCATGTCTGTGCTTTCTGTGTTTAGAAACTCATCGCTTATGGGCACATCACTGGCAACGCCCCCGACAGTGGCGCCCCCGGCAAGCGGTTGATTGACAGGATCGTAGAAACCATTTGCAACTGTTTTCAAGGCCCTCAGACCGATGAAGGCGTTCAGTTACAAATCATTAAGGTATTTCTGTCTGCCTAGTCTGGATTTTAAATGAGAAAACTCATCCCCTCTGGGAATTTGAATTTCTGATTTACCATGTGTTAGTTGTCTCAGGAGGCACTGAGCTAGAGCAAAAATATGTAAGCATCACGTAGATCTTTTGTGAAGTGTCCGAACTGATTAGTGTGGACCAAGACAGAAGAGCAGAAACAGGTGTGTTTTCAAAGTAAATAGTTCCGCTAATAATCACATAAATTGCTTGTGAATTAGATTGACTTGAAATCCTGTACTCTCTCCCCTTGAATTTCTGAGTTCCCGGACTGCCATTTCTCAGCAGGTCCTGTGTCGATACTTTTATCACCAGTTTGCCCCTGTCCCTTTATTCTCCCTTCCCATCATCCTGTTCCATTTCTGCTGCCAGGAATGGTTTGGCGTGGGATGGTCCCATCTGCTTGTCAGAACCAATCAGGATAGATGTGGTCAACGTTTCAAATCCTAAGTCCTGGACATGTTAGCTTCGTGAGGGATGGCTCTGTGCTAGCTGCACCCTACTTAAAGCTCCCTTGAAAATCCACCAGGGAACTGGGAAGCTGATCTCCGTAGCCCACCCCACCCTGCACCTCCATCAAAACACGTATATCTTGTGATCGACGTATGTGAGATCAGGTTGGAGCGTTTTCCCTCCTGAGAGAAGTATCTGGTTTTTTTGGCTTTTTAAAAAGTAAGCTGGTAGAGAGCACACTTCAACACAGCTCAGTTACTTCACATAACTTGGGTTCTATGGAGTTAATAAGTGTGTTTAGACTTTTTTGAATTTGGAGCAGCAGGTGCTTGGCTCTTGGTACTAATCATCCAGTTTAGCTCACAGAGCCATCTTCTTAAACCAAACCAAATAAAAACAAAGGCAAACCTTGTAGAAAAGTTGGGCTTTGAGAGGACGGGCAGTGAGCACTCCCGAAGATGAAGGTTTTGGATTTTTGTTTCAGGCTCTTCTCACCGCGGTCACATCCCCGCACATTGAAATTCACGAGGGCACCATCCTGCAGACGGTCAGGACATGTTACAATATCTATTTGGCCAGCAAAAATCTCATCAATCAAACCACTGCCAAGGCTACCCTCACTCAGATGCTGAACGTCATTTTCACCCGCATGGAAAACCAAGTGGTGAGTGGTCGCAGTTAGCAGCTGCCGTGAGTGGGACACCATCCCAGGCTGTGAAGTCTTTCCTGTGTGGCCTCGGTGCCTGGTGAAGAGTCTTAGCATCTTGTAATTAATTCCTTCTTCCTCTGAGTTCTCTGCGGTCTGTTTTTGTCCTTGCTTTAAAAAGCAGAGAGAGAATCTCGATGGGTTTTGAAATTTGAATTCCAGATTTGCTATGAGTTTGTTGAAGGAATTGATTTCCTTTTTTAAATGCTATCCTTCTGTTTGGATATTCTTTATGCAACAGGCTGGCTTTTTTTCTGTTCCTTATCAAAACGCTGGATCCATTTAGATTGAATCCCTTTTTCGTTACCTTTCAGTTGCAGGAGGCCAGAGAATTGGAAAAACCGATCCATTCGAAACCACAGTCCCCTGTGATCCAAGCTGCAGCAGGGTCCCCAAAGTTCAATCGTTTGAAGCAGAGCCAGGCACAGAGCAAACCAACAACTCCTGAAAAGACAGATTTAACCAATGGCGAGCATGCCAGAAGTGGTTCTGCGGTGATCACAGAGAACGGACACGCCCCCAGAGAGAGGGGCCCATCGCTCTCAGGTACGGCCCCTGCGCCTCCCCGTCCCCCACTGACCGGGCCGTCTTGCATCCAAGGGGCCGGTGAAGGAGCTGTCTGGTGTCATGACAGGAAACCTCCAGTAGCTCTTCTCTTTCTGGGCCTCCTCCTTGACTTCCCCTTTGATTTTCTCTTATGAAACATAACCCAGGAGGCCAAGTGTCTCAGATCCCGTTGTCAGTTATGAGTGTTTTGGTTGTTGTGGTGGTTTTTTTGGTCGGATGTTGGGGGGTTGTTCCTGGAATATAGCTACTGCTGTTTGATGTCAACTGTAGTGCCGTGGGTTCATGTTGGAGTGCTTGTGTCCCAGAAGGTAATCGTTTGGGTGGTTGAGCATTTAATGTCTGTTTCATCTCCCAGAAGAGGACACGGACATCATCTGTCACATATACACAGGCGCTCTGTGCTCTGCCCACTTACGGGCAGTTAGTCACTATTTATGGACGTCTTTGAAGGGAGCCAGAAGGTGGGTGGGTGGGTTCATAGAGAAATAGGCACACAGACAGCTCTGTCTTCTTCTGAGACCAAGTACATTACTACTTGGTTGTGCTTGCTTTTTTAAATGAAAGATCTTCCGCACCCGATGATAGTCTTGAAGTAAATAAAACATTAGGTGTGAAAGTTTTGAATTGGGTTGTCATATAAGATTATTTTTTAATATTTATCTCTCTTTCACTGTGCAATTTGTGCAAACAGAATTCTAAATTTATATATTTTTCAAGAACATACCTTATTCTCAAGTGATTTCTGCCAAATAATTTTTCACTCTAGCTGATGGTTCTACAATGAAATATCTAACCTGCCTTCGTAATTGGCCTCATATCTTCTTCTGCCCCATTATTTGCAGTGAGGTCTGTTGGTGGTATGTTGGCTACCAGAGGCATACTTGAGCAGCTTTTGTTCATCTGTAATTTACCAGAGCTCGGCATGGGCAGGAAGAGGCCAGGTGTTGCTGCTGGAACGTTGCTTTGCATCAGCTCACCCAAGGCCAGGACCAGAGAAAAGGCGCCACAGGAGCCACACGTGCCTTGGGTGCGCCCTGTTGGCTGCCTGGTGTCACGTGTCTCGGAAGGTGTTCAGGAAGCCCTGACCCACCTTCTGTACCGGTTTTCATGTTGGCCTTATTAACTCTCAGAGCAAAGAGCAGGCAGGTTTTTACTGGAATCAGACTGTGGCCAATCAACAAATATTAATATTTAAACACACTGTAGTGACCGTAACTGTGCAGATGGAAAAGCAGGTCTTCCTGAGCTGCATGAAAGCGCTTCCACTGCAGCCCATTTTCCACCCAGCAGCCAACATGATCTTTTAAAAGCATGGATTAGTTGAGGACCTCCCTCTGCTTAAACCCCTCTGGTAATTTCCCATCCTGTCCCATTCATAGTGGCATCTGTGCCTGCGCCATCTCCACGATGTCCAAGGCCCTGTGTGTCCTGCCTCCGCCCACCTCCCTGTACCCTTCCTTGGCTTCCTTTCCCCTTGTTTGTAATAGGATGTGCAGGTGGTGTTTCTGGTTCTTGAAAATGTGGTGCTTGCTCTTGGTACTGTGGCACCTACCGTGGTCCCTTACCCCGCCTTTGTCTCCAGGTTTCGTTTCTAACTGATCCCCTCTCTGAAGCTCCCCATCACTCTGTCCCATCACCCTTTCTTATTTTCCTCATGGCACTCTTCAAATCACTGAAGAGTTTGTGTTCACTTGTTCCTGGTCTAAGGCATCGGCCACCCTGTTCACCACAATATTCCCAACACCTGGTTTGGTGCCCAGGACATATAGTCAGTAAATACCTTTTTTCCTGAATGAATGGAGTGTGGGGGGGATTTGATTTCTAGAATATGGTTTTACAGAAACCCAGGAACCTAAAATTCTGCTCTAACACAGAATGCTTTACACTTAGCATATTGCTGTGGATTTTGTTGCCACAAGGTGTAATACACCCCATGAGGCTTCTCCCAAGATCGTGGGCATCAGAGTGCCTGTAGGAATCAGACCACAAACCTCCAAGTGGTAGATCAGAGTGGAGGTGCACCATCGCCCTTAAGAGGGACAGGCAGGCCTCACTTGTCCAGATGTGGCTCTAAAGAAAGAACGCGTCCTTCAGGAGAACCGGGTGAGGCACCTGGGAGGAAGGGCAGCCTGAGAGGCAGATGGCAGAGGTGCTGGGTGACAGACACAGCGCCCTGGGCTAGAGTCCAGGCTGCCGAGGCCCCCGGGGGCTCCAGTGCCTCGGTGACCAAGATGACGTGTCCAGCTGTCCTCTTGGTTCCCTCCTGTGGACTGGCCATCGGGGAGGCCCCCCACCTCCCCGAGGCAGTCACTGTGCCAGGCGTGGTCCTTGCTACCTGGGCACTCCACATGCATTGTCCTAGTTCACTGCGAACCCTCCCGGGCCTTCCTGAGATAATGTGCCTCCCAGTGGAGTCTGTGTGGATGACAGCTCCCCAGCAGACCAGAGGATCTTCCTCCCCTTGGCAGATTTTCATCCCAGGTTGATACTCCGTCAGTCTTATCAGCCCGTTCAAGAAGTGGATCAGAGTGCTCTATAAATTCACAAAATGAGATCTTTGAGCCTACAACATGCTAGCTTCTGTGAACCTTAGGGCATGGCCAACAGGGTTCCCTGGCGACCTCACCCCATTTGTCCATTCACAGCCCTCCAAAGACCCAACTGTTCTTGTCAGTTTTCTAAAATACAGGTTTATTGAAATTCAGTTCTATAAATTCACCTATTTAAAATGTACAGTTCAGTTCTTTGGAGTATGTTGACACAGTTGAGCAACAATCAATCACCACAATCAGTTTTAGAGCATTTTTATCACACCCAGAAGAAACCCTGTACCCAATAGTCACTTCCCATTTTCTTTTATTTTTAAGATTCTTGCTTTTTAACTCCCAGCATTAGCTTAAGCGTTTACACACGTGTATAGCTAATACGGAATATGGTAGGTACACGGTTACCATTGTGCTCACAGATGTCTTCCCTCGCTCTTTTTGTCTTGCATCCCATTCATTAAGGGAAAAACAGCCCAACAACCTGCCAAGCCCGCAGCTCCTCTGATGAAACATATTCATCAGGCTGCTAATTCTTGGGTGTTGATAGTGTACAGGGGGCTTTGGAATGTTTAGTAGAGATTAGACCCTGTCGTCATGATTCTATTAAATCATAGCATCAGAGAATGTTGGAACTAGAAAGGAACTTAGAAATACCTAGACACGTGTTTACCAAATCATGATAGACGAGATGATTTTACATGGCTCATAGGTGAATGGTTTTTATTTTAATAGTTATACATTTGTTCTAACATGCATTAAGAAAGTGTGATCAGTGTTTGAAGCCTTTGTTGTGTGAATATTATTGCTTACAGTGAGTTAAAGATCACTGTTAGATATATATATATTCACACATGTAATATAATAAGTGGTACATGAAATGGCAAAAATTATGAAGATTGTGTGTGCTGTAGCCCCGCGTTCCAGGAAACAAGCTCACTCAGAGAGGACAGTGCAGATAGTGGAGTGCAGTTTATTACATCGGTGGGCCCAAGGCAGAGTCTCCTCTTAGCCAAGGATCCCAACCAGCATTTGTGAAAACTTTATATACCCTAAGTGTATAAGGCTCTCTGAAACTAGTCTGAACAAAGGAAAAAGAAAGCTACAATCATAGTTAACCCGTGATTCTTATGCCTTAAGCCTAGGTAGTTAACAGTGGACACTTATCAATAGGTTTGTGGTCATACCCCAATAAGCATAATAGAATGTATGATTCTATTCGGTTACACAGGTAATTAGGGTATTCTTTTAGGCAATGGAGAAGGCAGTGCCACCCCACTCCAGTACTCTTGCCTGGAAAATCCCATGGACGGAGGAGCCTGGAGGGCTGCAGTCCATGGGGTCGCTGAGGGTCGGACACGACTGAGCGACTTCACTTTCACTTTTCACTTTCATGCATTGGAAAAGGAAATGGTAACCCACTCCAGTGTTCTTGCCTGGAGAATCCCAGGGATGGGGGAGCCTGGTGAGCTGCCCTCTATGGGGTCGCACAGAGTCGGACATGACTGAAGTGACTTAGCAGTTAGGCGATGGAGAGCCCTGGGGCTCTTCCTTCTGGGGGCCCTGGTTTTCCCTTCTGGGGGCCTGGTTTTCCAGTTGGTATGTCGTTTCCATAGATACTGGGCATATAGCTCAAAGTCCACAGTCTGGCCCAAGACGGAGTCCTGCTTTCAAGATAGAGCCTGTTCTGTTTCCTTCTTCCTAGGTAACACTAATCTAGACTGAACCGTCTTATTTAGATGAAGAAACAGGTTTAGAAGATTTTGCCCGTGACTGAGGGCTTTTCTAACCTCCATTCAAGTTCTCTTTGCCCTCTTAGGAGAGCATTTGTTGTTTACTCGCCAAGTTGTATCCGACTCTTTTGCAGCCCTGTGGACTATAGCCCACCAGGCTCCTCTGTCCACCGGATTGCCCAGGAAAGAATACTGGAGTAGACTGCCATTTCCTTCTCCGGGGATCTCCCTGACCCAAGGCTCTAACTCCTGTCTTCTGCATTGAAAACCAGATTTATCAGTCCCATAAGTTTAGCGCTTTCCAGTGTACAGGCTGGTGCACAAGTCTGGGCTCACTGAGATCATTCCTTTGATGTGTATCTCGGCTCTCTGGCTCCAGTCTCCTGTGTGTTCCTATCCTGCGTCCCCTCAGGGTGCACCCACTGGAGGGGGTGGCTGAGGGCTCCAGGACCTTTGTCTCCATCCTGAGCTCCCTCAGGGCCTACCGCAGGGGGTGTCTGGAGTGGTTTGAAGGCTGCAGCATCCTTTGTTTACTGATCTGATGTGTGGGGCGGCATTTTTCTTTCACTTGGGTTAAGTGCCCAATGGAGATGAAAACACTTCCCTGTTGCTTCTCTAGGACTAAAGGCAAAATCGTGGCCTGATTGGAAAATCATTGTTAAAGAAGAATTTAAAGGATTATTTTGATTTTCTTTAACATGATGGCCCTTAATATTTACTTCCAGAAGACTAGTCGAATGCTTGTTTACTGGTTCTCCCAGAACTAGTTTTCTACCAAAACAACTGGTAGCGAGCCTTTTCCACTTAAACAGTTACCGTCTTACAGAATAAGTCCATTTAGAATGTAGTAAGTTCCCAACTATCACGTGAGGAATCTCATGCTAAGGTCTGGTTTACACTGTGGGAAAAAGAAGCAGCCAGAGGCACACTGTTTACCAAGGCTCTGGGTGCACAGGGTGAAGGGGCAAGATGACGCTTCTCCTTTTGTTCTGTCAGAAACCATAGCTGGATAATACCAGCTGCTGCCTGCAGCCCAAGGGTGGTGGAGGGGGCCCTGGGCCGGCAACTGTGACTCAGGAAGGAAGAGTGTCTAAGACTGCGGGGTCTCAGAGTTCCACTGGGGGAAGACTGAGTCATAGCAGATGGCTGCCCCCAAGTTTCCACATTTCCTGGGACGTGGTCAGGTTTGGCTTTGGAGAGGGCCTACTTGCACTCTTGCTTCAGACTGTGACTCTGGAGAACACTGACTTAATCTCCACCTTACTTCATTCTCGTTGGAAATGCCCACATATGTGCGTTTGCGTTTGTGTATTTGGTGTGTGTGTAGGGACTGAAGACGGAGCCCAGGAGGTGGTGAAGGAGATCTTAGAAGATGTGGTCACGTCTGCAGTTAAAGGTGAGAACCAAGCACCCAGCCTCTCCTCCTCCTTGCTCCTTCACACGAGTGCCCAGCCAGGTGTGTTAGTGGTAGAGTGCACCACCGCCACCACCTCCTGCACACTCATGGAAACCAAGAAGTCACTTGTGACTCGTGATGGGTTTTATTCTCCCTCGGGTTGGGTTCAGGATGCGCAGTCTGACAGAGTTAGAGTTGGGTGTGCCACTGGAGATGCAGAGGTCCATGCCCTGTAGAGCCAGGTTTCCCCAGGAGTGGGCGGGGGGCCCTGAGGCAGTGAAGTTTCCGGGCTAGACATCAATGTGTCCAGGGGACAGTCCCCATGTCAGCAGGTGTCACATGCACAGAGAAGCTCTGTTAGTTTTGTTTGACTTCATTCATAACTACCCCAGTTTTTGGTGTAGTTTCAGTGGAATTAACCTTGGATAGCTCCAAATGACTGTTAGATGATTTTTCCTTTTGTTTTACTCGAACTCTGAGGTCAGTGGTTATGTGCTGAACACTGAGCTTCGGGGTCAGTAAACCATTAATGGGTTGAGAAGTCAATAAATTAGTGGTTCGTAATCCGTGTTTTTAAATGGGAGACATAAAACAAAAATAGGTACAAACTGAATGTCTTGCGTGTAGTAGTGTTAAGCATTGTTCCATGAGACATGTTTCAATGATTTATCTTTGTGCACACATGTATACTGGGTCCTGACTTTTAAACTGTATCTCTTAATGAGTGAGCATCAAGGTCAAAGAGTATTGACCTTTGACCTTTTTACCCACTGCTCAAAACCCTGTTTTTTTGTTAATTTAAGGTACCACCAAGCTATAGTCATAGATTTTATTGTTGGTTTAACTCTTTGTAGAAGTGTCTTTAAAAATAAAGTAATTTGATTTCCTACTTTCAGATTTTTCTTTCCTGGGTCCAATATATGAGTATATGAAGTCCTCACATGGTGAACCTTGTCTGTCTTGCTCATACTGTATCTTCCAGCCCCTAGCCTAGAGTTTGGCCCATAGTAGGCACCTGATAAGTATTTGCTGAATATGCTTTAGAAACCATTTTTGAAGATGGTGCTACTGAGTTGTTTGGTGTTCCTTAAATATATTAATATAACGATCCACATGGTAAATTTCTCATAGAGGTCACCTGTTCTGCTAGTCATCAGATATGCTTATTTCATGAAATGATGGAATCCATTTAATTCTTTGTCTTTTCCTTTTCCACATGGCTGCCAGGAAGCTCAGACCTCCTTTTTTTTTCCTCCTACTGTGACTAAGGTTTTCTATCATAGCTATCAACCTCTTCATTTACGTGACTCTTGTTCTCTAACCCCTACATTAGTAACCCTTTCTGTGCATTTCTGTTTATCTGCTTCTAATTATCTTCAGAAGTAGGTAGGGGTGGACAGGGCTGCTACATTGCACATTTCTGGAGGTACCGTTGACCCAGACTATAGTATAAAGTGATCTGGGAGTGGGGCTGTGGGTAACAGACACATAAAGCCAGAAAGGGAAAAAGGAGTAGCTTGAAGGTTATGTGAATAACTTCTGGGACTTCTCTGGTTAAGACAACGTGCTCCTAATGCAGGAGGTACAGGTTCGATCCCTGGTCAGGGAGCTAAAATCCTACATGCCTGATGGCCAGAAAACCAAAACATAAAACAGACGTAATGTTGCAATGAATTCAATAAAGACTTTAAAAATGGTCCACACACACACACACACACAAAAAAAAACTTAAAAAAAACCAAAAACTTCTTCTTGGTGTCAGGCCATCTTTTAGGGTAAGTATTGACTCGATGATGACTTTTGCATTGTATTTTAAGAAGCAGCACAAAAGCATGGGCTGACGGAGCCCGAGAGGGTCCTGAGTGAACTGGAGTGCCAGGAACATGCCGCTCCCCCTGCAGCTGATGAAAACTCCCAGACCAACGGGATAGCGGACGACAGGCAGTCCTTGTCATCAGCAGATAACCTGGTGCGTTGGTGATCTTCTAGCAGACTCCTTTCGAGGTTTACTTCTTCTGTAAGATGCAGAGTTATATTTCTGTCAGAAGAAGCCAGTGAAAACCAGCAAGCCCTGTTCAGTTATTTAGTCACACCATCCTGGCCTGATATTCTGTATGTTCTTGGAACATGCTCGTTAATGCTGGTGGTATGTAATGTTGTTAAACCCTATTTATTCAGAACTTTTAAAAACTTAACATTTCTTGCCCTTTTTCTTTTCTCTCAAAATGGTATACATTGATTACAGAAAGAATAAGGGAAATACAGAGAAAGAAAAATAAGGAAGTAGAAGTCATCCATAATGTAACCCAGAGATAACATTTGTTAAGGTTTTACTTACACCATAGATTTTTCTCTCCCTCCCATGTTTGAACCACTTAAATGTAATAACATGATATGCATGCTGTTTTGTAACCCGCTTTTTAAATTTAAGGTACATTATGAACATCCTTTCAGGCACCCTTAAGTGTGTCTGCTACATTATTTTTTTAGATAGCTTTGTTGTTCTATTGAAAATGCTATATATAAACATTCAAAACAGGAAGAAATACGATCTGAACTTGCCTCCTGAACTCACTCAGTCTCTGCCTTTTCCCATGTGTCCCAACTGTTCAAATGATCACACACACACACAGGAGCCTTTTTATGTATTTCTTTTTCCTGTTCATCACCCTGTTTCATGGAATTTTAGTTATTGATAAACTAGATACCTGTTTATGTACTGTATGTTTATCTACTTTATGCATAAAAATAATAAGATTTTCTCTACAACTATTCCCTACTCCACCCCACCCTGACAGTTGCCCCTGTCTCAGTCTGTTTAGGCTGCATTAATAGAATACTGTATACTGGGTGCCTTATAAACAACAGAAATGTGTTTCTCACAGTTCTGGAGGCGAGGAAGTCCAAGGTCAAGATATTAACAGTTGCAGTGTCTGGTGAGAGCCTGTTTGTTTCCTGGTTCATGGACAGCCATCTTCTTACTCTGTCCTGGCAGAAGGGGCAAGGGAGCTCTCTGAGGCCTGTTTAATAAAGGCAGTAATCCCATCCGTGAAGGCTCCACCTCACTGCCAAAGGCCCCATCTCCAAATTCCATCACATTAGGGATTAGGTTTCAACATAAGAAATTCAGTGAGGGTCTCAGACATCCAGACTATAGCAGTCCCCTTGGGGTTCTGTCATCCCCATTAAGAAGGCGCTGGGGGGATGATCTGGGAGATTGGGATTAGTGTATATACACTGTTGATACATGTATAAAATTAGACAACAGTGAGAACCTGCTGTATAGCACGGTGCTCTGTGGGGACCTAAATGGGGAGGAAATCCAGGAAAGAAGGGATGTATGTATATGTATAGCTGAGCCACTTGGCTGTACAGTAGAAGCTAACACAACCCTGTAAAGCAACTATACTCCAATAAAAAAAATTGTTTTTAATGAATGCACGTATATAGGGATGTGTATAAATTCACACACGGTATCTGTGTCACATATTAGACTGCAACTTGCTTTGTTCCCTCAACACTTTTATGGACATCTTTTCACATCAGTAGTACTAATTTTTTAATGGCCATGTGAAATTCTGTCATGGATTACCATAATCTGTTTAACCAGTTCCCTATTAGGTTTTTGGATTATTTCAGTTTAATCACAGGAGACAGTTCTACAGTGAATATCCTTGTAGATAGATCTTTTTCTTTTGTGACCCCATGGACTGTAGCCCGCCAGGCTCCTCTGTCCCTGCGATTTCGCAGACAAGGATACTGGAGTGGATTGCCATTTCCTTCTCCAGGGGATCTTCCTGACCCAAGGATGGAATCCAGATCTCCTGCACTGGCAGGCAGGTTCTTTATTACTGAGTCACCTGCGAATCCCAACAGTATTCTTAGAAATATCTTCTTTACCCAAACTAATAAAATTATCTATATTCGTTTTGGGTTTTTTATGATTTAACCTTTGCTCATTTATCATTTTAAACCACTCACACCCACTTTTTGAAGGACTTGGAAGTTTTAGAATTGCTGTGACAACTCCCCCAGAAGCTCCTGTTTTGACATATTGTTTCCTCCCCCACATCCTTCACCTCCCCCAATGAGTAAATAATTTACATTTTCATGAGATAATTACATTTCTTATTTTTGAAAAGAGTCATCCTTTTGTTTGGACCCTTTGATTTTTCTCATCTTTGTTCTGATCTTAGGAGTCGGATGCTCAAGGACATCCAGTGGCCGCCAGGTTCTCCCACATTCTGCAGAAGGATGCCTTCCTGGTGTTTCGCTCCCTGTGCAAGCTGTCCATGAAACCCCTTGGCGAAGGCCCCCCAGATCCAAAGTGAGCTGACAGCAGTTCTTGGCCGTCTATAATCCTAATGATCCAGGAGGATCTTAGGGGCTCCAAGAAACCCCACTGCCTTGTCCCCTGGTTGGTGTAAATGCAGGAATTTACAGGACTGTTTTACAATGATTTCAGGCTCATGAAGGTCCCACAGTCCTCTCATCATAGATTATGTGCCCACGAACCAAGATTATTGGGCCCAATTTTTCTTTCCTTGGTTTATATACTAAAAAACAATCGTTCAGTTGAATATTCACCCTCTTTCTCCTGACTGATGAATTTAATCATCTGAAGGTCAGAGTCCCCCACCTGGATGCATAGAGAACCTCAGTTTCTTGCCTTGAATGGAAACTTCTGTTTTCATGGGTACAGATTTATGCCCCAGATTCAACCCAGAGAAGCCAGACCTTTAGAGTGAAGGATATACCACAAGGAAGATGGTGCTGTGGGGTGTCAAAGCAGAAGTTTTGGAGCCATGGGGAGCTGCTGGCTCACATGAGACCAACTTCATGCCCGTAGGAGCTACTGAACCTCATCTGGAAAATGGGAATATGGAAAATCAACTCACAGGATCGTTTACCTGAAATGATAGAATTGACATCCCGAGCACAGGGCCCAGTAGTTCACAATAGTTTATAGTCACTGTTACTGTCATTATTACTGGTTGCTAATTACAGTTCTCTTCTGTTGAGAATATGATGACCATTAGGGAAAAGACTCAGGAAGGTTTCCCTTTCTTTCCATCCCGTGGGCAGGGATGGGAGCCTGAGGCAGGTAGATGAAGAGCCCTGTTCTCGTTGTCTCTAAACACAGAGCAGGACAGACAGTTCAGTCTCACATGATGGATGTGAAGTAATTGGTTCTGTTAGATTCGTTGCAGAACCAGCTTTCCAGAATCGGTTTGTACTTATTTTGCTCCTGCTGTATTTTCTGCTTTATGAGTGGGAGAAAGAGACAACAGTTGGCAGCTCTTGTTCTCCCAGGGCCTGCGGGTTCTGAGAACCTGCCTCATGCCAGCTGCCCTCCCTCTCTTGACATTTTAGGTGCTGTTGCTGATTCTTGAGTCCCCGGCTTCTCAGAAAATCCTCTCACTGATAGAGGAGTGAGACCTTCTTAAACATCCTTTCTGAAATGTTACCTCTCAGCGCTACCCTTGTTCTCTGTCTCCTCTGCCAGGTCCCACGAGCTGCGTTCCAAGGTGGTCTCCCTGCAGCTCCTCCTGTCCGTGTTGCAGAACGCCGGCCCGGTCTTCAGGACTCATGAGATGTTCATCACCGCGATCAAGCAGTACCTCTGCGTGGCGTTGTCCAAGAACGGCGTCTCCTCAGTGCCTGATGTCTTTGAGCTCTCTCTCGCTATTTTTCTCACTCTTCTTTCAAACTTTAAAATGCATCTGAAGATGCAAATAGAGGTATGGACTCCAGTTGACTGCTTTGGGGTTTGTTTTGAAGTTTGATGACGCTTTTATATGATGTGTTAAATATTGGTGGGAGTTACACAGTCTATGTGCTGGCACCCCTAAGAACTTTTTGAGCAAGAGAATTCCTTTTCATAAAAAGTTACTGCCCCCAAATCTTGTATATGTGTGCTTACTCAGTCGTGTCTGACTTTTCATGACCCCATGGACTGTAGCCCTCCAGGCTCATTTTTCCATGGAATTTTCCAGGCAAGAATACTGGAGTGGGTTGCCATTTTCCTTCTCCAGAGGAACTGCCCAACCCAGTGATCAAACCCACATTTCTTGCATTGACAGGCAGATTCTTTACCACTGCACGACCTGGGAAGCCCCAAATCTTGTATACCTTTCATTTTAACCAAAGGTTTAAATTGTGTAGTCTTTTGTTGGGCTCAGTCCCCCAGACATGTTTGTTTAGCCTATAAATTGTTTGAAATAACTTGAATTAGTATCCAGACGGAGAAGTCAGGGACTTCCCTGGTGATTCAGTGGCTAAGACTCTGAGCTCCCAATGCAGGGGGCCTGGGTTCCATCCCTGGTCAGGGAACTAGATCCCATGTGCCGTAACTAGGAGTTCGAATGCTGCAACGAAAGATCCCAAGTGCCACAACTAAGTAAGACCTGAAGTAGCCAAAGAAATACACATTTTTTTAAAAATCGGGAAATGCGATTTTCCATATAAATCCATATTTCTGATTTCCTCTCAAAACCCCACAACTCCAATTCTGCCTTTCCACGTGGCAATTCTTGGCTTTTTCTCTGGAGCAACTGTGTACTCTGATGGGGCTGTATTCACTGTGGTCCTGCCCTCCTCACTCTCCCACACACACCCAGGCTCCTGTGCTCGGCAACCACCTGCACGCACACACACAGCAGCCACCTAAACACAGACATACACAGACACAGACACACCTACACACACACCCACACACCCACACACACACACGCCTGGCCTCCCTCCCTGCTTTACTCATAGACTCAGCCTGCTCGTAAAGGCTTCAGGGGTTTTGAGCCCTAATTTAAGCTATTAATTACTGTCCTCCTTTATCTTCTTCTTGTCATATAGGTCTTTTTCAAAGAGATTTTCCTGAACATTTTAGAAACGTCAACAAGCTCTTTCGAGCACAGGTGGATGGTCATTCAGACCCTGACAAGGATCTGCGCAGGTACTTTCTCCCGGATTGGGGCTCATCCTTTTGACTTACCCAGAAACACTTCTGAGGCTTTCATTCTCCACAGTCCAGATGAAGATCTTGATCCCCTCCTTTTAACGTTGTAATGAAGTGCTGAGGAAATCATTCCCTTAAAGGCTGCTACTCACCTAATGACCAGACTGTTTTGCCCGGGACTTTCTGACTATAGCATGGCAAATCTCATGTCCTGGGAAACCTCCTAATCCTGAAAAACTAGGACACTTGTCACTGTATCTACAAGCTGAACATGGTTTATAAGTCAGAGAGTCCCAGGTATGAGTGTCCTAACTCCTGATTGGGTGCTAAAGTAAATTTGCATTTCCCTTTACACCACCCAATTGTGTGACAATAAACTGAGCATCTATTTGTCATCACAGTAACCTCATCAGAGTTATACGGCTTTAAGAGTTGGATGAGGCAGTTGTTCTCCCTTTTTGACGAGGAAAGTAAGCTGTGAGAGTTTGAGTGAGCGGCCTGAGATTTCAGTGAGTGCCAGGGCAGGCCTGGGAGGAGAGCCTCCTGCATTTCTAGTCCTTCCGTCACACACTTCCTGAGTGAGGCGTGTCCAGCCTGAGTTACTAATTCACTGGGAAAACTTTGTTTGACCAAGGACTCTCGTTTAATAAGGAAACACACGTGTTCTCTGTGTTCACTAAGAATCTCTAACATCCGTGTGTTATTTTCCAAGATGCCCAGTGTGTTGTAGACATTTACGTCAACTACGACTGTGATTTAAATGCTGCTAACATTTTTGAGCGCCTCGTAAACGATTTATCGAAAATCGCTCAGGGAAGAAGTGGACACGAGCTGGGAATGACACCTCTGCAGGTAAAACCACTGAGAACATTTATGTTCACAGTTCATTCATTTCAGTAAACATTTGTCGAGCCACTGTGTGCCAGGCACTGTCCTTGGTGCTGGGGACACAGCAGTGAACAGAACACAGACAGGCACATCCAGGTGCAAAATTGCTGTGGTCCTGACACTTAAAAGCAGGCAGTGAAGAAGCCAGCTGCAGGAAGAATAAAGCAGGGACGCTAGAGAAGGGGTGTTGGAGGTGAGGGTGGGGCCGTCAGGGTCATCTCCCTCAGAAAGTGAGACTTGAGCTGAGACCTGGAGGAAGCGTGTTCACTCTGTCACCTTTTCTTAGATCGTGTGAACACAGGATCCCAGGCTAGAGTAAAGGCAAAGGAGATTGCTTCTTACTAGATTCCCTCCCTACAAAGATGATAGGGTTCTTAACCTGAGGTCTCTGAAGAAATTGGTTGCAAGGTCTGTGAGCCACCTGTAATTACACGTAGAGTTTTGGTGCATGGGGGCATTTTTCTTCAACAAAGGTCTAAAGTTGTCATTAGATGGCCCAGGGAGAGCCAAACCATCTTAGATGCTATTTTGAGTCTAAAATGTTTGCAGTTTTTAAAAGATGACCTGCAACTCACATTCACATTCAGCTTTTTAGTTGAGAAGTGCTACTTTTTTTTTTTTTTTAATATTTATTTATCTATTTGCACCAGGTCTTTACTTGCAGCATGCAGACTCTTTAGTTGTGGCATGTGGGATCTAGTTCCCTGACCAGGGATCGAACCCAGGTCCCCTGCACTGGGAGCATGGAGTCTTAGCCACTGGCCCACCAGGGAAGTCCCGAGAAGTGCTACTTAAAAAAAAAAAAAGTATTTACCTGCAGAGTAAGCCTTAAGATGGAATGCTTTTGTGTGTGTTCAGGGGATGATGGTGTCCACAGTCATTTATCTGCTGCATAAAATTCTTTTCTCTTTTTTCAGGGTCACTAGTTAAGACTCTCCCTTTTTTTTAAAAAAAAAAATGTGTTTTAAATGTTTGGTTGGTTGTTTTTTGTTTTGTTAATTTATATAAGCAATGAATGAGAATTTCACTTTAAAAATCCAAATAATACTCTTCACTTTAGTAAAGTACACATCCCATATTTTTGCAGATAGGGAGTTTGTAATGAACACCTTTAAAGACGATCATGGTTTTTGCAGTGAGCCCTCAATGTTTACGTCACGGGTTCCCTCTTCTTGGGTCAGTAACTCTAAACGTCAGTGATTATCTTGTATTGTCACAGGATTCCCAGAGCCCTCCAGACGTCTGCACTTAGTTTATCTGCCGAGTCTCTGTACTTGTCACCTTTGTCCTTTAGGAGCTCAGTCTCAGGAAGAAAGGCCTGGAGTGCCTCGTGTCCATCCTCAAGTGCATGGTGGAGTGGAGCAAAGACCTGTATGTGAATCCCAATCATCAGACCAGCCTGGGTGAGAGACCCCCCAGTGCACACACACACACCTCCCACCCGCCACCATCTGCCAATCACAATAGGCTGCCCACAACTTTTGGAAAAAGCTATCCTGATACAGTTGTCTTGCTAAGTTGCTGCTAAGTCAGTTCAGTCGTGTCCAACTCTGTGCGACCCCATAGACGGCAGCCCATCCGGCTCCCCCGTCCCTGAGATTCTTCAGGCAAGAACACTGGAGTGGGTTGCGATTTCCTTCTCCAATGCATGAAAGTGAAAAGTGAAAGTGAAGTCGCTCAGTCGCGTCCAACTCTTAGCGACGCCATGGACTGCAGCCTACCAGACTCCTCCGTCCATGGGATTTTCCAGGCAAAAGTACCAGAGTGGGTTGCCCATACTTGTCTTAGAATTAGCAAAATACTTTAGTTTGGGAAATACCTGAAGTGTTTTAAAGGTTCTGCTTTTTAATCCATCTGAAACTTGGGTGGGGGTTGGGTGGAGATAGTGTGAATTGTGCTGTAACTTCATTTTTCCAGAAAACCATTTATTACAACTTTTTTTAGTAGTCTTTTTTCCCCTCACTGATTTGAAGTACCACCTTGATGGTGTAGCACACCTCCCTGTGTGCATAACTGTTTCTGAATTTGCTGTTCTGTTGATTTGTCTGTTCCTCCGCCAATCCCGTGCTTTTCGGATGCCTAGAGTTCTGCAGTGAGTTCCAGGGCCTGCGAGGACAGGCTCTGTGTCTTGTGCATCTTGCACTTTTATTCTTTCACGTGAATTTTAGGGTTAGCTTATTTTCCACAAGCAAGTTGTTAAGTAAAGTAACCGCGATATTGAGGTTTTCATGAACCTTACAGTACAAAGCTTATTGTTACAGGCCTGGGAAAGGGAACCGTACAGCCACACCTCAGCTCAGCCTCGCCTGCGTCCCATCTGCTCACTTGGTTGCCTTTGCTTTTACGTCGTCGCAGGTCAGGAGCGGCCTGTGGACCAGGAGATGGGGGACCTGGCGAGGCGGAGCAGCGTGACGTCCATGGAGTCCACCGTGTCCTCGGGGACGCAGACAACCGTCCAGGACGACCCGGAGCAGTTTGAGGTCATCAAGCAACAGAAGGAGATGATTGAACACGGCATCGAGCTGTGAGTGTGGCTGTTGGCTGGCTGAGTCTCTTGGGAACCTGGCTTTGACTCCTGAAGATGAAACGCCTGTTACAGATGACCGGGGCTGGCGCTTATGGTCAGGCCCGATCAAGTCGCGCTGAGTGCGCGTGTGAGTGTGTAAGAGAGAAATCTAATAGCTTTGTGTGGTTGATGCCTGGTCTTTTTTTCCTTTCTTCCTAATTTAAAAAATTTAACTAGTTTAGAAAATGCAGAAAAGTATAAAGCAAGAATGTTAAAATCACTCATAAAATTACTACCTAGAGGAACTTTCCATTGGTAACTATTGTACTTCAGCATACAAAAAACTTAATTTTTGCCATATTTGTGTTACCTACTTTTTTTTTTTTTCTGAACCATTTGAAAGTAATTTGTAGCCATCACATTACTTAAGCTCTACATGGCTGAAAAATAAGGACCTTCTCCCATATAATCACATCATCATTATAGAATCATGAGTAAACATGATTTCTTTCATCTTTCATACACAGAAATGCATACATTCTCACATGCTGTCCAACTTTTGAATGGTAAGTCAATTTTGTAAACTCAATTCATTTTAAAAATTGATGTTACAGTACTCATTTATTGGATTGGCCTAAAAGTTCACATGCATTTTTCTGTAACATCTGATGGAAAAACCCAAACGGAATTTTTAGCCAACCCCCAGTGTGATTATTTCTATTCTCACCATCCCTTGCATCCCCTCAGTGTATTCTCCCACAGCAGCTAAAGGAATCTTTTAAAAACTCACATCAGTCTTACCACTCCCCTGCCTGCACTCACTCCAGGTTTCCCATTTCCTCCCCACAGCCCTATCCAGCCTCCAGCCTCCCTCTCTGATCTCTTCCAGTAGTCCTGGATCTTATATGAGTTTCAGTCCCTTGAACATCTCAAGCATTTGGCACCATTGCACCTTCTGCTTGGAATATTCTTGGGTCTTTTTCAACTTTCAGGCTTGACAAAGCATCTCTTCCTCAAGGAGGCCCCCAGTAACCGCACTCTCTGGACAGGTCCAAGGTCACCTCTGTCCCCGCACAGCCTTTCTTCACAGCTTTTGCCACAGTTTGTGTTTCTGTGCTTCTTTCAGTCCCAGTGCATGGCGTGGTGAATAACAAGTTGAATTTATATAGCGGTTATATTTGCCTGCCTTTAACAGGAATTACAGAAGTAACTACTCAAGTGCCGTTGAAGGAAATCCCAGAGTACAGAGTCTAGACTGTTACAGTGGCTCTATGGATGTCAGAAATCCGGCTTCTTTTATCTTTCTGCTTCACCATCCTGAATACAATTTTCGTTTTCACCGTTGCCTCATGGTTTAAGATGACTGCTGGAGCTCTGGTCATCACACATGTATTGTGGGGAAGAAGGGGGAAAAGCAAAAGACGTATATCCCCTGCCCCCCTCAGCCAGGTCAGCTTTGTTTCAGGATTCTTCCTAGAAGTACCCACACCAGATCTCATCTCTCACCGGCCAGAACTTTATCACATTGCCATACTTTGTCTAAGGGAGGCAGGGAAGTGTGTTTTTTATCCCAGATAGTTGTGTGCCCAGCTAAACAACTAGGTCTTATTAGTGTTGGAGAAGAAGAAAATGGCTTTTGGGTGACAACCAGCAGAGTCTGTTAGAGCTAGGTCAGAAATTAAAGGTGGAATTGAGAAAAGCTACCAGGACACACAAGACTTTCCGAGCTGATGTGGGATGACTTGTTCATGGTGTTACTGTAATTTGCCTCAAAAGCCAGCTATTTCCATCCCCCGGAGTTTGGAATCAGCAATCTGTGTCCCGTCTCTTGAAACAGATTTAACAAGAAACCCAAGAGAGGGATCCAATATCTCCAGGAGCAGGGCATGCTGGGAACATCGGTGGAAGACATTGCCCAATTCCTGCACCAGGAGGAGCGTCTGGATTCTGTAAGATGGGGAGCTGGGCACATACTTGTGGGTTCTTCTGTGTGGCTCTGAGACCTTACTGGCTTTCACCTAGAGACTGGCTGACCCCTGAGTGCAGTGCCATTGTCTGCACTCCTGTTTATGGTAGTCCTGTTTATCCCTTGGGCTAGTGTTGCAAGAAGTTCTTTACAGGGAATAAACCAGCCTTCTGACAGGTGGTTGTTTATTTGGGGAGAGGTTGTAGGAGCTAAGTGTCCCTTGACTGCCAGAAATTGTTCTTTCGGGTGCTCATCTGCAGCTCAACTCCCTGTTGAGTGTGTCTTATCATTCCTCCATTTTTCAGTGCCTTTCTTCATGGCAGGGCCAGCTGAACCTGGGGTGGTTTGGCGGTTGGCCAGGCTTAGGGAGTGACCCAGCTTTTCTCGCGGCCCAGCCCATCCTAGGTATTGAGAGCTGGGACAGTATTCCTGCCTTGTTTAACTGAAGTGTCTTTCTCTGGGTGTTCATATTTGATAGTTTTTAGTTGTGAGTGAGTGTGTATGTTTCAGACCCAAGTAGGTGATTTTCTGGGGGAAAGCATGAAGTTCAACAAGGAGGTGATGTATGCCTATGTGGACCAACTCGACTTCTGTGAAAAAGAGTTTGTCTCAGCCCTACGGACATTTCTAGAAGGTTTCCGCCTACCTGGAGAAGCTCAGAAGATTGATCGGCTAATGGAGAAGTTTGCTGCAAGATACATAGAGTGCAACCAGGGGTGAGCACCGTGTTTAAGTCTCTTCCACCATGTTTTTGCCGTCCTCAGAGCATCAGTCTTCCTGTGGTTGGGGGTTCAGTTTAATCTTTTTAAATCTGTGCCCAGCCACTAAGGTTTCTGTTCACTCTGCACCAGCAGGCACTGTGCTGAGGGATTATCTCATGCAAGAGCGCCTATTCTTTAATGTCTACAACATTTGATACATTTATATATTGTATTATGGCTTCCCTGATGGCTTAGATGGCAAAGAATTTGCCTGCAATTAGGAGACCCAGGTTCGATCCCTGGGTGGGGAAGATCCCATGGAGAAGGGAATGGTTACCCTCTCCAGTAGTCTTGCCTGAAAAATTCCAGGGACAGAGGAGCCTGGCAGGCTGTCCATGGGGTCACAAAGAGTCAGACACAACTAAATGACTAACATAACAGGGTTGCCATGGTGGTGATAATTAGCCTCTCTGTCATCTCATATTAACTATTTCTTTTTAGCTTTTGGGAGAATTAAGATCTAGAAGAGAAGGCAATGGCACCCCACTCCAGTACTTTTTTTTTTTTTTAACTAAACCATGTTTCTAAGAGTTTCATCTAAGGAAATAATTACCCATGTGTCCAAATAGGTGTTTGAAAGGTCATGCATCGAAATTTTAGTTGTTCTAGGGAGAGATTAGATGAAGGACAGCCTAGATTGTCCCATCAATGAGAGACTGATCTTTAAAAAACAAAGTGTGGTGTACCACTCCTTCAGAGAAGGCAGTGGCACCCCACTCCAGTACTCTTGCCTGGAAAATCCCATGGACAGAGGAGCCTGGTAGGCTGCGGTCCATGGGGTCTCTATGAGTCGGGCATAACTGAGCGACTTCACTTTCACTTTTCACTTCCCTGCATTGGAGAAGGAAATGGCAACCCACTCCAGTGTTCTTGCCTGGAGAATCCCAGGGACGGGGGAGCTTGGTGGGCTTCCGTCTGTGGGGTCCCACAGAGTCAGACACAGCTGAAGCGACTTAGCAGCAGCAGCAGCAGCGTTGCTTTAGTAATATGAAACATTGTAGCATATAAAAAAGTGAGTTTCTTTTCTTTGGTTCACATCTCTTCTGGTCTTTTTTTGTTTGTTTTTAAATTTAATTAATTTATTATTTACTTATTTTTTCTAAACTAAGTTTTTCTAGACTCTGGGTCATTAGTTATCATTAAGTGGCGATGAAAGCATCTGGGGAGCACTCGGCCTGCTTTGCACGAAGCGTGTCTCCCTGAGCCCTGTTGCCGCCGTCCAGCCTTGTCTCTGTCCGTGTTCTCACATCTGAAATCTTTTTTGTTTTTTAGGCAAACTCTGTTTGCTAGTGCTGACACTGCGTATGTCCTAGCATATTCAATTATTATGCTAACTACAGACTTGCACAGCCCTCAGGTAACATATTTTAATGACTTAAATACTACAGTAGCTAAATAAATAACTATTTGGGCCACTGGATGTCTCCTAAGTGGATTCTTCATTTTTTTTTAATTTCAGGTAAAAAATAAAATGACAAAAGAGCAGTATATTAAAATGAACCGGGGTATCAATGATAGTAAAGATCTACCTGAAGAGTATCTCTCAAGCATCTATGAAGAGATAGAAGGCAAGAAAATTGCGATGAAAGAAACAAAAGAACACACAATTGCCACCAAATCTACTAAGCAGAGTAAGGTCTAATGGCAAATTATTTCTCAGTCCCAATGTTCAGGTGTATCAGAATGCATGATTAAGTTCCCTGGTGACAGATTTCATTTGCATATCTCGCTATCTGAATAAGAAATGTGATTAAATTAGTTATTATGATTACATTGACACTCTCACAGTATCACTTAACTTCTTACTAGATTTGTAATTAGTTACAAGAGGCAATTTAAAATAATCTGAGAGCTAAATTACTCCCAAAAAATGTTTCTTAAAACTTTGCTGTAATACCAGGGGTGATTGCATCAACCCTGATTAGAATTCTCCTACTTAAGACCCCTGCGAGGCTGTCAGTCTCATTGGTGAGGCAGCAGCGTGTCCGATTTAGAGCACAGGCTCTGTAGCCACACGTCTGAATTCAGGTCCCAGCTCTACTGCCTGTTAGCTCTGTGGCCCTGGGCAAGTTACTTACTGTTTCTGGGCCTCATTTCCCACCAGTGAAATGGCAGTAATACTTGCTACAGACTCAGGAAGTGGTCCTTGTGAGGAGGATTTGTGAGTTAATTGTTGTAAATCTTTTGAAACAGAGCCCGGCACATAGCAAGCACTCGGCGAGTATTAGCTGCTGTTATTTCTTTGTAGGTGTCGCTAGTGAAAAGCAACGACGGCTACTGTATAACTTGGAAATGGAGCAAATGGCGAAAACAGCCAAAGCTCTGATGGAGGCCGTGAGCCATGCCAAAGCCCCGTTTACGAGTGCCACTCACTTGGACCATGTCCGGCCAATGTTCAAAGTGAGTATACAGAGAAGTTAAGACACGGCTGAACCTGATTCTAGAGTTGATCAGCCAGAAGCTCACCAGCGAGTTTATAATGGTGAAGAGATTGGGGAGGGGAAAGGCCACATCTGGTGTTTCTTTCTGACTAGTAACTACAGCGAGTCCTTCCTGGAAGCCCCGTGGTGTTGCTGGGGATACGTCAGCACAGGCTCAACAGTCAGAGCATCTAGTTTAAGCCCTGCCTTTGCCACTTTGTTGCTCTGGAACTGGGATCAGGTTATTCAGCCTCTCTCTGTTCATCATCTGTGAAATGGGTCCTGCAGGGCTGCTGGGGGGATTGAATGAATGAATTATTCAGGCAAAAGAGACAGCTTTATTGTGATATCTCATCTCAGTGGCCTCAGGGTTAGCCTATAAGAAGACATGAGGTAGAATAAAAGCCATATCCTTGGGACTTCCCTGGTGATCCAGAGATGGAGGCTCCATGCTGCCACTGCAGGGGGCACAGGTTCAGTCCCCCGTGGGGGAGCTGAGGCCCCACTTGCCAGTTGGTGCAGCCAAAAAAACAAAGAAACAATATCCTAAGTTCTCTGTTTTTTAAATGTCTAGAAAAGGTACATGTTCTAAATATATAGCACTCACGTTTTCTCTTAAGTTTTTAAAGTAACTGCTGATATCCTGTTGATCACTTCTAGATATTTGTGTGCTTTTATTTTCAGGGAATTCACAAGAAGGTTGGAGGAAAAGTAAACTCTTAAGTAATCTGAATTAGGAAGCTTTCAATAAGCTAAGTTGATAGAACCTAAGTTGCTTATAGATTTTACTTTGCATGCCAACCTCTGATTGGCAATAGGTGCCTGTGCACCGTGTAAAGGATTCTCCAGCCCCGATTAGACTAAGCAGGGAGTGGGGTCTCTGATGGACTCGTGCTGTCTGCCATGAGTACAGTAGACGTGGTGGTGGCCCAGTAGCCACGTACGTGCCAGCCTTCCTTTAGAACTGTGCGTTTAGTAAATGGCATGCTGTAGTGATGACTCTGACCCTGGTTTAGGAGGAATTTTTATTTCGTGTTGTGAATGAATCAGAATAGCTGTGAACTTGACATCCTGGCTGTGCTTGTAACTAACAGTGTGGCCTCTAAGTGCTCTTCCACACTGAGATTCCAGACGTTTTCCAAACCTTCCTCCCTTGGTAGCTGGTGTGGACGCCGCTGTTGGCAGCCTACAGCATCGGACTGCAGAACTGTGACGACACTGAGGTGGCCTCGCTGTGCTTGGAAGGCATCCGGTGTGCGATCCGGATTGCCTGCATCTTTGGAATGCAGGTGGGTGTACGTTCTCACAGCTCCAGAGAAACTGGTGGGCTGTGTTCTTCAGGATTTGGCAAAATTTAGAAACGATCAGATATTTCCAATTAGCTGAAAACTTCTCAGCAGACACCTTACTCATGCCCACTGAGAGGAAGACGACAGATTTGTGCTGGCAACAGCCTGACTGGGGGAAGAATTGGCAATTTGGATTAAAAACCATTTTTGAAGGTAGGTGGGTGTCCAGGCTACTCAATTGGACTTGACAAAACAGCCTTCCTATCCATCTGGCTAGGTGCCTGGTGCTGGAAATAGTGTTTTCCTTTTAAAACCAGCTTATTATTTTAATTTCCCTTATTTCCAGGTCTTCTCTGGGGGAAATAAGTAGTTCAGTGGAAAATGAATGTGTCTGTAAATCTTTTGGGTCTTGAAAAATTCAAGCAAGTAAGCAAAATACAATTCTAAACTCTTATGAACTCAGGAAGTTGTCAGTTTCATATATCCTAAATCACTAAGAGTTTGTACCCCTCTATTTGGAAAACCTCAGTCTTCTGTTCCCATGTATCTTACAGATAGACATTTTCTTTTGTACCAAGACCCCAGGCTTGGACTGCAGACAGTCTGGGTTTCACACCTCACCTCTGCTGCTTCTCTAGCCTAACGTTGGTCTAGCCACCTCCTCCCTGAGTCACCCTTTATTTCCTCATTTGCAAACTTGAGATAATAGACCAACCTGTAGGACTGTTGCGGAAATCAGTGTTTACCTGACAGCCTTAGCATTCAGCAGATTGCTCCGCCGCTCCCTCAGAAGGGAGGTCAGTGGCAGAGGAGAGGCTAGTCCTCAAACGTGCAATGAGGTATTTGGGTAGCGGGAGGACAGAGGCATGGAGTACCTGGTGTGGCTCGGGTGTGTTAATGTGCGTACAACCTGTCCCCACGTGTGCGGGAGGCAGCAGAGAAACCAGTGCTCAGTCCCTTCGATGCGAGACCCATCTCACCCAGGCCAGGATCTCAGCGTCACCTCTCTGCCTCCCTTGCAGCTGGAACGAGATGCCTATGTCCAGGCCCTTGCGCGCTTCTCCCTGCTGACGGCCAGCTCCAGCATCACGGAGATGAAGCAGAAGAACATTGACACCATAAAGACGCTCATCACCGTGGCTCACACTGACGGCAACTACCTCGGGAATTCCTGGCACGAGGTGAGCGTCTCTGAAAGCCCCATGGTTGCCTTTTCTCAGTGAGGATGAGCCCCGGCTTTCCTTCCATTCAGAGTCCGTCTCTCTTGGGTCAACTCTGTTTCTCTGCAGTCAAGCCTCGCTTTAACTCTGGGTTTTGTCTTACTCCCTGTGTCCCTCATGTATCAGAAAGTCAGCCTCCCTGGGGCTGCAGCGAGGGAAACGCCTCAGGTCCGCCACCTCACCAGGTGCCCCCAACCCCATCGCCAGTGTCCATGCGGAGCGGACCTCTGTTGTAGCCGCCTTCTTCCCACAAGGCCTTGCACCCCTCCTGAGAGCTCTTACTGCAGGGAGTGGATTTAAAACGAAGTCCAAAGCCCAGTTTCTCTCCCACATGTAGCAAAAAGGACGTGGTCAGCATCTAACGTGAGCCATGAAGATTGCCAACAGGTTCACTTCTTTTTTTAAACCATGTTCTAAGAGTTTCATCTAAGGAAATAATTACCCATGTGTCCAGACAGGTGTTCGAAAGGTCATGCATCGAAATTTTAGTTGTTCTAGGGAGAGATTAGATGAAGGACAGCCTAGATTGTCCCATCAATGAGAGACTGATCTTTAAAAAACAAAGTGTGGTGTACCACTCCTTCAGAGAAGGCAGTGGCACCCCACTCCAGTACTCCTGCCTGGAAAATCCCATGGATGGAGGAGCCTGGTGGGCTGCAGTCCATGGGGTCGCTATGAGTCGGGCATGACTGAGGAACTTCACTGTCACTTTTCACTTCCCTGCATTGGAGAAGGAAATGGCAACCCACTCCAGTGTTCTTGCCTGGAGAATCCCAGGGACGGGGGAGCCTGGTGGGCTTCTGTCTGTGGGGTCCCACAGAGTCGGACACGACTGAAGCAACTTAGCAGCAGCAGCAGCAGTACCACTCCTTAGGTTATATGGACATTTAAAATGAAGTTGCTCAGGGGACTGCCCTGGCATCCAGTGGCTAGGACTTTGCCTTCCAATGCAGGGGGTGCAGGTTTGACCCATGCTCAGGGAGCCAAGATCCCACGTGCCTCTTGGCCAAAAAACAAAATATAAAGCAGAAGCAATATTGTGACAATTCAATAAAGACTTTAAAAACCGTCCACATCAGAAAAAAATATTTAAAAGAAAAAAAGATAATGTTTCTGAAAGGAGAGACAGCCAGCATTACATGTTCCCTGATGGATGCACACGATGCCACTTAAGAAATGTTTTTGCCTAAAACTCCAGCCTGAGTCAGTTCAAGCCTCCACTGCTTATTTGAAGGAAATGTAGGGGATGGAGGAGCGCGGTAAGTGGCATCGTGAGAACACAGCCTGCGAACTGTGGGATACGTCAGACTCTCAGCAAATGACCAGGTTTCTTCAACAAATAAATTGGAAGAAAAATAGTAGAGGGGTGAGGAAGAGAAGGAAACATATAGAGAGAAGTCTCTTTCTGTAAAGAAACTTCAGAGAAAAACCGATAAAGATGCTACTGAAGATGGTCTTTAATACTTTGATCACAATGTATTAAAAAATCACTGTATAAGCATGGTGCGGCATCACCCTTCATGCCAGGCATACACAGAAAATGAGACTAGGAAAGATAAACGAGCATGTTAGCATCCTCTCTGTGTGATAGAATTATGGATTTATTTTCTCTTTTTCCTTCAGTTGTATTTTCTTTTTTTTTTTTAATTTTATTTTTAAACTTTACAATATTGTATTAGTTTTGCCAAATATCAAAATGAATCCGCCACAGGTATACATGTGTTCCCCATCCTGAACCCTCCTCCCTCCTCCCTCCCCATAACATCCCTCTGGGTCGTCCCAGTGCACCAGCCCCAAGCATCCAGTATCGTGCATCGAACCTGGATTGGCGACTTGTTCCATATATGATATTATACATATTTCAGTGCCATTCTCCCAAATCATTCCACCCTCTCCCTCTCCCACAGAGTCCAAAAGACTGTTCTATACATCAGTGTCTCTTTTGCTGTCTCGTATACAGGGTTATTGTTACTATCTTTCTAAATTCCATATATATGCGTTAGTATACTGTACTGGCGTTTTTCTTTCTGGCTTACTTCACTCTGTATAATAGGCTCCAGTTTCATCCACCTCATTAGAACTGATTCAAATGTATTCTCTTTAATGGCTGAGTAATACTCCATTGTGTATATGTACCACAGCTTTCTTATCCATTCATCTGTTGATGGACATCTAGGTTGCTTCCATGTCCTGTCTATTATAAACAGTGCTGCGATGAACATTGGGGTACACGTGTCTCTTTCCCTTCTGGTTTCCTCAGTGTGTATGCCCAGCAGTGGGATTGCTTTAAAAAACTGGCAATAGAACTGCCTTATGACCCAGTTGTACTTTCTAATTTCTCTACCGCCTGAAGGTATTACTTTTTGTTTTAGAGGGAAAACTAAGAATAGAGGCTCGGGTGTAGAGAGTGGTGGGGCTGTGATGACCTGGAAAGGAAATTGCTGGCAGCCTCCTGCCGCCACAGGGATCACACAGTTCAGGGGGAGGGCCCGGGGCTAGACAGCTGGTCGGGGTGTCCGCCTCTCTGCCTGTGTGACATGACAAGTTACTTAGTCTTTGAGCCTCATCTTCCTCCTCTGTGCAACCTTCAGAGGGTTGTTGTGAGAAGGAAAGGAATTAACATGTGGAAAATGGATTAGAACTGAATTTGGCAAGAAGAGAAGGAAATGGCCGCCCAGTCCAGTATTCTTGACTGGAGAAGCCCATGGACAGAGGAGCCTGGTGGGCTACAGTCCATAGGGTCGCAGAGAGTCAGTCATGACTGAAGTGACTTAGCACGTACGAGAGCTTAGTAGCTCTTAGCTGTTAGTCACCATCATCATCGCGGCACATACCTTGGTCGTTTTTCACCCCATTGTTCCTTTCTCTGTCACCACTCGGAAGTATTCCATATTAGTAAACATGGGAGGGGTAGGTTGTCATTGTTTTCAGTTATGTGCTTTATTAATAAATTATTTCCTGTTTCCTGAGGAATCAGTGTACCCTAATGAATCAGTAGATAGCTGCTGTCTCCCCTAGAACTTTCTTTTTCTTTTAACTAAGAGATACGTTAATGTGGGGCCCCTGCCAGTTGCCAAGCGTACAGCGGCATCTGGAGATGTTAATGAATCAGCGAAAAAGAGCCATCACTGATTTGATGGTCAGACACTCTGAGAAGTCAGGTTGGAGTCAGTAAGTCCTTGGCCACAGGTGTTACATACATATCCCAGCTTCTGGAAAAGGGAGGTCATTAGCAGTTTACTAGTAATAATTTAATAGTATGACATGTGGACTCTCTGAGGTGGATTCAAGTGCCTGTCTTAGTCAAGGGGAAGGCATTTTCTAAGTGAAAATCCTCAGCAGTGCTCCGTGATGTCGTGGAGTCCCATACTCTGGGACTGGGTTATAAGGTCACCATGGAAAGCAAAACTCAGCCGTAGTCAGAAGTCCCCATGGAAATTCCTTAAGAAGGGTTTACCTGGAGATGTATGTGCCGTCCCTCCTCAAGTTTCAAGCAGCCAGTTTTTGCTGCAGTAGAAGTTGAAGCCGGTCTCTGTATTCAGATGAGCTCCAGGTGAGAGAGGGCCATGCGTGGGTGTGGCTTCTCCAGCACCTGAGCCACCCCATGGGGCTGGGAGATCGTCTTTTCTCCTACCGCCCACCCATGCCAGGGCATGCCCTCGTTTATTCTGTTAACCAGAAAATAATCTCCAAGTGCTGGGGATTCAGCAGTGAACAAGGTAGAGTTAATGCCCTGTTGGCACAAGAGACAGAGAACAAATACATGACATAATGCCAGAAAGTAAGTACTTAAGAGAAAAAAGAAAACTGCATGGCCAGGGGATGGTGATGGGGAGGGTGTGTGATCTCAGGTGGCTGAGGGAGGTCTCTGGGGACACGGGTCTGAGCTGGGAGTCTAAGGGGTGAGCCATGGGGAGGAGCGACAGTAACACGTTCAAGCATGAGGAACAGCCGGTGTGCTGCTGATCTGAGGTGGGGGTGGCTGAGGGGGCGGGAACCGCATGGTGACCGGAGTCCCCCACTCTGATCAGATGCTTTGTCTTTATGGAGCGCTTATTTAAGTTTGCATAAACGGAATCCATCTCGCCTCTCTGTTGTACCAGTTTTTCTTTTGCTCATTTTCTCTTTCCCTTTTTAATGGTTTAAAAAATAAAGTAATGAGGTCTGTCTTCCAGACCCACACTCAGGGGGTTGCCTAGCCAGAAGTAGGGAAGCCAGCCTAGTCTCTCAGATGTTATCCTCTCCTGAAAGGCTGCATGTTTCAGAGAACTCTGTAATGACTGAGTTAAGGGGGCACTGCCCTTTTCGGCCAATGAAGTGGGAACTCATCTCTTCACGCCCTCTTTCCTCAGATCTTGAAGTGCATCAGCCAGCTGGAGCTGGCTCAGCTGATAGGAACCGGCGTGAAGACGCGCTACCTGTCTGGCTCCGGGCGTGAGAGAGAAGGGAGCCTGAAGGGCCACACGCTGGCGGGAGAAGAGTTCATGGGCCTTGGCCTCGGTAAGGCGCCAGGCCCCCCAGCCGGCCGCTGCGGATTCACCAGTTAACAGGCAGGAAGCCCTTGCCTCATTAGGACCGTAGATCACCTGTTTCTTATGTGCCAGCGGACAGGATGTCTGTTAACGGAGTGGAAGTGCTGCCTCAGCTCTCAGTTGTGATGAAACTGTCGAGTAAATGCTAATTTTATCGACATAAGCAGGGTGCATTACTTTTCTTTCTATGCATATAAGTATGTTGGGGGGTGGGAAGCCACCTGGTGTTCAAGGAGTGGGTGTGCGTATTTTTAGATATCAAATAGATTCAACCTGTCTTCCCTGTTCATTTGGGAGGCTTATATTAATAGGTATCCTTATGAAAGTAGGGTTATTTCTGGTGATACATTGAACTGAGAGACTCTCTTGTCAGTGATACAACGATAACAGTAAAAAAGGGCAGACATGCCAGGCACATTCTAAGCACTCAGTTTGTATATTTAATTCATTTAATCCTTGTAACAACTCAGTGAGATTGGGGCTATTATCCTCATTTTGTAAATGAGATAAGTGAGGCACAAGGGGGTGAAGTGCTATGAACGAGGTGCCGTTTGGAGGAAGGAGCAGAAGTAGGTTTCAAACCCAGGTCATTTGATGCGGAGAGGAGACTCCTTGGTCCCACGAAACACTGGTTGGAGTTGTTCAGCTAAAAGTACAAACTCCGAACACAGGGGAAGGGTAACAGCACCTCTTCTCGGGGTTTACGTCAGGATGACTGAAGTGAAACCCTGGAGAACGCCTCAGATCTTCAGCAGTTTTAAACCGTTACATGTTCTAGGAGCTCTGAGTTAGTATCAATCAACTTGAATTTGTTTTTCTAAACATAGACATTTAATACTATAAAAAATACAGAAGACTGTTATGACAGAGAGATGGATGGTAAAGGAAGAGAGAGAACTTGCATAAGAACGTATTCCAGATGCAGAAATGCCAAAACCTGAGTTAGTTTTATTCTGCCATCATCGGAGGGGTTTTTTTTCGCTTGCAAACCAGTCTCACGGTCTCTTGTCTGCGCGCTGATGTCGCGGGAGACTTGGTTCTCTTTACTTGACTGTTTCAAGCACTGTTGCTTTTGTGCGCTGTGTTTCAGGAAATTTGGTGAGTGGTGGAGTGGACAAGAGACAGATGGCCAGCTTCCAGGAGTCCGTTGGCGAGACCAGCTCTCAGAGCGTGGTGGTGGCTGTAGACAGGTAATGAATGTGTTCCCCAGTGAAGCTGGACCACCCGGTGCCTTGGCACCTTCTGTGTAGTTGCTGGGTGTGAGGGGTCCCTAACCTGTCTGACTGTTGTCACCCCGGATCACTCAACCTGAGGAAGAGCCAAAGCAGCACGTGTGGCCCACAGCTGCTGGTCACCTTCACATTCATTGGGGCTTTGGTCTTGAACTGTCATAACTTTTTAAAAACTACATGTTGGGGAATTCCTTGGCAACCCAGTGGTTAGGACTCTACACCCTCCCTGCCTAGGGCCTGGGTTCAATCCCCAGTTGAATCCCACAAGCCATACAGCACTGCCAATAAGTAAATAAAATTGTAACTAACTTTGTGACCAAATTATGTCAAAAACAAGTTTCTGCTTGTTATAATGTTTTGAATTTCCTTAGTTTGGAAGTCACTTTTTTACAAGTTTGGAAGAGTATTGCATTTAAAGCCTGTCTGTGAGTGAGGGCTGGCCAAGTTGGCGTCTCCATTTCTTTTCCTCTCAGCCTTTCAGTTGCTTCTGTTTACTTAAAACTTGACCTAAGCCTCTAAGAGAAATGCAGATATTCCCATTTGAAGATATTCACTATGTTGTTGTTTAGTTGCTGAGCCGTGTCCAGCTCTCTTGTAACCACCTGGACTGTAGCCCACCAGCCTCCCCTGTCCATGGGATTTCCCAAGCAAGAACACTGGAGGGGGTTGCCATTTCCATACTAGGGCTTAAAATAGGAATTATCTTAAAAGTCAACAAACTCCTGAAAATTGCCATTGAATGATCATATACATTAAATATAAATAATTTCAGGTAATAGCAGTATAGAATTTATGACATCATTTGTATTGCTGTCAGAACAATTTTCTTAGTGTTTTAAACTCTTTGTTCGCATGTTTTGATCGTCTTGCTCCTGTTGCTTTTCTCCTCTCCAATAGAAATACTGTCTGCAACACACTTTGGTTGAGTTTTCCCCACCTTTTCCTCTTAGGTTTGGGCTGATAGAACGAAATGTTTGTTCCTTCCTTGTTTCTCTGCCTCAGCCAGAGAGTGGGCAACAGTAGCTTGTCTAGCACCTCTCTGTGTGCTTACATTTCTCAAATTGAGACATAATTCACATCCTAAGACTTGCTCTTCTGAAACGTACGTCCAGTGAGTGGTTTTTAGTATATGCAGAGCTGTGCAGCCGTCTGACTTCAGAGCTTTTTCATCGCCCCATAAAGAAGCCCCACATCTTTACAGCTCCTGTAACCACCAGTACACCTCCTGCCTGTGTAGATCTGCTCATTCTGGACATTGTTTGAATTGTTTTATTTTCCCCTTTCAAGTATGTCTTTTTTGCCCATGATTCTGGGGCTTTTTGTTAGTTGCTAAGTCCTGTCCAACTCTTCGAGACCCCGTGGACTGTATCGTCCTCTGTCCATAGGATTCTCCTGACAAAAATACTGAAGTGGGTTGCCACTTCCTTCTCCAGGAGATCTTTCCGGACCAGGGATCAAACCAAGTCTCTTGCACTGCAGGAGGATTCTTTACCACTGAGCCACCAGAGAAGCCCCTCTGTTGTTAAACACGTATATATTTACAATTACTAGATTTTCTTCACATATTAAATCATTTATCATTGTAATATATTCTTTGTCTCTAGTAATGACTCCAGTGTTGTATTGTCTGGTATCAGTACGGCTACTCTTGTTTTCTTTTTGTTAACTGTTTGCATGTGGTATTTTTTTCATACTTCTACTTTCAGCCTATTTGGGTTTGAATCTAAAGAGAGATTGGCAGGATGGATTAAAATAAACGTGGTCTAACTATATGCTGTCTAAAAGATTCAGCCATTTTTCTTGAATAAACGTTGTCCCAAGCCTTTGGTAATTTCCAGAGTTCAGATCTGAAAAATTTGTTAAATTTTTGTAAGTTTTTTGGTTGCTCCTACAGAGGAACACCTTTTTAAAGGTCCTCAGTCTGCATCCCCCCTGCTGTGGAATACCATGTTCCACACTGTCCTATCTTGACTCTCCCCCGTCCTTTTGATCTTGCTTTTCTCTTCCTACCAGTATAAGCATTTCTGCTTTCAGTGCACCTCGTTGACCAGTTCTATACCTCTGATGCCTCATAATTTATTTTAGTGGAAGTGCCAAACCTGAAATGTTTCCTTTTTGCCTTTTCTGAATGTTTGAAATTGAACCTTCATCTTCCAAATTTAATTTTCGTTATATCTGGAATTTTCTTCCTAGAATTTTTACTGGCTCTACCAGGCTGGATGGAAATGCGATAGGTAAGTATCTGACTCACCTGTGACAACTGCAGAGCCTCCTGTTATAACCGTCTGACCATTACTAACGCGGCCTCGCGTGTGTTGTTGGGTCTGGCCTGTAGTTGACTTTGTCCGCTGGCTGTGTGCCGTGTCCATGGACGAGCTGGCTTCCCCCCACCACCCCCGCATGTTCAGCTTGCAGAAGATCGTGGAGATCTCTTACTACAACATGAATCGGATCCGACTGCAGTGGTCCCGAATATGGCATGTGATCGGAGATCACTTCAATAAGGTAACTCTTCAGATTCAACAACCACTCAATTGATGTCCAAAACAAAAGACAGGCGGCTAAATTCAAAACACAAGCAATTGAGTGTTTAGGTGCCAAAGTTCACTTTCCCTGTGGAGTCAAGAACAGCTGATAGCATACTTACTACTGGTAGAACTTATGGAGAATGAGTTAAAAATCCATTTGTGTATAGAATACTTTAATATCGCATATTTAGGATGTAGGCTCACACCATAAAAATCATTACAATCACTGGACAAACATATTGGTGCTTGAAAGCATTGCGAAATCCTGAAGCGCCTCTGAATGACCAAAGATTACATTAGGTTCTTTATAGTCGCATTATAAATGTCACTGCTTCTTGTTTTCTGGCTTCCATCGCCACCCCTCATCTATAATCTTTCTGAGGAAACTAACATTTATTTAAATCAGAAACAAGCCAGAGACTTCTGTGTTCTAAACTGAAAACTACAGAGAGAAAACCAGATTGCTGTCACGAGAGGTTTCACTGTATACATGTAGACTCATGCACGTGTATACTGAACAAATGAAATCAAAATATAGATTATGTACATAAATGTGTGTATCTGTAATGTTATTTGCTTTTTAAGGGAAAACTAAAAGCTTAATAATACTGTTTCCTACCAAAACACATTTCATGATTTCAAAACAATTTTCTTAGGCCTGGAGAAAAGAGTTGTATAACAGATGCTTAGAAATAGTGTTAATAAAAACAGCTTATCCAAAAGAGAACTGCTCTCTCTACGTTGAATAGAAGAAAATCATGAGAAGTAATTGGGATTTAGAGCAAACAGTTGAGTGATGGTGAATCATTTGTAGCGTTTGCCGATTTCTGTGGTGTAAATACTGCATAGTGGTCAATGGGCAGCTCTCGGTATGGTGTCACTAAATGCAGACTGGGGAGAGTCGGGCACTGTTGGCTGTCCCAGGCAGCCGTGGGACCCCACTGAAAGGAGGCACAGTCACATGCAGCCTTGGTTCTAACTTGGCCCATCAGCTAATCTGAGGTCTTTGTTAGTCTGCTTGCTTATCAGCTCTACGTGAGGCACTTCTGAGCACACCATCTGTTTAACAAACTAGCTGAGTGCCTTGTACCAAGTAGTAGACAGATGAGGTCCCTGCCCTCATGGAGCTCACTTGCATTCTGTGATAAAATTGTTTAGCTACTAAGTCATATCGGTTCTTTTATGACCCCACGGACTATAGCCTGCCAGGCTCCTGTGTCTATGGGATTTCCCAGGCAAGAATACTGGCATGGTTTGCCATTTCCTTCTCCAGGGGATCTTCCTGACCCAGGGATTGTACTTGCATTTCCTGCATCAACAGACGGATTCTTTACCGCTGAGCCGCCTGGGAAGGCCGAGTGGTAAAATAGCTGATGGTAAAGGGTCAGGCGTTGCAGTGTGTCCAGCTGCTCTGGAGGTGACCTTTCTGAACCCTCAGTGAGGATGGAGCCACAAGAGCCTGTCGATGACCCAGAGTAAATGTTTGTTGAGCAAAGGGTAACATTGCCACCTAAAGTAATCAAACCACTCAGCACCCATCTTTCCCACCATTCTGGGTAAATAAATTCCTAGTGGACATCACTGATAGGAACTTGTATGAGAGCGTAAATGTGAATCATTAGCGTGACTGCACCTTGTATTCTCGTCCAGGCCTATGACACACCTGAGACCTAGGCTGGCAGGTAGTAATTAGACATTTCATGGTTGTCGCCTCATCACATGTGCCCGTTCCATCTCATCAGTGCTGTGAGGCGCAAGGTTGTGGCGTTCTCGGTTGCTCAGTCTGGGGCTCTTCACTCTTCACCACCACCTCAGAACGGTGTTCCATTCCCCATGGGAGCCAGAGCGCATGCGAAGCCTGTGGGTTTGAGTAGGCGGGTGATGGACTAGAGCTCTCGGGCTTCCCACAGTCACTGGGATGGTCCCACGTTTCTCCTCTTCTAGACTAGGGCACAAGTATGTCCAGGGGTGCTCAAAGCTCGTAGGGTGTATTCCTGAAGCTGCCAGGGATTTTTAGCTAGGGAATAATAATATTGTTACTAGTCTCTAATTACGTCAACATTACATGAACACTTTAAAGTATTACAGTTAACAGCACCTTTGACCATCAACAACCCTCAGCCAGACTGTCATCAAAGCTAATTATTTTTTTTAATCCATTCGATATACAGGCCAACCTCAGAGATACTGCAGGTTCAGTTCCAGACCAAAGCAGTAAAGTGAATACCCAGTGAAGTGAATCATGAGAACTTTTTGGTTGGTGGCTCAGATGGTAAAAAATCTTCCTGCAGTGAAGGAGACCTGGGTTCAGTCCCTGGGTTGAGAAGATCCCCTGGAGAAAGGAATGGCTACCCACTCCAGTATTCTCACCTGGAGAATTCTATGGACAGGAACCTGGCAAGCTACAGGCCATGGGGTTGCAAAGAGCCAGACATGACTGAGCAACTTAACACTTTCAAACAAGTTATGCTTACTCTATGCTGTAGTCTATTAAGTGTATAATAATAAAAAAACGTACATAGCTTAATTTTAAAATAGTGTATTGCTAAAAAATGTAAACCATCACCTGAGCCTTCAGTAAGTTGTAATCTTTTTGCAGATAGTAACATCAAAGATCATTGATCACAGATCATCGTAGCAAATGTAGTAATAATGAAAAAGTCTGAAATAGTGTATGAATGATCAAAACGTGACTCAGAAACACAAAGTGAGCATACTTTAAAAGCATGTTTAATGTATTTTGTTGTGAAACTTTAAATTGTACAGGTAATAGCCAAGAAAGAGCTTTTTCTCCTCCTGAGGTCTGTTTTCCCAGAGCATTCCTTCTGAAGGCAGGCTGTGTGTGAGGTTCAGGACCCTCGCCCACAGCTGCCCCGCTGTGCCTGTCTCACCTCTCCTCCTGTCCCTGCCTAGGTCGGCTGTAACCCCAATGAGGACGTGGCTATCTTTGCTGTGGACTCACTAAGGCAGCTCTCCATGAAGTTCCTTGAGAAGGGAGAATTAGCCAACTTCCGTTTCCAGAAAGACTTTTTGAGGCCTTTTGAGCATATTATGAAGAAAAACAGGTATGTGCATTATTCTGGAAGATCCTTAGACCCCTTTTGGGGTCTAAAAGTCTTAACAAACTGAGTACCTTGTACCAGGTAGTAGATGAAGTCTCTGTCCTTGTGGAGCTCACTTGCATTTTGTGATGAAATAACCACACAATTGGTCTTTTTTCCTCTCTTGTTGATGGAAGCAGATAAAATGAGTGGACTGTGATTCACACCTATTGTCTCTAAGTAAATCCCACTGAGATCTCTCCGTCACCTTCCACAGAGGGCAGATTACACCACTGCAGCTCATAGAAATTATGCATTCTTACGTGGGCTGGTGCCAAGGGAGTTCAGAGAAAGGGCCACTGCCAAAGTATCCTTGAACAGGGGGAGCAATTGTCTGACCCAGCCTTTATGCCCCAGGGAGGTAATAAGGGAGGTCAGGACAGCTGTCCTTCTGAAGTAGTCACTCTGTTCATTCATTCACTCAGCCTGTATTTTTTGAGGCCTGCCATTGGCTACGTACTGTTCTCACTGCCAACCATACAACAAAACAGAAAACAGTCAAAAGTTCCTGGTTTGTTTGGCCCTGATTTGATGATCATTGCACCTAAGTGATGGGTCTATGTGTGTTTATTACCCCATCTTCTCTTTTATGTAAATGAAATTTTCCATAATAAAAATTTTTTAATCCCTGTTTATAGTCCAGTGAGATAGATAAATAAACCCAAAATGTTTAGTCAGTGGTGATAACCGCTCTAAAAAAAACAGTGTCAAGGTAAGGGGAGAACTCTTATATGGGCAGTCAGCTGAGGTGTGTTAAAAGACATGCATTCTAATCTACTGTAAACATCCAGGGAGCACCATGTTGACCTTGCAGCTGCTTCTGGAAATGGACCATTTCTTCTGTCTTCAGGTTTTGTTTTGTAATAATTTAAAATATCCGTCTTAAGTTACATACGTATATTCCCATCCAAGTGTATGTATTTAGCATACACAAATATCTCTGCCCAAAAATCTGAGAGGATATACACTTTTAGGAATGGTGTACACAGGCCACATGTCTGGATGAAAGAATTATGAGTATGTTACTCTAAATGTTTGGGGCCAGAAAAATTGACCACAAGGCTATGGACTGTTTGCTTAACAAGTCAGAGGAAGATAGTCCCAGCATTGGTCCCATAGCCCAAATTGTGACCAAGGAACCAGGTTCTTTCTGTCCCTTTGTTTGACCTAAAACAGGGTACTTTTCTTCCTTGAGCCTATTGTTTCATGATTGCTGGATGGAGGCTTCAGCTCCAGACATCATGCCGTGTTCACAGTGGGAGTAATTTAAAGGGATAGAGCCCACCATCAGAATGGGAACAAGAGGAGAAAGGGCAGCGCCTCACAAGTGTATTCCTTTTAAGACAAAAGCAGAACCTTCCCAGAAACCCCTCCCCTCCCATGGCATAGTTTTTTCTCTTACACCTAATTGGTCAGATCACATGGCTCCCCTAGCTGCACGGGAGACTGGGAAATTGAGGATCTGGCACATGAGACAAGATTGTCACATTGCTTACACTGTTTATGCTGGTCCCCTGAGATCAAGCATGTGGCTGCCCAGGTGAAATCAGACTTCTGTTACTAAGGAGATGGGAGGATGACCGCTGACTAGGCAACTAACTGCCCCATTGACTGTCCTATTATTTTTTTCTTTTTGTCTCTCTAATTTTTTTAATGAATCTGGATTACTACATGCTTTAAAAAAAATTTTTTTTGAGTACTGCTTTTATGGATTGAACCATATTCATTTATCTTCGCACTGTCCAAAGTACAGATGACATGGCTGCCCGTTCCTTCCTCAGGTCTCCAACCATCCGAGACATGGTGATCCGCTGCATCGCCCAGATGGTGAACTCCCAGGCGGCCAACATCCGCTCAGGCTGGAAGAACATCTTCGCCGTGTTCCACCAGGCAGCCTCGGATCACGACGGGAACATCGTGGAGCTGGCCTTCCAGACCACGGGCCACATCGTCAGTGAGTGTCTCCATTCCCTCCCGACTGACGCCCCACATGCAAGTCTAGGAGGGTGACCACTTACTTCCTGTCTGGTTTACTCCCAAAAGGGGCTTCCTCGTTTCAGCTACTCTGTGCTGTACTCATGTGTCACGTGGCATGCTGGGATCTTGACATGTGCTTAACCGTGAAAGGAAACACAGCCAACCCTCATTATTCAGTTTCTGTGTGTGTGAGTTCATGTACTCGCTAAAATTTATACATAACCCAAAACCAAAGTTCCTGGCCCTTTGGTGGTCATTTGCTGACATGAACACACACAGCAGCAAAACGCTCGTCCCCCAGGGTGCCTGTTCCCAGCTGGGCTGAACAAGGCCTCCGCGTTTCAGCTTTTTTACTGTAAATAAACAAGTGGGGACTTGCTGGCGGTCCAGTGGTTAAGGGTCCGCATGTCCAGCGTAGGGCCCGTGGGTTTGGACCCTGGTCAGGAAACTAAGATCCTGCGTGCTGAGTGGCACAGCCAAATAAAAAACAAGTATCCTTTCTGTGGTAACAAACAAACAAACAAAAACTCACTGCTGTGTTTTCGGCATCTTTGTCTTAGTTTGTGGTTTTACCTTTTAAATTAGTCCATAGCACAGTGCTGATGTGCTGGCCAGTGTTCCTAAGGGCAGGACGTCTGTGTGGTCCTTTATGGAGAAAATACATGTCTTAGCTTCGCTCAGGCGTGAGCTGCCTTGCTTTTGGCTGCAAGTTCAGTGTCAGTGAGCCAACAGAATATTCTAAGTATAGGAGATCAGTCCTGGGTGTTCTTTGGAAGGACTGATGCTAAAGATGAAACTCCAATACTTTGGCCACCTCATGCAAAGAGTTAACTCACCGGAAAAGACTCTGATGCTGGGAGGAATTGGGGGCAGGAGGAGAAGGGGACGACAGAGGATGAGACGGCTGGATGGTATCATCGACTAGATGGACGTGAGTTTGGGTGAACTCCAGGAGTTGGTGATGGACAGGGAGGCCTGGCGTGCTTCGGTTCATGGGGTCGCGAAGAGTTGGACACGACTGAGTGACTGAACTGAACTGTCTTTAGACAGGAATGCACACAAAGCGAGTTTGTGTGTTGATAGGTTGATGAAAGTATCATGAGCACAGGCTCACAGGCTCACAACTCCATTTCCGCGAGGAGCGACGGGTCAGTGTTTGCCAGTGCGTCGCTCACAGCAGCTTTGTAGGACAAGTACCATGAGTAACAAGAACACACAGTCACCTCTTCATGTCTGTCAGAAACTGGTTCCAAGACCCTCCTCAGGTACCAAATCCACAGATGCTCAGGCCCCTACGATGAAATAGCATAAAACCATGCACATCTTCCCGCATACTTTAAATCAAGTGTAGGCTACTCGTAACACATGATACAACATAAGAAGGCTGTGTACCTAGTTGCCGGCATGCAGCAAATTCAAGCTTTGAGTTTGGGAACTTTCTGAAATTTTTTTTCCAGGATAGTTTTGGTCTGGGGTTGTTTGAGCCCACTGATAGGAAAACCAGTACTTCAGTGTTTCACTGAAGAGGAAACAGACGCAGGAGAGTGGGGGAGGAGAGCTTGTCTGAGGTCACACCGCTGGGAGGTGGTGGAGGGAGCCTGCCGCCTGCCGTCTGGCCCAGAACTTGCGCCGTGGCCCTGCGCCCTGCACTGACCTCAGTCCCTGGGCCTGCCTGTTTGCCGGTCTTGCTGTTGGTGGACATTGTAAGACATCAGGTCAGCTTTGATTTTTTTTGAGGTCTTTTAACTTTTTTTTAATTCTTGTCACTCATATTCTCAGGTGGTATCTGTAAGATTTTGAAAACTGTCGATTTTAAACTGCCTGTCAGCTTTGGCTCACTGACCTTCCGTGTCTCACTTTGTCCTCACAAGGTCCCAGCAAGGTAGCACCAGGTGTGATCTTAGGGCGGAAGCAGCCAGGGAATGAAGGGATGTGCTCAGGGTCACAGAACCGGGTCCAGCGCTTCCCTCAGTGTTCAGCTTCCGTCAGGCAGACCCTCTGGGCCAACCCCACATGCATCCACGTTTGTATATCCCTCACGGTTCTGCTGACTCCATCCTAAAATGGACAGTTTGATCTTCTCTTGGTGGTCCTCTCACTTCCTTAGGGCCACATCTCAGAAGGGAGCTCTTCCCAGAGTCCTTCCCCCACCACCAGCCTCTCCCGTCTCTGTCCCCTCACCCAGCACCCACCCCACCTGGGATTATTTTACGTATCTTACTTTACGTATTTTACTGATTGAGGTGGTTATTGTCCATCTTACCCATTGGAGCAAAGGCGGGAAATTTGACTGCTTATCTCTGTCCCTGGTGCCCACAACCACACTTTGTGGGATTTTTATTTCCCATCTTATCCATAATTTTATTAATTATTAATTAATTTTTATTGCATTATAGTTGCTTTACACACTTTGCATGTGGTTGGCACTCAATAAATGTTTGTTGAATGAATGAATATTTGGGCCTTTACCTCATTGCTTGAGCTCAGGAAGCAGTGCAGTTTAGCCCTAGTTGTACTCAGGGCATTCGTTCCTGAATAATTTCATCAGAAACCCTGTCTTCCAGAGACCACTGACATGCCTTCCTTAGATTTTCACTGCAGTAATCATCTCCTGTGTTTGTGTGTATGTTTAATCCTCGTTTCTAAATCCTGGTCTTATTAAAAATGTGCCTTTGTTTCCCCAGCAACCATTTTCCAGCACCATTTCCCTGCAGCCATCGATTCCTTTCAAGATGCTGTGAAGTGCTTATCGGAGTTCGCCTGCAACGCTGCTTTCCCTGACACGAGCATGGAAGCCATCCGGCTCATCCGCTTCTGTGGGAAATACGTCTCCGAGAGGCCGCGGGTACAGTGTTCCTCTTCGCGCTGTTTTGAGCCGTGGTAGGGAAGGATGTGTGGACAAAAGACCCTTGCTCTCTCGGGAAAGAGTTTTTCCAGCTGCTCTCTTACAAATGTGTGCTTGCCCTAAACTAGATGTTTATTTCCACATACTGCCATAACAGGGGTTTTACCTTTCTGGTTATTTTGTATGTATGAAAGTATTTTATTTAGTCTGAACTTTTATATAGTATCCTATAGACTGTTTTTGTAGAAGATAATAGTTGAGCTGTGAATTTTGGCAAAGCTGAAGAAGCTAGACATTGTATTTGAGAGGAACCAAGCCTGTCTTTTAGGAAATGGCGTTACGCCACTGTGATGTAGCCAGGAAATCACGTTTAGAGGTCACCTTTTGTTTTCTCCCAAAATGCTGAGGGTTTTCCGTTATATCTCACTTTCCTTAAGTGGGTCAGCCGACAGCCTCAAAACACTGCAGTGGGGTGAAAACAAGCAGGACTAAACTGATGGCCTGTACAGATCTCTTTTTAAGCATTCTTTACAGAAGTGCACGCCCCCGAGATGATACATCTGGTCCCAGCAACAGCTCAGTGAGATGAGATGACAATGAGACCACTGTTGATTGAGCACTCAGTACATGTCAGGCAGCATTCGAGCATGTTCTGTGTGTGGATTCGTTTAACCCCCACATCAGGCCCATAGGAGGGGTAATTATATTCCCGTTATACAAGGGCAGTAAGTGAAGCACAGCGAGAAACCGCCTAATGCTAAATAACCAGCGTTGATACAGAAACTCCATTGCAACAGAGCACGCTTCTTCAAGAATGGTTAAGGAACAGAGGGCTGAGGACCCCAGAGACAGGGCAGGAAGTAGGGCTTCACATTTGGACTGTGTAAAGACTGCCAGCGCCTACACACGTGGCTTTGGGCCTCTTATTTAATCCCTTAGTGCCTCTGTTAACTCATCTACAAAGTGGAACCATTATTTCTGCCTGCTTCAGGGAATTGTGAGAATTGTTAATTCATGTAAAACACCTTTACAGCTCCTGGTCCATAGCAAGTGCTTAGTCAGTAGTAGGTGCTGCCACTCCTCTTTTAAGTAATACAACTACAGTTGTTCAGCTGCCAAGTCGTGTCTGACTCTGCGACTGCAAGCACGCCGTGCTCATCTGTCCACCACTGTCGACCAGAATTTGCTCAAATTCATGTCCCTTGAATCAGTGATGCTATCTAACCGTCTCATCCTCTGCTGCCCCTTCTCCTTTTGTAGTAACGTTTGGGAACAGTCTGATACTGAATCATCCTGGGGGCTTTGCTATCACCATTTGACCTTTATCACTTTTCTTAATGTAAAACCTCCTGCCGCCAGAATTCTCGTGATCTGCCTCACTCACCTTACTCTAAAACCCACAAAGGTCCATAGGGAGAAACCGCGCATGTGCCTTTGAAACAGACTGGTCTCTGTCTCTGCAGGATTCCCAACAGACCCTTGCTGAACTGAGGTTTTTAGGAGGGGAAATGAGGAGCTTTCATCTTCTTGTAGTTCTGGTTCGGCTCCTTCCTTTCACCTGCTGGGTCCACCTCTGAGGGATGGTCTCATTGTAGGTGCTGCAAGAATACACAAGCGATGACATGAACGTGGCTCCTGGTGACAGAGTCTGGGTCCGAGGCTGGTTCCCCATCCTGTTTGAGCTCTCCTGCATCATTAACAGATGCAAGCTAGATGTCCGGACCAGGTAACCGCGTCCTGGCTCCCCTCCCCAGGGCCCCTTCCCCACCTCCCCGCCTGGGTCTCAGTCCCCGCCTCCCCCGGCCCCTGCCCTCTTCCCCCATCCATCCCCTCCTCTGTGCCCGGCTTTGTTTCCCCCAGAGGGCTCACAGTCATGTTCGAGATCATGAAGAGCTATGGCCACACCTTTGAAAAGCACTGGTGGCAGGACCTGTTCAGAATCGTGTTCAGGATTTTTGACAACATGAAACTCCCCGAGCAACAGTCAGAGGTGGGTGATGACGAAAGCACTGCCCCGGGGAGATGGGAGAAGAGCCGCTTTGGCCCTCGTCTGTGCCCAGGGTTGCGTCGTCAGCATCCACAGCCCACGGAGGTCTTACACAGCGAGCCGCTTCGGGTGTGTTTTGAAAAGGAAAACACCCTTCCTGGCCCTCTTCTCCCAGTCACCGAGTAGTGCTGAGGAACTTCCCATTTGGGGATGAGTGAGGGGAAATAAATCTCCACTGTGCGCCCGCTCGGCCCTTGAGCACCGAACCTGCCACTTTCGGCAGGCGCCTCACGGTCCTCTTCACTGTTCAGTTAATAACAACTTCTGAACAGTTGGGAGAATGTGAGGGTGCATGTGTTTCTTCAGCATCATGTTTTCATTTCCTTTAGGTGTATACCCCAAAGTAGAATTTGTTGAATCATATGGTAGTTCTATTTTTAAATTTTTGAGGAACCTCCATACTGTTTTCCATAGCGGCTGCACCAATGTATATTTCCATCATCAGTGCCCAAGGGTTCCCTTCTCTTCACATCCTCTCAAGCATCTGTTATCTCTTGTCTTTTTGATGATGGCCATTCTGATAGGCCCGAGGTGTTATCTCATTGTGATTTTGATTTGCATTTCTCTGATGAGTGATTTTGAGTGCCTTGTCATGTATCTTTTGGCCATTTGTATATCTTTGGAAAAACTTGTCTATCTAACATCATTTTTAATATTTACATTTTTGTGTAAGGTGTATTGAACATAACTAACATTTTTGAATGTATCATTTTTGGGGGGGTTTGTTTTTTGTTTTGGCCATGCCACACAGCTTGCAGGATCTCGGTTCCCTGACCAGGGATTGAACCTGGGCCCCAGCAGTGAAAGGGCAGAGTTGTAACCACTGGACCTCCAGGGAGTTCCCAGAAGTATCACTGAATGACTTTAAATTCTGTCGTATGGATGTTCCCAATGTAATTGCCACGTTACTGAGCATTGGCTTATGTCTGTGTTTACAGTAGATGAATACCTGTGTGGTAAACATCTTTATTCATAAACCTTCAGCCGCAGATCTTTATTTCTTCAGGGTTCATTCCTGGAAGTAGTGTTACTGCATGAGTGGATGTGCACATGTTTAAGATGGTTGATCCCTATTGCCAAATTTCGTTTCAGAATATTTTGCCAGTGATATGTGAGAATTACCATCTCACCTTACAAAGAGAGTGCCTTTTAAACATTATCTTTTAATTTTTTTTCCCCAGAAATCCGAGTGGATGACAACAACTTGCAATCATGCACTTTATGCTATTTGTGACGTATTTACCCAGTTCTATGAAACTTTGAATGAAGTTCTTCTTTCTGATGTATTTGCACAGTTGCAGTGGTGTGTAAAACAAGGTACTCTTTGTGTAGCTAGGCATTATTTTTCTTGACATAGTCTTTAGTGAGAGATTAATTTTTTCAACATATAGAAGCATGAAGGCTGAAGAGTGCATTTATAATTGGTGAAAATGAGTATTTTTTAATTAAATTAGAACATAGAAACAATTTCTCCTCCAAGTCAGTTTATAAAGCATTTCTCATACAAGGAGCCAATTAATTAAGTACCAAAATGTTGACATTCTTCCATTCTTAACAATAAAGTATAAAAAATAATTTTACCTCTTTATAGCCTACTTAAACGCTAAAAACTTTTAATACCATCCCTAGCAGTGCTTCATTAATTAGAGGCCTACTAGCCTACCAGTTGCATTGTCTCCCCACATCACAATATGCAGCATCAGTGATCAGGCTGGAATCAGAACAGCATTTGAAGTTTAATGATAGATGTTGTATTTTGCAGATAACGAGCAGTTGGCTCGATCAGGTACAAATTGCTTAGAAAACTTAGTAATATCCAACGGAGAGAAATTCAGTCCTGACGTCTGGGATGAAACATGCAATTGTATGCTGGATATCTTCAAAACAACCATCCCCCACGTGTAAGTGTTAATGTGATCACTGCTCTTTATTTCTGTGTTCAGTTGTTTTAAAGCTCCAGGCTGCCCTTCACATTGATTATTTTCCTTCTCTTGCATTCCCTGAAGTCTGCTGACATGGAGACCTGTAGGAATGGAGGACGATCCAGCAGAAAAACATTTGGTAGGATTTTTTTTTTTTTTTCAGTTGTCTTTTCTCTGATCACATATCATAGTAAAAAGTTAAGCAGCCTAAGAAGTTTAGGCTTTTCTGATGGAAAGTGAGTAAGGAAGGTTATAAGAGCTGAAAGTGAAAGTGTTAGTCCCTCAGTTGGGTCCAACTCTTTGCGATCTCATGAACTGTAGCCCGCCAGGCTTCTCTGTCCGTGGAATTTTCCAGGCAAGAATACTGGAGTGGGTTGCCATTTCCTTCTCCAGGAAATCTTCCCGACCCAGGGATGGAACTCGGGTCTTCTGCATTGTAGGCAGATTCTTTACCATCCGAGCTACCAGGGAAGCCCTATAAGAGCTAAACACTGTATATATTCATTAATGTATTCTTTTGAAAGTACAAAGAAGTATTAAGAAAATAAGTCACTTCACTCAATAAAAGCTACAAAGCACTTCTAGCTTTTATTTCTGTGACTGAGCACATGCAACCCACATTTGCAGTTTGGGCTCACTTTGTACATGATGTATTAATTCCATTGTGGGCATTTTTCCGTATTCTTAAATAGTCTTTGAGAACAGCCTCTTCCCTGGCTGCACATTATTATAATTTATTTAACGGATTTTCTCTTGTTGAAGTGTCAGTCAGTTCTGGCCTTTCACCGTTGTAAATACTGCTTTGGTGTAATTTTTCTTGTTTATTGCCCTCTTACATAAAGAGTGCTTTCCTGGGACTTGCCTGGTGGTCCAGTGGTCTAAGACTTTGTCTTCCAATGCAGGGGGTGTAGGTTCAGTCCCTGGCCAGAAAACTTTAAGATCTCACATGCCTCATGGCCAGAAAAAGAACCAGAGCAGAAAGCAATATTATAACAAATTTAATAAGAAACTTTAAAATGGTCCATATCCAAAAAATGAAATCTTAAAAAGAATGCTTTTCTCTTCACCGATGAAATCGTTTTCGTTTTTTGTGTAAGGCCCCATAAAGAAGTAGTATCCCTTTAAAATACTGTGGTTTACAGGGTAAACCTTGAGTCTTACTAGCTTCTATTTCCAAATAACTATAAAGGCATTAGATTTTGAAAGGCTTTTGGGATATAACCATTTAAAAATAAAGCACAGTATGTAAACATTTTCTGTTTAACTTTCTGCTGTCAACTTTAAAAAAAGCTCCTACCATACTCATTTATTTTTGAACTTGATCTCATTAAAAATTGTCACACTCATCATGAAATCATAGTGTGTAGAGAAATGCCACCTAAGTTGGAATCAGAAAATGTGAAATTTTAATGGGAGAAAGAAATTCTTGAAATTCATGATCTCTCCCATGCAGCCTCTGAAAAGTGCTGCATTGTACTTGAAGCTCAGCAAGACACTTACACATTCAAGTTGGGAAAGCAGTGTTAAAACCAGGCACATCTCTGCACAGGTCCTAAATTGTGAATGGAGGAGTGAGCATTGTGTTTCTCTCTGGTTAACTTCCAGGATGTGGATCTGGACCGCCAGTCTTTAAGCAGCATTGATAAAAATGCCTCTGAGAGGGGTCAGAGCCAACTCTCTAACCCGACCGATGACGGCTGGAAAGCCAGACCATATGCAAGTAAGACCCCTTTTCTTACTGTTTTTGTTTTTATTTGTTTGCTATTTTAAGTAGGTAACACATGTATGTGATTCAAATATTTGGCCGGTGCAGAGAGGTAAAGAGGCTGTGAGCCTGCCTTCCACCCCTGAGCCTCAGTCTGCAGCTCCCCTCCCCTGTGGCAGCCAGTGTCACCAGTTGCTAATAGTCCTTTTTAGAGACTCATGTGTAAGCAAATGCATATCCATCTACACAAGCATATGATGCATATTTATATTTATATATGAATTCTCTTCCACCATTTTTATAGACATTATAGAATACGTTCATGTTCTTTATCTCTAATGTAACTTAGAGATCATTCAAAATCAGTACCTGAAGTGCTCTCACCCCCTTTTATACTACTGTATGTTGCCCCACACTGTAGCTGTGCTGTTATTTGCTTAATTGGGTTCCTACCAGTGGATATTTATGTTATTCCTAGTCTTTTTCTGGTATAAACAACACTCCATTGAATCACATAATACATGTGTTATTTGTGAGTTTATCTGTACAGCAAATCCCCAGAAACAGAATTGCTAGGTTAGAAGAGAAGTGCCTTTGCTATTTTGATAGATAATTCCAGGTTGCTGCCTATTAAGGTTACACCTGTTAACATGGTCTTTGAAAACACCTGGGTGATACTTGGTATCTTTTGAGTAGTCTTAATATGCAGTTTTTAATTATGAGTGAAACTGAGCAGTTTTTCCTGTGTTTAAGAACCATTTCTGTTTTCTTGGCTCTGTTTTCTGTTTGTAATCTTGGCTCATTTTGTACTGATTGTTGGTCTTTTTATTAATTTGAGGGGGCTTGTGTGTTAGAGATCCCTTTGCTGGATGTAAGTTTCAAATTACTTTTGCTGATTTATCCGTTAATGTTGCTTATGGTGTGTTTTCCTGTCTGTCATTTAAAAAATAGGTTTTGCAGTTGCTGTGAGCCAGGCACTTGTGTGCCCCATGCGTGTACAGTCTCACGTGATTGTTATCCTTGCCGTCTGAGGGGGTGCCATTTTACAAGGTCTCGGGTGACATGACTTGCTAATACGTTGTAGAGTCAAGATTCAGACACTTTTGACTGAGAAATTGAACCATTTCTGGTGTTAGTCTGGTCTTTTTTTAAAGTTGTGGTTGACATTTTTCTTCATAGTGGTTTCACCCTCTTCTCAACACACCAGTCTGTAGGTGTCCACACTGGCATGAACTTCTGAGGCAGCGCATTAGACAAAGCCCTGTGTGGTCACCATTGTCTTTTGAAGGCTAGAAAATCACCACCCTTGGAATTCATTCAAGAGGTGCCACCTTGGAGACTGCAGGCCCGCTCCTCCATGTCTGTGGCATTACCAGGGAGTCTCCAGAGTCCAGGCAAAGGATGGAGCTGAGTCCTCATCAGCCCCAGATAAAGGAACAAGTGGACGTTTCTTCAGTGGAACCACTGGGCGCAGCAAGACACTTAAATCCTGAGAGATGCCTGGGACTTGAGGCCCTGCCAGTTCTCCAGGGAATAGAACTTTGCTTCTCCCAGTTTTCCGTCTCCGCCTCCTTTTCAGGGATGAGCTCAGTGCATAGAGCAGCATGCGCAACCCTTGACACACTTGCATTGTTTACTTTCTTTCTTTTTATTTTGGGTCCAAGGTGGTGGTGTCATTGAACAAGTATAAGTTTACATCTATTGCAATTCCACTGTATATTTTTTCACTTAAAACTAATTCTGTGTGGAGAATTTTTATATGTATAACTTCATAGCCATTTTCAAAAGCTTGAAGATGACCCAGCTCCCTGTTAACGTTTATCTAATACTTTCAACATTCTGGTCCTTTAACAATAAGTTGGAAAGGAAGCTGTACTTGGACTGGAATCAGATCAGCCATGGGCTGTCCCAGAACCCAGGGATTAAGAAGATGAGACCTTAGTCGAAGTCTGGTCCATAGGCAGAAACAACATCAATAATCTAAGCGGGGAAAATTCTCCACAAAGAATTATTTTAGCTACTGAAACAGGCAGGAGAAGATTCTGAGGGATATGGAAGCAGAAAAAATGGGCAGTGGCTGCTCCATCTAGCGATCCAGGAGCTAAGAATTTACATGAGCTGCACCCCTTCCCCCGACCCTCACAGCTGAGATTCAGCCCTTTGGCAAGGCCAGCTACCACAGGAACCTGTAGCCTCTTGTGGACAGAGCACAGCCCAGAGCCGGTCTGTAGAAGAGCAGAGAAACGTGCTGGAGAACAGGGGACCTGCGTCACTGACGCGCTTCACCTCTTCAGGTGTTTGCTCAGAAAGCACATGTTCAGAGAGAACCTTTTCTGGCCAGCTCGCAGCCCCACCTGACAGCACCCCTTCCAACTCCCAGTCCCCCCACCCTGTGTCCTCGTTGTGTGACATCCTGTATCTTATACTTAAAGAGCTTGTTTACTGTCTGTCTCTGCCATGGCGGCGGCAGGGATTTTTGTCCAGCTTATTCATTGTTATGCTGCAGCATCAAGATCTGTGCTGGCACACAGGAAGAGCTCAGTGAACTCAGTACTGGCTGAATCATTATTAGGGTTAATCTTTATCATCTAATATAGATCAGAAACTGTTTGCCAGCCTCCTCATCAAGTGTGTGGTCCAGTTGGAACTGATACAGACCATCGACAACATCGTGTTCTACCCCGCGACAAGCAAGAGGGAGGACGCAGAGCACATGGCTGCCGCCCAGGTGAGGGCGGGCCGGAGAAGAGCGTCCTTGCCGGTGGGGAGGTTGTCCGGGTGCGGTGATGTGCTGGAGCCACCTTGGGTTGGCCGCCAGAGCCCCTCACGCTCACTTCCCCAGCCCTGTGTTCAGCGACAAGGGTACTGGTCACTTAATACTGGCCGTGACGGGAGTGTGTACCCCACAGAAATCACCAAGCACTGAAAATCAGCCTTTCCCAGAGAGCCGGTTTACCAGCATTCCACTGCTGAGATTCCACCCCTTGCCTTGGTGCTTCAAAAAAAATGTGTTATTAATCATAGGGACTGCTCCTTATCATTGATACACAGTTAACCCGTAACTAACTGAGAAGGAAAACTTAAGTGGCTAAAGGTCCCAATTTTTCCTTCAGAAAGTATACCTTTGTTATGTATATGCAACCTTTTTGTATATACAGTATGCTTGGAAACAGAACTCAGTGTCCAAAAGTGGGACGGTAACCTTCCACCACAGGTCGCAGACCTGAGTGCTTCATGGCCTGGGAGATGCTGTGAGTAGGGGCAGCAGGCCGGGGGGCACAGTGGGAGGCCGCTGAGCCCCGCCACCTCCCTGCTCCAGGGCCAGTTGCCGCCTGGTGGGTGAAGCTGTGACAGTCTTCCAGTGTTTCAAGAGGCGTCGGAAATCAAGATTTCAGGGGATATTCCTGGCAATCCAGTGGTTAGGACTTAGTGCTTTCACACTGAGGGTGCAGGTTCCATCCTTGATCAGGGAACTAAGATCTCAGAAGCTGTGCAGCAGGCCACCCCCCTGAAAAATGGAAATCTCTTGTTTATTAAATACTATAATTATACCTGAGGGATAGATGCAGCACAAAGGCTATCCTTTTTTGGGTTTTGTTTATATTATTAAGTGTACAGTTCAGTGGTTTTAGTACATTCACAAAGCTATGCAAACTTCCCCACTAATTCTAGAACATTTTAATCACTACAAAAGGGAACACCCTGACCATCAGTATCACTCCCCATTCCCTTCTTGCCCCAGCCCTTGGCAACTGCTGATCTATCTTCTGTCTCTGGGTTTGTCTAACCCAGATATTATATGTTGTGTTAGTCATATAACTTGTGAGCTTTTGTGTCTGGCTCCTTCCGCTCGCCGCTTTCCAGGTTCGCTGTGCTGTGGCGTGCACCCTCCTCCACTGTTCTCACCTGTGGCTGAATAACATCCTGTGTGTGCCCAGGCCACGTTTTGTCTGTCTGTTCATCAGTTGATGGACATTTGGGTTGTGTCCACTGTCTGGCTGTTACAAATAATCCTGCTGTGAACATTTTTGTACAAATTTTAATGTGCACATACGTTTTTAAATCTCTTGAGTATAAACCTAGGAGTAGAATTGCTGGGTCATATGGTAGCTTTGTGTTTGCCTTTTTGAGGAATTGCCAGACTGTTTTCCAAAACAGCCAGACTATTTTCCATTCCCACCAACAGTGTGTGAAGGTTCCAGGGTCTTCACCTCCTCACCAGTGGTTATCATTGTGTTGCTGGTTTTATTTAAATTATTACAACCATCCTCATGTGTGTGAAGTAGTAGCTCATTGTGGATTTATTCTCATATTTGGAGAAACACCTATTCAGATCCTTTTTGTTGGATTATTTATCTTTTTATCATTGAAAGAGTTTCTGTATTTTCTAGATACTAGTCTCAGCACATAGATATATGATCTGTACCATTTTGTGCATTTTTTTTTCAATTTCTTGATGGTGTCCTTTGAAGAACAAAAGTTTTTAATTTTGATAAAAGTAATGTTACTGTTTTTTCTCCAGTTACTTGTACTTGTAAAATTATTTCTAAAAGCATTGCCCTAATTCAGGGTCACAGAGATTTAGGCCTACATTTTGTTTTAAGAATTCTACAGCTTTAGCTCTTATGTTTAGGTCTTTGATCCATTTTTTTTAGTTTATTGTATATGATGGGAGATAGGGAGTCTGCCTTCATTCTTTTGCATGTAAATACTCAGTTATCCCAGTACCATTCAATATAAAGACTATTTTTTCCCCGTTGAATTATTCTGACATCCATGCTAGAAATCTCTTGATCATAAATTTGAGGATTTATTCCTAGATTCTCAGTTATGTTCCATTTATCTGTATGTCTGTCTTTATGCTAGTATCACGCTGTCTTGATTACTGTAGTTTTTTTTTTTTTTTAATAAGTTTTTTTAAA
>NW_011494610.1:2931082-2945321 GCF_000754665.1 Bison bison bison
TTTTTTTTTTTTTTTTTTTTTTTTTTTTTCCCAAGATTGTTTGGCTGTTCTGTGTCACTTACATTTACCTATGAATTTTAGGATCAGCTTGTCAGTTCCTGCAAAGATGTCAGCTGGAATTTTGATGGAGATTACACTGAATTTATAGATCTATTTCAGGAGTATTGCGAACTCTGCCCTTCTGTAACCTCTGGCTTATAGGGAGGGATGTGGTCCATTTTCCTCAAGGGCTCAGCAAATATAAAATCTCTAATTATGTCTGACATTTCAGGCAACATGTTCAATAAAAATTTCTAGCAATTCATACCTATTTTTATGGTTTTTCCCTTCACATTTAAAAACACAATTGTCAGACCTACTGAAGTTCATTGATCATGTGATGAGGCTTGAGATGAGCTGCCACATGGGCTTTGGCTGAGAATTTCTTTCACTATGCTCTGAGCCTCACAGCTTCTGTCACGGGTACTACAGCTTGATTTTCTCATTTTCCACTTTCTTCATAAAATAAGAAGCAGACAGTGCAGTCGTGTAAGGAAATCTGTAATGAAATACTTGGAGAAACGCACACTCCTGTTCATGCAGTGAAGGCAGTACTGACACAACTGAAACGCCCGCAGAGCCTGCCGTCGTGCAGGAGCTCAGCGCATCCTCTCCCAGCCAGGGAGCGGGGTCTAAATGGAAAACCGTTGAGGCTGTTGAGAAAGGCAGTGTGCCTTACAGAGAGGAGGACTCCTGGAGAGCCCTGATACCTGCGTGTCCAGAGCCAGTCTGTCTTCCTTACTCAGCTCTGTTATTCTCCCCTCTCCAGCAAGACACGCTGGACACAGATATCCACATCGAGACGGAGGACCAGGGCATGTACAAGTACATGTCTTCGCAGCACCTCTTCAAGCTCCTGGACTGCTTGCAGGAGTCCCATTCATTCTCAAAGGCCTTCAACTCCAATTATGAGCAACGGACCGTCCTGTGGCGAGCAGGTAAGGCAGACTACACAGATGGGACAGGTGGTCGCCCCGGTCACCGTCCTAAACCGTTAAGCCTTTGGAAAGTCCCTGGTGTGGTACACACAGCTGAAATAACTTAACAGGTGTTTTCACACTTGAGGGAGAAAGAAGGGAAATTTCATCCCAGTACCAGTAATATAGCCTGGCACACAGGAGAGTCTCAGTATTTGATGGAAAAACAAATTGGTTTAGAGTTTAACCTAGCAAGTCAAGAAATTTTACATTAGATTAAAATTGTAAAGTTAATATGATGGTATAAAAACTGTGGAAGTCTAGGAGAAACAGACACACTGGTACATTTTCTGGGGCTTTTACGGGTTTTTCTCTCCCATCTCCAATGTAAATACAAAGTCCTGGACGTGAGTGGTGTATGTGTGTAGACACACACGTATGTTTGTACAGGGGTGAAGACAGTAGGAGTCTCATTTTGTGAACTTTGTATGAAAGTGATACTTGATATATAATTCTTGTAATATTACCGTTAATTTTCTCCCCAGATGCCTGTTTTAGCCCATAATTTTAAAATGTCAGTTTTCTCTTTAGGTTTAAAGTAGGTGTTTTATGATTTGCCAATAATAAGATTTTGCTTATTAGAGTGGTTTACACATCCCAGTGGCTGATTGGTATTGCTTTGTTTAAGAAAATGTGTTCTTATATATGCTTTGTGGGGAAAAAAAAAAAAACTAGCAACTCAAGAAACATGCTAGAACTTTAAAGAGCCATAACACTTGAGAAGATGAAATGAATGGCTTCACCCACCAGTGAGCAGAGTCTGAATGGAGAACAGTTCAGGGTGTGTCGAGTGTCATATGTCCAATACGGAGGGTGCAACGTCAGGGCTGCCTGTGTTCAGTATCAAAGTTGAGCTGTGTCAAAAATGTGAGATTGAGACTTCCCTGGTGGTCCAGTGGCTAAGACTCCGTGCTCCCAGTGCAGGGGGCCTGGGTTCCATCCCTGGTCAGGGAACTAGATTCCATATGCTGCAACTAAGATCCTGTGCAGCCGAATAAATAATAATTTTATTTTTTTAAATGTGAGATGGTTCAATATTTCCTGAAGTAACTATGTTAGGGTCCCACATGCTTTCTCAGCATTACCCTAGGAGCATGCACAATTTACATGACTACCTGATCCTAGGTTTTAAGGGCAAGTCTAAACCCAATCTTCTAAAGCAAGAAACCAGCAGCCTGGCCTGTTGTTTGAGGATCCTGTTTCGAATGTATGTCGATGAGAACCGCAGGGATTCCTGGGAAGAAATTCAGCAGCGACTTTTAAGGTAAGAAGAAATTATTTCAGATTAGATTTCTTATTTGTAATACGCCAAATGCTTTACAACAGTACTGTGATTTGAAAAGAGTAGGAGAAAAATACCTATATGTTGACTTCCCTAGAAACTGTTTTCCTTTTTGTTTTTTCTTTCTTTTGGGTGACTCTTCTATTCCAGTTTTCTTAATGCCCTAAAGAGGACAGGGCCTCACTTCTTGCATGTATCATTTCTTAAAGCACAGAAACCTCAGCAGGGGAAAGTGCCTGAGCTCAGAGTCATCAGGCCCTAGTCCTGGCTAGGTCCCCTCCAGAGTACTGTCAGCTCCAACATCCGACCATTCCTGCTTCCCAAGAGAAGCATACTAGAATCATGTGGGCACCAGGATGCACTTACTTTGTGCAGAAATGCAGCAGTGGGCAGGCAGTGGACGCCATGGAGAGAGTCCTCTGCAGAGAAGTAGATCTTTGCCACCCAGCTTCTTGGGCAACTGTGAGCAAGATGCCGTGTCTACGCCTCTTTGCACTCCTTTAAGATTTGAAAACATTAATGTGGAGTGCCGACAACCATGTGACAAGACACGTGCTCTTCCTGCACCACTGGGTCTTCCTGGAAATCACGGGGCATTTTACATATATCTGTGTATACATATGTATACATGTATCTCAAGAGCCTTAAAGAATTCCATCTCTCTTTGACTCAATAATTCCACTGTTAGGGAATTGCGATTCTCACACAGAACGTTCATTGCAGATATAAAGAGAAAAAATTTAAAAAAGCTCAGCTGCGTATCAGTATATCATAGGATATAAATTATGGTATATCCTATGATAGAATATTAGGCAGCCTTTAAAAATGAAGTTTGGGGGAATTCACTGGTTGCCTAGTGGTTAGGATTGCAGGCTTTCACTGCCATGGCCTGGGTTCAGTCCTTGGTCAGGGAACCAAGATCTCGCAAGCCGCATGGCACAGCCAAAAAATAAATGAAATTTTGTAAGTGAAGTGTTTAAAAAATAATCTTCTGGAAAAAAATAATAGTGATTTTCTGGGACTTCCCTGGCAGTCCAGCGCAGATAAGACCCCAAGCTTCTGATGGAAAGGGCGTAGATTTTCTCCCTGGTCAGGGAACTAAGATCCTGTATGCCACACAGTGTGGCCTAAAAATAATTTAAAAAAATAAAATTTTCCTTGATGTGGAAACATGCTCATAACACAAGTTTCACCACAAAAAAGCAGGAAGTAAAGCCATATATACTTGTAATATTTCAGCATTGCTTTTTAAAAGTCACCAAAAATAGCTGGAAGGAAATATGCCAGAATAATGCCATGTGTCCCTTAGAGTGGGCTTCCCCGGTGGCTCAGTGGTGAAGGATCCACCTGCGATTCAGGAGACACGGGTTCCACCCCTGGTTGGGGAAGATCCCTTGGAGGAGGGCACGGCCACCCACTCCAGTGTTCTTGCCTGGAGAATCCCAAGGACAGAGGAGCCTGGCGGGCTACAGTCATTGGGGTTGCAGAGAGTCGGACGCGACTGAAGTGACATAGCACGCACACACGTTCCTTAGAGTGATGGGGTTGTGGGAATTTCTTTCTCTTCAGTGATTTTTTTTTGCCCTTTTCAGTCATCTTACAAAGAAAATATATGACAAGTCATAAACTGAAAAATGAATTCATTAAATAAAGGGGACAGCAGCAGCTCCTTTCAACTTAACATCAAGTCCAAAAGAGAATTACCTACAGTCTCACGCAGTTTCTCTGGAGGACGTACATAAGTGTTAAGTTTCTAACCCAGCGTGTTTAAAAAACTAGCTGTTGTGTGTTGTGTGAGAAGAGAGTGGGGGGCCGTGGTTAACTGTGGGTAACAGGCTCTTGTGCTGGGTGTGTTGCAAACCCTGCCTGACTGAGCCCCCGCCACCGGCCCAGCCTGCACTGGCCTTACGTTGAATATCCTTGTTCAGTTTCATCCTCACAGCGGCCCCTTGAGTTTGGTACAGTTGTTTATTCCCATTTTACAGCTGAGCAAACTGAAGCTCAGGGATTTGCTCAAGATGGCACAGCCAGAGCAGGTGCGCGTTAGAAACTCACTGCAAGATTAGAGAGTTCTCTTTGTGGTTGCTGATGGGGAGGATGGGGGAGAGGGATCATTAGGGAGTTGGGGATTGATATGGACACTCTGCTGTGTTTAAAATGGATAACCAGCAAGGACCTGCTGTAGAGCACAGGAACCTCTGCTCAGTGTTATGCGACAGCCTGGATGGGAGGGGACTTTGGGGGAGAATGGATACATGTATACGTATGGCTGAGTCCCTTTGCTGTCCACCTGAAACTGTTAACACCACAGTATTATTAATCACTTATACTCCAATACAAAATAAAAAGTCTTAAAAAAAAAATGACAGAGTTCTCCACTCCAGTGAAATGTGTGCCCTTCCTCTTCTATCTGACATACACCCCCTCCGCTGGTTCTTCTAGTGTGTGCTCCGAGGCCCTGGCCTATTTCATCACGGTGAATTCTGAAAGCCATCGGGAAGCCTGGACAAGCCTCCTATTGTTACTTCTAACAAAAACCCTCAAAATAAATGACGAAAAGGTATAAACAAGTAATGTCTTCACCAGAATTGGGTTTGGGTTGGCTTTATACTGAGACTTTGAAGTAAGTACTTTCCCCATTCTCCCAGGGATGGTTACATAACTAGCACCATTCTCGGAGCATTGGTGAGAAGCTGACTCATTATGAACAATGGTGTCTGAGGTTATTGGGCTTTTTCTCTCAAAGAACCCCAGTGGAGAAAGGCAGGTTGCTGTTAAACAACTACCTGATGTTCACTGTGGCTTTGTTGGAAGAGAGGGTTGAGGTTGTAAAAGCCTGGATTAGAACTGGAATCTTGATTTACTGAAATGAAAACTGACTTTGGTAGCAAGGCTGTTCCCCGTTTGTGTTTGGCGTTAGGTATAACTAGAAGAAGTTTTAATTGGCAATTTTTTGCACCTATGTCCCAATAGTGAGGAGCAAAGTGCCACTGTTATTTGCAAGAAGTTCCAGGGTGAGATGAACACTTGCAGAAAACCAGGGTCAGAAGAAGAGTTCCACGTCTAATTTTCTCTCTCTTCTTCTCTCCCACCTCAAGTTTAAAGCACATGCTTCCATGTACTACCCCTACCTGTGTGAAATTATGCAGTTTGACCTGATTCCTGAGCTCCGAGCCGTTCTGCGGAAGTTCTTCTTGAGGATAGGCGTTGTGTATAAGATATGGATTCCAGAAGAGCCATCACAAGTCCCAGGGAGCCTGTCGCCAATCTGGTAGCCCTGGCCCCTGCGGGCACCACTGTATCTCTGCGGAACTGTCCTCACGCTGCCCCTGCCTGGCACATCTCGAGAAGGGTCAGACCGCAGAAAGTTGACATCCCAAAGCTAGAGAGGCCTGGGTAAAGATGGTTCCATCAGAGTCCCGGGACTCGGGCATTGCGGTGTTCCTTTAAACTGCTGCGTACCCAGTTGACACAGTAGGTGGGGAGTCTGTCTCGTCTCCGCCAGTCTTTCCTCATTACCCATCGGACTGCGTGTCACCTGTCATTGCACTCGCCGTCACTGTCATGCAGAGTCCCACAACTGGCTCTTCACTCCCGTCAGAGGAAGTACCCTCCTTGAAAATACTGAACATAGCTGTATAGGTTCGTGATTACTAGAGAGTATATTAATAAAATTTCTTGTGACGGCTACGTGCCACTTAAAACACGCTGGGTTTTGTTGTTTGAATGTGCTGGAGGAGTTTGGGTGTTTTTGTCACTTGTGAGTCAACTGTAGTTGTGTTAGTTTGGGGAAAAAAGAGTTCTTTGTTCTTTTTCCTCCCTGTTTTGTTCATGACTGGGTGATTTTTAAAGCATTTTTTAAAAAAAAGATAATTACTGAGGATTTGACTGAAAGCAGAGCTTAGTAATTAAGTTAGAATTAAGAGGTTGCAAGGTTTAAAAAACAAATGTAGTGCTTCTGGCTCTCCCTGTTTTAGTAACTGGGGGAGGAAAACTCTATAGGAAAAAGGAAACAATTGAATGAAGATGGCTAGTCTTCCTTGAAGTATTTGTGGAGGGGGTATTAAAATTTCCAGAATACATTGTCCATCTAATATATGAAGTAGTAACAAAAATGAAGTAGTAATTTAAGAGAGTTAATTTATATTTGAGTAAACCTTTTATTTTTACCTCAGAATAGTGAGTATACCAACAGTTAGTATCTCTGCTTGGCACAGTCCCCAGCATTGGAGCCCTCGAAAGAGAGAGAGGTGGGGGGAGGGCACTGGGCACTCTGCGTGAGGAGGGGAGTATCTCTGCTTGGCACAGTCCCCAGCATTGGAGCCCTCGAAAGAGAGAGAGATGGGGGGAGGGTGCTGGGCACTCTGCGTGAGGAGGGGGCTCCTGTGAGCCTCCATAGCCACGTGTCGCAGGTTGAACCCAAGCAGACCCGTGCCATTGTGAGGCCAGCGCAGCTGACCGTGACCTTGGCAAGAGGTGGCCGATGTTCAGTGCTTCCGTTAATTAGAGCCGAGGAGCTGAGTTCTCTGGAAGGGTTAGATTCTGGGGTCCTTATGATGTTAATGATGGTGCAATACTCTTAGCTGCCATAGAACTGAATTGTGGTGCAGCTTGTGGAGTGGGCAGTCTATGCATACGACCCAAGGCCTGCAAGCAGTTGGTTTGGGAGCTGACTTGATTCAGGTCGGTGAGAAAGAACACAGGCTTCATCTCTGCCCTCACCTTCTGCTCGCCAAGAGCAGCCCTCAGCGTTAGAACCGTTACAGAGGTATTAAAACATGCAGATGGCTACCTACGCCCTGTAGTCCTATAAACTGGGTTCTGTTGAGGTCAACTCTGGTGCCTTAGAAGTTAGTCAGTTGGGAACCTAATCTAAAAAAAAAATCAGATAGTTTTTCTTTACAGAGAAAGATTTCTGGTGCTTTTGTTTACTAAGAGACCGATTTCTCACATTTTTTTGTGTGTGTGTTCTACCAGCCTTGAGAAATGTTTGGTTTTGGCCAGCAGTACTCTACTTTTTTTTTCCCCCAAAAAAGTGTTTTAATTTCTCTACCAAAGAAAAGAAGAGATGTTTAGATTTTTACGTTATCTACGTCCATGAGAGAAGAGGGGCTCTGACACTTAGCAGGAAGGGGCAGGGGGAGAGTGTTTTCCTGTGAGTGGAAAACGCTGGCACAAACGACGTCCTAGTCCTGGACTCCGTCACACCCTCACCCTGCGGCGTGGAAGCCACGCGCTGACTCCCTCGCTGGCTCTGTGGCTCGTCACAGCCTCAGCCACTCGGCCGTCCCCATCGCCGCCTGCACTGAGGGTGTGAGTGGGGCGCACGCAGGTCCACTCATACATTATCTGTCCAGCCGCGTCCCTGCGTGGAGATCTTCGCTTCCCCTCTGAGGGTCTCATGGGATGTTTTCTTCACTGAATGGGACGGCAGGACTCTGCCCATGTATTCCTGCCTCCTCTTTCATTTCTCCCTCCGCTCACAGCATAGGAAATGTGTAAGTGCATTTTGTTCCTTGCCGAAACATTCAGGTTTGAATTTCTTTTCAGCTGCATTTTTTTAAAAGATTCGATTTTCTGAGTGAGGCATTTGAATTGTACCAGCATGGACCTTTTAAAAACTGGATGTCAAACCATTTAGGGTGATTTTTTTTCTTGTCAGTGGACCGTGACATACAGATGAAAATCCCTTACCTCCAGTAATAAGCCATTCAGCCTAAATTCTCTTTTGTGAATAAATCTATCCCAGCTCACGGCGAATGTGGTGCATGCCACCCCGCAGACATCCATGAAAGGGGTGACCCCGCAGCCCTGGGCCAGCAGCCGTTCACAATGTCACGGAGGAGAGCAGCGCGTTTCCAAGGCCTTATTTCTTTCTCAGTTGCTTTAAGTGTTGATTATTTGTGCTGGGTCTCTAGAGAAGCTTCTGTTTGTTACAATACTGCAGCTTTGAGCAATTTTGTTTTTCTTCATCATCCTTTAGGGAGATTAACCAGCTTTGGCATCTTAACAACAAACGGTGGATGGGAAATTTTATTTCTAATAACGCATCTTTAGTCAAATACACCGTTTTCCTGTCACTCCTCACGTACAACCAAAGAACATACATAATGGGAATTGTTTAATAATATCTGGAAACAACATTTCCTCTGAGAGGTGACTTTTGTACAAAATGCAAAAAAAAAAAACTAAAAAAACTAAAATTTCTCATCATTCTTTTGTGATTATGGCTATACACTGAGTAGTTATTACAGGAACCTGCTGATAAATGCAAGTATGACCATCGCATTCAGACGTTTGTTGTTATGATGCGAATGGATATTGGTTTAAATAGAAACTGGGTCCTTAACTGCATTTTCTGAATTCTTTTCTAAAATTTGTGTTAAAAGTAGGCATAGCTCAAACTCACGCGAAATCCTGGAGTTTGTGATCTGCAGCTTTGCAATTTGGGAAACAAAGAAACCAAAGCTGAGTATTTAAAAGAATGACTACGTGAAAGTCTGTGCTCTCAAAAAAAGACACTCATCAAAAGTGTAGTTTTTCTCAGTATTCTGATTTTTAAAAAATTTTATCTTGCATATTTGCATCAAATATTTCTTTATGTGCAAATGTATGTTTTACCTCCTTAAAAATGCCTAAAAATTAGTTAATAGCTACTTTTGTTTAATCTATACACGATGATTAAGTGCATTTAATATTGGTAATTTAATGAAAAGCATTCCTTGCCCAATGGATGTATACATTTTTGAAAGAATAAGCAGAATTATATAATATGAAATGCTATGTAAAGTTTTCTATGTAAAAATATTATGTATAATACTGTTAAAATAAATATCCCATGCTTTAATCAAGTGGTAAATCAATAAAGTTTTAAAAAGTTAAATTGCTTTTAATGTAGTGATTAATGTATATCAAGCCATTATGCATATCAAACTTATCATGTATGGGGCTTCCCTGGTAGCTCAACGGGTAAAGAATCTGCCTGCAATGCGGGAGACCTGGGTTCAATCCCTAAGTTGGGAAGATCCTCCTGGAGGAGGGCATGGCAACCCCACTCCAGTATTCCTGCCTGGAGAATCCCCATGGACAGAGGAGCCTGGTGGGTCGCAAAGAGTCAGACATGACTAAACAACTAAGCTCAGCACATCAGGTTTTAGGTTTGTTCTTGTGGCAGATACATGCTTGTACTTTATCAGTTGGTGGTAAAATGTGGCCTTTGTATTTAACTAATATAATTATTAATGGGGGAATATTAATTGTGGGTTTTAATTTTTTTAAGGAAAATTCCCGTTTCATCCATCCCCCTCCTCATGAAAGAAAATACCCAGTTATAAGGTCATGAGAAGATTATTTCATCTCATTAATTGGTTTGACCAGTGGCTTGGTTTCCAAGAGACAGAAATCTCCTCTTGCTGGCACTGAGGGCAAGACTGCAGAGGAGGACTCTCAGGGAAGCCAACTGGGCATGAGTGGGAGGCCATCCTAAGGTTCACACAGGGAGCCAGCCTAGGAAGCTCGCCTTTCCTGCTTCCAGATGCAGAGTCCGTTTTTCTTTTCTGGTTTCGCCTCACAGCAAACCCCCACCCCCACCCCGCCCCCAGCCCCTGGCAGTGAAAGCACAGAGTTTTGACCCCTGGATCGCCAAGGAATTCCCCTGCAGAATCCATTCTGAAATACCTCACGTTGTAAATTATGACTGTAATTAAAATATTCCACTGCTGAAATTGACTAACACATGGTCGTCTTTAGTAATTCATTGGTATAAAACATCTTTCTCTGGTACCACATTTCAGGTGCTTCCAGGGAAGAACAAAAGAACGGCCCTTTCTTTTGGAAGAGCTTCCCTGGTGGCTCAGATGGTCAAAGTGTCTGCTTGCAATAAGGGAGACCCAGGTTCGATCCCTGGGCTGGGAAGATCCCCTGAAGAAGGAAATGGCAACCCACTCCAGTACTCTTGCCTGGAAAATTCCATGGATGGCGGAACCTCGTAGGCTACAATCCATGGGGTCGCAAAGAGTCGGACATGACTGAGCGACTTCACTTTCACTTTCTTTTCTTTTTGAAAAGGTTTCTAAAGAGTCTTTTATCTGTTCAGAGCAGATACTGCCTGAGTTTTATCTAGAGCACTGGTTTTCAACCTGCTGCCAACCAGTGGCTTTCAGTTCTGCCCCAACACTTGGCAATGTCTGCAGACATGTTTGGTTGTCACATTTTTGGGTAGGGGTGGCTGTGCTCCCTGGCATCTAGTGAGTAGAGACCAGAGATGCTGCTAAACAGCCCCCCACTCTGACCCGCAAGTTGGGGGCAGGAGTGGGGGCTGTAGTGTCAGTAGTGCCAAGGTTTCAACACCCTGAACTAAAGTGACTTCCTCTGAGTAACAGGGCTCCTTCACCATGTACTGTAGGACCCGGAAGTCCCCCTGTGGCAGATACTTTTAGCTTATTTTGGCCGTCCCGTTAAAGTCTCTTTTGCTCACCCAAGTGGAGGGTATGCTTAGGTCACTGGCTTATTCAGGTTACTGATTTAAGCATTTTGAAAAGGTAATTTTAGCATTATACTGCATTTTGTAACCTAACAGACTGGTGCACATTTTAGGCAAAAGTACATTTCCTTTTTCAGAGGACCAGAGTGGTTGCCTTCCCTGGAATTTTTGCAAACCTGTGTAGCATGCCCGTTGTCTAGGTTTTGTTGCTGTTCAGTCACTAAGTCGTGTCTGACTCCTTGTGACCCCATGGACTGCAATACACCAGACTTCCTGTCCTTCCTATCTGCCAGAGCTTGCTCAAACTCATGTCCATTGAGTTGGTGATGCCATCCAACCATCTCATCCTCTGTCATCCCCTTCTGCCTTCAGTCTTCCCCAGCATCAGGGTCTTTTCCAATTAGACAGCTCTTCACATCAGGTGGCTGAAGTATTGGAGCTTCAGCTTCAGCATCAGTCCTTCCAATGAGTATTCAGGGTTGATTTCCTTTAGGACTGACTGATTTGATCTCCTTGCTGTCCGAGGGATTCTGAAGAGTCTTCTCCAGGACCACAGTTCGAAAGCATCAATTCTTTGGTGCTCAGCCTTCTTTATGGGGCAACTCATATCGGTACATGACTACTGGAAAAACCATAGCTTTGACTATGCGGACCTTTGCTGGCAAAGTGATGTCTCTACTTTTTAATACATTGTCTAGGTTGGTCATAGCTTTTCTTCCAAGGAGCAGGCATCTTTTAATTTCGTGGCTGTAATCACCATCTGCAGTAATTTTGGAGCCCAAGAAAATGAAAAGAAATCTAAATTGTCCTTGGGTTAGTGATTTGTGTCACATCTTAGGAACGTCCAGCTTAGTAAATGCAGTTGCATACCAACAGCGAGAGGAGAAGGGATGAGCACTCTGTAAGGATTCTGGAAAAAATGATTTTAGTACTTTTTTTTAATGCCTCTTTCCAGACACAAGCCAACCTTATCTGGTATTCAACTGAAGATTGAGCTTTTGAGGATAATTTTATGTCATAGTCAATTTTCATCTTTCCCAGTGTTCTTGCCTGGAGAATCCCAGGGATGGGGAAGCCTGGTGGGCTGCTGTCTATGGGGTCGCACAGAGTCGGACATGACTGAAGCGACTTAGCAGCAACAGCAGCAGAGACTCCTAATCTTCACATGACGCTTCTGTAGCTTCCTGTCCTTTAACCTAATTCACATTTGCTTAAAGAATTTGTCGAGTTATGTCCAGGAAATACTCAGGTGTTCTAATAAACTTCTTAGCTTGAGTAAATTTGGGCTTAAATAATGGCATATTGATTTCCTTCTCCAGAGTTCATGGGTTTCTGAGAAAAAAAAAGCTGTGTAGGAGAGGCCAGTGGTCAGATCATGGAAGCTGGAAGGAAAAACTTTTTTTCAGAAGGATTTGTTGTGTGAACTTTCTGCCCTTAGGGGGTAGCAGCATTAGATGAGGACACGGAGGCTCAGTGAGGCTGGATCGCACAGCAGGAACGCGGCGGAGCTGGGACTCTGGCCCAGACTCTGTCTTCAGAGCACACACACTACCCACTGTGCCCGTTCTGGGGTGAGGTGGGAAGCCCAGCAGGGCGTGCAACAAAACACAGTCCTGGTCTCTCAGGATCCTGTTTGTAAGTTGAACTGCTTGGGTATTACAAACACCTGAGTTGGAAATCATTGTTATCAGATCTCTCATACTGCCTTTGCAGGGTTGTACCTTCAGACCCTTTCCTGACTAGCACAGACATTCAGAAGTCAAGGAAAGAAATAGCGACTAGCAGAGAAAATATGAGAGGAAGTGAGCAGATGCCAAGGCTGGGCCAGTAAGCCCTCGTGGTTTGTGCCTTCATTTTTCCACTTTAATACACACCTTTAAAAGTCACCAGTTCATAAATGCTGGAGAGGGTGTGGAGAACAGTATGGAGGTTCCTTTAAAAAACTAAAGACAGAATTACCACACCATCCAGCAGTCGCACTCCTGGGCATATATCCAGAAAAGACAAAAATTCTCATTCAAAAAGATACATGCACCCCAATGATCATAGCAGCATGATCTGAAATAGCCAAGACATGGAAGCAACCTAAGTGTCAACAGTTGAATGGATAAAGAAGATGTGGTATGTTGTTTTGTTGTTTAGTCGCTCAGTCGGGTCTGACTCTTTGAAACCCCACGGACTGTAGCCTAGCAGGCTCCTCTGTCCACGAGATTTCCCAAGCAAGAATACTGGAGCAGGTTGCCATTTCCTTCTCCAATTCCTTCCAACCCAGGGATTGAACCTGGGTCCCCTGAGTGTCTCCTGCAGATGGATTCTTTTACTACTGAGCCACTGGGGAAGCTGGGTAAAGAAGGTGTGGTATACACACACACACACACACACACACACACAGGAATATTAGCCATTAAAAAGAATGATATAATGCCATTTGCAGCAACATGGATGAACCTAGAGATTATCATCCTAAATGAAGTAATAAACTTAGAGTTATCAAAGGGAAAGGAAAGGGGAAGAAGGGATAATTTAGGAGTTTGGGATTAACATATACACATTACTGTATATAAAACATTAAACAACAAGGACCTACTGTATAGGAAGTGTGCTCGTTGGCCCCACGGATCTGTCTCTTGCTTCAACAGTGCTTGGACGGAACAGACCCAGGGATGCCCCTTGCTCCAGCCTCCAACCACCGTCCAACCTTTTTTCCATTCGCAACCTCCGGAGTCAGCCACTGAGCTGTCCGCGATCACTGGGACCAGCCACCATTTTTTAACTCCTTATTATTACCGACCAATCATGAGCTCCCAGATTCGTGGGAATTATTCTACCGAGGTGGAGGCGGCTGTCAACCACCTGGTTAACATGCAACTGCGGGCCTCCTACACTTCCCTCTGTCTGGGCTTCTATTTCGACCGCGACGATGTGGCCCTGGAGGGTGTGGGTCACTTTTTCCGCGAATTGGCCAAGGAGAAGCACGAGGGCGCGGAGTGACTCTTGAAACTGCAAAACCAGTATGGCGGCCACGCCCTCTTTCTGGACGTACAGAAGCCATCTCAAGATGAGTGGGGTAAAACCCAGGACGCTATGGAAGCCGCCCTTCTCGTAGAGAAGAACCTGAATCAAGCCCTGTTGGATCTGCATGGCCTGGCTTCTGCCCGCGGAGACCCCCACATCTGTGACTTCCTGGAGAACCACTTCCTAGATGAGGAAGTGAAACTCATCAAGAAGATGGGTGACCACCTGACCAACCTCCGCAGGCTGGCTGGTCCCCAGGCTGGGTTGGGCGAGTATCTCTTCGAAAGGCTCACCCTCAAGCACGACTAGGAGCTTCTGGAGACCAGTGGCCATTGAAGAACCCACCTAACATCAGGGCTGCCTGAAGCCCCTCTCTGCAGCCACTAGGCAGCTTTTTAACACCCTGCAGCCCTCTCTCAAGCCTTGGACCAAATGGAAACAATA
>NW_011494610.1:2945649-2946460 GCF_000754665.1 Bison bison bison
GGGCAGTGGCTCGGGAGGGCGCACATAGCCCACTACTGACATCTGGTGGCTCTGGGCCAGAAATAAAACCACCACGGGCTCATGCAGTTGGCCCTGTCACGTCCTACTCTGCAACCGCATGGACTGCAGCACGCCAGGCTTCCCTGTCTTTCAGTGTCTCCTGGAGTTCACTCAAACAAGTCTATCGAGTCGGTGATGCCATCCAACCATCTCATCCTCTGTCGTCCCCTATTGCCCTCAATCTTTCCCAGCATCAGGGTCCTTTACTTTACCAATGAGTCAGCCCTTCTCATCAGGTGGCCAAAGTATTGGACCTTCAGCTTCAGGATCAGTCCTTCCAATGAATATTCAGGGTTGATTTCCTTTAGCATTGACTGATTTTATTTTCTTGCTGTCCAAGGGATTCTCAGAGTCTTCTCCAGCACTACAGTTCAAAAGCATCAATTCTTGGGCGCTCAGCCTTCTTTATATGCTTCCCTGGTGGCTTGGAGGTTAAAGCATCTGCCTGCAATGCGGGAGACGTGGGTTCGATCCCTGGGTCGGGAAGATCCCCTGGAGAAGGAAATGGCAACCCACTCCAGTATTCTTGCCTGGAGAATCCTATGGACGTAGAAGCCTGGTGGGCTGGGGTCGCAAAGAGTCAGACACGACTGAGTGACTTCACTCACTCAGCCTTCTTTATGGTCCAACTCTCACATCTATACATGACTACTGGAAAAACCATAGCTTTGACTACACACATGCAGTGAGTCTAAATATTTCAAAGTCAAATATCAAGGTATGAGCTTTCAAATAAAACTCATCCTAACCT